>NC_133396.1:83569034-83872064 GCF_047511655.1 Castor canadensis | reverse complement strand
TTACTTTCTTAATGTTCTCTAGAAGTACACAAGATAATTTTGGTGAAGTCTAATCTTTTTCTTTTCTTTCTCTCTCCCTTTCTTCTTCCCTTCCCTTCTTCTCTCCCTCCCTTTCTCCTTTCCTTTCTTCCTGTCTCTCCTTCTATCTTTCTTTTTCCCCTCCCTCCCTTCTCTTCTTCTCTCCCTTCTTTGTTGTTCTTACTTGTGCTTTTGGTGTCATACCTAAGAATCCTTTACCAAATCTATGGTTATAAAGATTTACCCCTAGGTTTTCTTCTAAGAGCTTTGTATCAGTCACTCTTAAATCAAGGTCTGACGGTTTCCATATGGTGTGAAGTAAGAGTCCAACTACATTCTTTTGTATATGATACCCAGTTGTTATAGATGATTCTTTCTCCATTCATTCATATTGGCATCTTTGATGAAAATTGGTTGGCTATAGACATGGATTTATTTCCAAACCACCAACTCTATCCCATTGATCTGTATATTCACTCTGGGCCAGTACCATGCTGTCTCAATCACTATTGCTTAGTAGTAAGCTTTGAAATTGGGAAGTGTGAATTCTCTACTTGACTTTTCTTTTTCAGGATTATTTTTGGCTATTCTATTTTGTTTTTGCAGTTCCAGATGGATTTTAGAATAAGTTTATTAATTTTTATGATGATGTTGATTGGGCTTCTGAAAAAAGTTTTATTGAAAATGTACATCAGAATGAGAGTATTGCCATCTGAAAAATGTACTCCTCCAATGAATGAACGTGGAATTAAGAAATTATTTTATCTGCTTTAATTTCTCTCCATGTTGTTTTGTAATCTTCTAAGTTGTGGGCTTCTTTTGTTAAATTTTTCCTAAGTATCTCATTTTTTTTATGTGACTAGAGTAGAGTTGTTTTCTTTTGATTCTTTTATTTCTGAAAGGTCAATACTATTGTTCCTTTTCTTATTTCTGATTATAGTATCTTTGAGCCTTCTTTGTCAGCTAAATGTTAATCTTTTCAAAGAACCATATTTTGATTACATTGATTTTTGCTAGTGTTTTTCTGTTCTCTGTGGTACTAATTTCTATTCTAGTCATTACAATTCCTTCTTACTTTCTTAAGTTTTATCTTACTAAATCTTTTCCATAGTCTTAAGGTGAACTGTTAGGTTATTGATTTGAGAACTTTATTCTTAATATAGGTATTTACAGGTATAATTTCCCCTTTAAGGACTATTTTAGTTACATCTTATAAGTTCTAGTATGTTGCAAATTCTTTTGCATTAATCTTGAAATATTTTATGATTTATCTTGTGATTCATTCATTGACCAATTTGCTATTTAGGAATGGGTTATTTAATTTTCACATGTTTATGAGTGTACCACTTTTTCCAGTTGTTGATTTATAATTTCATTTCATTCTGGTGTGAATCTATACTTTGATTATTCTGGTCTTTAAATTAACTGTGCTTTGCTCTATGGCCAGCATCTTGTCTCTCCTGGAGACCTTGATCACTTTCATTCTGATGCATTTGTTTGTGGATCTCTTTCTGGTCATCCTACTTGGAGACTGCCAAGCTTCCTGAATGTGTTAGTTATTGTTTTTCAAGACATTTGGAAAGTTTCCAGTTATTGTTTCTTTGAATGTTTTTTCTGCTTTTTCTTTTTCATCATTTCCAAAAGGCTTCGAATGGGTTAATTTTAAAAACTCATCAGTTTAATTGGGGAGTGGGCCAATTCTTGCTTCTCACACCATCATGCTGGAAGTCAATCACTAAAAAGATTTTAAAACTCATCATCATTATATGAGGAAGCCCTACTGGCCTGGAAGTAATGCTTTATACAGTATATAGCTAATATTGAAGGTAAAACATACATTGTCCAAAGTATGTCCTGCCAGTTACCACCTATCTAGGAGTTAGGAAAGTTATGTCAACAACTAAACTATCACACCAGATAATTTAAGACTTTGACCTCTGTCTAGGTTCTCAATAATTATCAACACCTAAGTTTAATATGTCCAGTCAAATAAAACCCTTTCTCTTAGCTGATAGTTACTTGTATATTATAACCAAGTCACCTATCTTTATTTTCCTTCAGGACACTCCAAGAACATATATATAACACAATTCCACAATGGCTCTTGAAGATGAATAATGAAATTAAAAATGGTAACATTGAACTTCAGTGCCAAGTATGTACCTACATAATTTTGGTGAGGTTATATTTTGCCTTGACTGGTTGTTTTCTTCAAGGAAAACCCAGACCCTACCTGTCCAATTGAAGCAGGAGGTTGGAGGAGCAAAACGGAATGAAAAATGGAATGATGAAAATTAGTTGGCCATAGACATGGATTTATATATTAATCCAATGATTTTCAATGGATTTTTAAATGCAGAATGTTCTTGTCTCTGGGATGGAGTTTTGGAAACAATAAAATGTTTTAGTTCTATTATCTTTATCCTTTACTAAGTATAATTTGTTCCTCAATGGCATTAATTTGAGATGTGATCACTTTAAGGATTTATGTGAAATTACGTTTCTGCCATTCCATCAGCTCCTGATTGAACATGCTACCAGGAGGAAAGTGATGTCGCAGTACTATGGTCTGTAATTCCTAGAACAAGTAGAATTATTCTGTAATTGTGAGCAACTGAATCTGTGGACTTCTTTACCAGTACAACGTGAAATAATTTCCAAAGAATGTTGTAGTTTGCTGTATTTATTCTAATCTCCTAGTGTAACTTAGAATCTAAATTTACAAACCAATCTTCTATTGTGAGTAAACTGAATATGCAAATATTTGATGTTACAAAATTGATAAAGTGAATTTAGTTCATTTTAATATTAAGTTTAATATTAAATTAGGAATTTAAAAGGCAGAGACATCCTGCTATATGGGAATGCTCTGATGAAATTTATTGTATTGCAATTCTAGTAGCATATCATAAACATGCACATCAAGAACTGAGGAGTCAATATGTTAAGGCTGAAAGTCTGGACCTAAAGGATCCTCAGGCTTTAGAGAAATTCCTGTGATTTGGGAGACAAACAAAATAAAAAAGACTGTAGCAGAGTGTCAGTCATATAGTGAGACTCAGGAAATATTTACCAAATGAAGTTAAGAACTTTATAGACTGTTGGTATCTCATGGTGTTGCTGTATTAAACCATTCTTTGGGAAAATACTCAATTTACTATTAGGGACTGGCCTTCATAGAATCATATACTCATTTCCTTTTGCTCTCTGGAGTTTGAGTTCTATAATACAGGATCATCAAGAAATGCCCTCACATACTTCTCCTATACTTCTATCTCTTTTTTTTTCATTTATTCATATATGCATACAATGTTTGGGCCATTTCTCCCCCTACCCCCCATCCCCTCCCTTTCCCCCCCCCACCCCGCCCCAATATTTCTATCTTAACACTGCTTATTATCATATAGGTAGTCTGAAGTTGAAAGACTGAAAACTCTTTAAGGAATTATGTGTGTATGTATTAACTGGTGCAAATATTTAAAAATGAAAATGTTTGCCTTTTTTTAAACCTATTGTGCATTTTCATTTCTGATCTCTTTTTCTACCTTGAGTTTTTGCTGTTTCTCCTTTGCACCCTTACCCATTTAATCTCTGCTACTTGATTATCTGAAACATTGACCTCCAAACATTTTTATCTTGTAATTCTATTTGCAAAAAGAAAAACATTTGAGCAAGTCATTTCTAACTTTCTAATTTCCAATTTTCTAATTTACATGTAAGAATTACTTTTTTTTTTTTCATTTTTCTTTTATTACTCATATGTGCATACAAGGCTTGGGTCATTTCTCCCCCCTGCCCCCACCCCCTCCCTTACCACCCACTCCACCCCCTCCCGCTCCCCCCCTCAATACCCCGCAGAAACTATTTTGCCCTTATCTCTAATTTTGTTGTAGAGAGAGTATAAGCAATAATAGGAAGGAACAAGGGGTTTTGCTGGTTGAGATAAGAATAGCTATACAGGGCATTGACTCACATTGATTTCCTGTGCGTGGGTGTTACCTTCTAGGTTAATTCTTTTTGATCTAACCTTTTCTCTAGTTCCTGGTCCCCTTTTCCTATTGGCCTCAGTTGCTTTAAGGTATCTGCTTTAGTTTCTCTGCATTAAGGGCAACAAATGCTAGCTAGTTTTTTAGGTGTCTTACCTATCCTCACCCCTCCCTTGTGTGCTCTCGCTTTTATCATGTGCTCATAGTCCAGTCCCCTTGTTGTGTTTGCCCTTGATCTAATGTCCACATATGAGGGAGAACATACGATTTTTGGTCTTTTGAGCCAGGCTAACCTCACTCAGAATGATGTTCTCCAATTCCATCCATTTACCAGCGAATGATAACATTTCGTTCTTCTTCATGGCTGCATAAAATTCCATTGTGTATAGATACCACATTTTCTTAATCCATTCGTCAGTGGTGGGGCATCTTGGCTGTTTCCATAACTTGGCTATTGTGAATAGTGCTGCAATAAACATGGATGTGCAGGTGCCTCTGGAGTAACAGTCTTTTGGGTATATCCCCAAGAGTGGTATTGCTGGATCAAATGGTAGATCGATGTCCAGCTTTTTAAGTAGCCTCCAAATTTTTTTCCAGAGTGGTTGTACTAGTCTACATTCCCACCAACAGTGTAAGAGGGTTCCTTTTTCCCCGCATCCTCGCCAACACCTGTTGTTGGTGGTGTTGCTGATGATGGCTATTCTAACAGGGATGAGGTGGAATCTTAGTGTGGTTTTAATTTGCATTTCCTTTATTGCTAGAGATGGTGAGCATTTTTTCATGTGTTTTCTGGCCATTTGAATTTCTTCTTTTGAGAAAGTTCTGTTTAGTTCACGTGCCCATTTCTTTATTGGTTCATTAGTTTTGGGAGAATTTAGTTTTTTAAGTTCCCTGTATATTCTGGTTATCAGTCCTTTGTCTGATGTATAATTGGCAAATATTTTCTCCCACTCTGTGGGTGTTCTCTTCAGTTTAGAGACCATTTCTTTTGATGAACAGAAGCTTTTTAGTTTTATGAGGTCCCATTTATCTATGCTATCTCTTAGTTGCTGTGCTGCTGGGGTTTCATTGAGAAAGTTCTTACCTATACCTACTAACTCCAGAGTATTTCCTACTCTTTCTTGTATCAACTTAAGAGTTTGGGGTCTGATATTAAGATCCTTGATCCATTTTGAGTTAATCTTGGTATAGGGTGATATACATGGATCTAGTTTCAGTTTTTTGCAGACTGCTAACCAGTTTTCCCAGCAGTTTTTGTTGAAGAGGCTGCTATTTCTCCATCGTATATTTTTAGCTCCTTTGTCAAAGATAAGTTGCTCATAGTTGTGTGGCTTCATATCTGGATCCTCTATTCTGTTCCACTGGTCTTCATGTCTGTTTTTGTGCCAGTACCATGCTGTTTTTATTGTTATTGCTTTGTAATATAGTTTGAAGTCAGGTATTGTGATACCTCCTGCATTGTTCTTTTGACTGAGTATTGCCTTGGCTATTCGTGGCCTCTTGTGTTTCCATATAAATTTCACAGTAGATTTTTCAATCTCTTTAATGAATGTCATTGGAATTTTGATGGGAATTGCATTAAACATGTAGATTACTTTTGGGAGTATCGACATTTTTACTATGTTGATTCTACCAATCCATGAGCATGGGAGATCTCTCCACTTTCTATAGTCTTCCTCAATCTCTTTCTTCAGAAGTGTATAGTTTTCCTTGTAGAGGTCTTTCACATCTTTTGTTAGGTTTACACCTAGGTATTTGATTTTTTTTGAGGCTATTGTAAATGGAATTGTTTTCATACATTCTTTTTCCGTTTGCTCATTGTTAGTGTATAGAAATGCTAATGATTTTTCTATGTTGATTTTATATCCTGCTACTTTGCTATAGCTATTGATGATGTCTAGAAGCTTCTGAGTAGAGTTTTTTGGGTCTTTAAGGTATAGGATCATGTCGTCTGCAAATAGGGATATTTTGACAGTTTCTTTACCTATTTGTATTCCTTTTATTCCTTCTTCTTGCCTAATTGCTCTGGCTAGGAATTCCAGTACTATGTTGAATAGGAGTGGAGATAGTGGGCATCCTTGTCTGGTTCCTAATTTTAGAGGGAATGGTTTTAATTTTTCTCCGTTAAGTATAATGCTGGCTGTAGGTTTGTCATATATAGCTTTTATAATGTTGAGGAACTTTCCTTCTATTCCTAGTTTTCTTAGAGCTTTTATCATGAAATGATGTTGGATCTTATCAAAGGCTTTTTCTGCATCTATTGAGATGATCAAGTGGTTTTTGTCTTTGCTTCTGTTAATGTGGTTTATTACGTTTATTGATTTTCGTATGTTGAACCACCCCTGCATCCCTGGGATGAAGCCTACCTGGTCGTGATGAATGATCTTTTTGATGTGTTGCTGAATTCGATTTGCCATTATTTTGTTGAGGATTTTTGCATCCATGTTCATTAAGGAGATTGGCCTATAGTTCTCCTTTTTGGAGGTGTCTTTGCCTGGTTTTGGGATAAGTGTAATACTGGCTTCATAAAATGTGTTTGGCAGTTTTCCTTCCCTTTCTATTTCATGGAACAGTTTAAGGAGGGTTGGTATCAGTTCTTCTTTAAAGGTCTGATAGAATTCAGCAGAGAATCCATCAGGTCCTGGACTTTTCTTTTTGGGGAGACTCTTGATTGCTGCTTCAATTTCATTTTGTGTTATAGGACTATTCAGGTGATTAATTTCCTCTTGGTTCAGTTTTGGATGATCATATGTATCTAGAAATCTGTCCATAAGAATTACTTTTTTGACCTGTTTTATATATTACAAAACATACAAAAGTAGAAAAGTATAAAATAAGCAATATTTCAAAAATAACTTTAATAATGGTTTAAGAAATGATATGATTGAACAGTTCCACAAGCTATGCCCTGTGTACATTTTTATAATTACAAGTTAATATTTAGTGATAAAGCCACTTAAAACTCTGCTTCTATACTCAGTTTCCTTGGATACTTGTTTCTAATAACTTCCATTGCTAACTGGTAGCTCCAAAGAAACATGAATTCCAATTGAAGCACATCGTTGGATATATTTATTAAATGATAACACTCATGTTCAATTCTATTAATTATGCAATGTTTCTTTTTAGTTAATACCTATCATAATGCCAGTCAGTTGCTGTTGCAAACATTACACAGTGTAGCTCCTCTGTATTTTAACAAAGGTTCTCAATTAATTGAAATACTTTATTTGTAAGATTTTATAACAGATTAGAAATTTACTTCACATTTTTAAGTATATAGATTTGAGCCTTCATTTTTTATAATGACAGAGTATGATTTATTAAAGTAGCATGTAGCAAAGATTTTCTCATTGTTCATAATCTAAAACAGCCCACAAAGTAATGTTTGTTTCAAGTTCATCCACTCACCAAACTTGACAGTGTCTAATCAAAACATAAAATAGATAGATCCCTAGAAATCCAGTTGATGAATTCTGTACAATTCCAAGTCCTAATTTTGTTCAAATATAGCTGAATAGAATTTCCTGGTTAGAGTATTTGTCTTGATATATTCCCTGATATAGTATATCCACAATTATATAACATACATTCTTGATATTAGGACTTCTTTTTAAGGGATAGAGAGTATTGGTAGTTAATATTATTTTATGTTTTATTTTTTTAAGCTGTGCTGGGGTTTCAACTTGCGTCACACATTTGCAAGGCAGGCGCTCTACCTCTTAAGCTACCCCACCAGCCTTTTTTTTTTTTACACAAAGTTCTTTGCAAATATGGGTATTTTCAAGACAGGGTCTGGAGAGCTTTTTGCCCAGGACTGGCTTCAAATCATGATCCTCCTGACCTCGGCCTCCTGAATAGCTAGGATTATGGGTGTAAGCCACTGGCACGTGGCTATTTTTAATATTTTTATTAGCATGTATTAGTTGTATAGGTAGGTTTCATTGTGACATTTCCATATATGCTTTTGGTTAGGTTCGCCCCCTCCACCATCACTTTGTCTCATCCCCTTTCCACCCTACCTAAAATGATTTCATTGTTCTATTTTCATACAAGTATATAAAGTACATAGACCATGTTCCCTATCCTTCACCCTCTCCATTCACCTTCCTCCCCAGCACACCCTCCCATTACAGGACCTGTTTTACACTTCTGCCCTTCATTTTTTAAAGTATATATTCAAAGGGGTTTCACCATGGCATTTCACCCATGAATATATTGTACTTTCATCAGATTGACTCCCTCTGTTACTCTGCCTTACCCGTTCCCCATACTGCCCTATTGATCAACAGTTTTCAGGACATTTCATTATGCCATCTTCTTACACAGTCATTATGCCATCTACCTACACAGATGCAGTATATTTTGTTATTGTTCATTGGTATCATTCTCTTTTCCTCTCCCTCATCCCCCAGTTCCCTCAAACAGTCCCACTGTTGCAAACATGCTCTCTCTCTATCTATGTATAGATCATGCTTGTATTTGTGGTTTGAGACTTTTTAAAGTTGACCTATTATCATTTTCAGCAACTAACCCACATCAAGATGGATATACATCCAACTATCTGTTTTCAAAATGACCTTTTTTTTACTTGTTGCTTTATGTCTCACACACACACACACACACACACACACACACACACAAACACACCTCTTTTTCAGAGCTGGGGATTGAACTCAGGGCCTGTAGGTAAGCACTCTATCACTAAGCTTCACCCAAGTTTGACATTGCCACCTTCATTCCTGTTCCGTGTTATTTTCACACACTACCTATTTTTATCACACCATCAACTAAAGATATCAAAAGTGATATCGTGCAACTGGTGTTGAAAATGTGGGTTATGGTAGCTTCATGCTGTGTCTTGGCTGATGTCTACACCACTATGTCCCTCAATTTAAAAATTCCATAGCATCCTTGTGAGTTCTCTGAGGAGCACTAGAATGCCTTGGGAAGTACAGCTTTTATGAATTAATAACCATGGCCAATCTAAAGGAAAAGAGAGTAGCTTACCGTAGGATAGTGAGCAAAATAAAGTTAACTTAGTAGTGATTATTTAGTTTCATTAAGAAACCGAAGGTATGATCATTTTGATTTTCCAACATAGTATGGCTTTTACTGTTTGACTTCAAATGGATCATTTGTATTGTGATCATTTTTAACAGATGGATGAGTTGCATATATCTATGATACAGTGGATGGTCAATTTGCTGATTGTAATGGTTCCTGACTTCACTGACCAAGACACTATCCCAAAATTGGAAGAGGAAATTGTTGAGTCTGCTAAGCAACACGATGAAGCAGTCATAGAATTAGAGCTAAATTCGATCACACTGGCAAAAAAATTGTTCCAATACTCCAGCTATTTGGTCAGGTAAAACTCTTTGGTTATTTTATTGCAGCCCATTTGAAGATTAGATGTAGGTAAAGAGGAGGATAATGAAGTAGTAGTACTAGGATTTATTTTGACATCTCAAAAGAAATACTAGTAGTTCTTCAGCTAGTTTCAACACTGTACCCAATTGGAATATGAGATTTTTGTCTGCCTTAGAATTGTTTTGGAAGCAGTATTTTCATAGAAAGGATGGAAAGTATTTGTATGTAGGGATGAGAATTAGCTTTTTTTTTTAAAGGAAAAAGATCAACTTCTTACATAAATAAGATACATTTTGTACTTTTATAACACTGAGAAGGACTTAAGAAGCTTGTGTTTTTCTGTGTTATTACATGCAAAGTTGAACGTATGCTTTTCTGTGCTCCAATAAATCAAACTAGAATATTTCTTTTTAAAATATAAAAAATGGTTCTATCTGGAAAGTTAAAAGATTCACACCAAATAAAGATTAGTTCTGAAAAATTATAATTTATGAACTAAAATGAGCACCCATCACTGTGGTTGCTTTAAATTTGGGAAGTAACTCTTACAATCTATCCAGATTTGTCCTTCATTTCAGTTCAAGTTTACCAGTGGTCAAGGTGAGAGGAATGGAGGGCAGGGTGAGAAATTAAAAAAGGGACAAATCTTCTTGGTGAGTCACTAGCTGAGTTATTTTGGTAAATTTCCACTGTATCTGGATTTTAAACACTTTGAGGAGTCAGCAATAAATAGATGCAATAAATAGGCAGCTTCCCATTAATATAAAGCAACATCTGAGTTAACTGACTTATAAAGAGGAAAGGTTTATTTGACTCACAGTTTTAGAGGTTCGAGTCCATGATCAATGGGCCCCAGGCCTGTGGCAGACAGCACAGCATTGCAGAAGTGTAGAGCAGAACAAAATCTCTCACTCCATGGGCCAGGATGCTGAAGGGGAGCAGGAAGAGAAGAGACTGGGGTCCCACAATTTCCTTTTAAAGGGCACACTACCAATGACTAAGAACCTTCACCAGGCCCCCTGTCCTGAAGAGCCTACCCTCACCCAGTAGTGCCAGCTTGAGAGTCCAATCCTTTAACACATGGGCCTCTTGGGGAACACATATCCAGGTCATAGCACTGAGTCTGTGTACCTTTTTCTTTTCAGTTGTTGCAAAGGGATGGTAACAGCCATGGCTCTAAGTAAAGCAGCTCACTTAGAAAAAAATCCTGCTAAGGAACTTCAGGAGCTGTATAAGATGAAGGTAATAGCTTCATCTTAGTTTATTTGGTTTAGTTGGTTTTTAGCAGATTTTTGAGGTTTAATTGATTTAAAACAAACTGCACATATTTAAAGTGTACAATTTTATGAATTCTAAAATAAGCATATATCCACAAAAATAATTATTTTAATAAAAGTGGGGAAAACACTCAACACACCCAAACTTTGGGTGTACTCTTTTGTTATTTCTTTGTTTCATCTTGTCTCCAGGCAGTATCTGATCCACTCTCTAAGCAAAGATTAGAAATTTTTCATTTTCTAGAATTTATATAAATGGAGTCATATAGAATGTACTTTTTTTGACAAAGCATCATTATTTTGAGATTAATACAGATTGTTTCTTTTTATCAAAAGTTCATGCTGTTTTAGTACTGAGTAGTTGTGTTAATCCCTTTGTCACTGTGACAAAATATCTGAGAACATAAGAAGAGGCAAGATTCATTTTGGCCCACAGTTTGAGAGGTTTCAGTCCATGGTTGGCTGATTCCATCGATGTAGGCTTGAAGCAAGGCAGAACGTTGCAGTGGAGAGGTCATGATGGGGTAGAGCTGCTCTCCTTGTGGCATCTGGGAAGCCAAGAGACAGATAGGAAGGGGCCAGAACAAGACAAGCTCCCAAAGCAAACTACTTCCTTCAACCAGGCCCTACCTCCTGGTAGCCCATTCATTCACTATGAACTCATCAGTGTATGAACTCACTGATGAAGTCAACACCCTATCATCCAGTCACCTCTCAAAGTACTGCCAGCTGGGGCAAAACCTTCTACACATGAGCCTTTTCAAGGACATTTTCTATCCAAACCATAGCAGTAGTATTTTGTTGTATGGATATACATACTTTGTCTATTCTCCATTGGTGGGCAGTTGAATTGTTTCCATTTTTTATTATTATAAGCAAAGTTTCAATGCATATTTATGTACTTGTCTTTGAGTTGATATTTATTTCCATTTCTCTTGGGTAATATCTAAGACTGGATTGTGTATTTTCTGAAGTAGCTAAACCATTTTGTACTCCTGCTAGCAGTGAATGAAAGTCTCAGTTGTTACCCATCCTCACTCACATTTGATGTGGCAGTCTTAAATTATAGACATTCTAAAAAGTGGGTAGTGATAATGTTACTGTGGTTTTAATTCGCATTTTCTAATGACTAATGTTGCCAAACAGGCTTATTTTTTCATCCATGTATCTTCTTTGATCACATGTCTGTTCAAGTCTTTGGCCAATTTAATGCTAGCATTTTTCTTATTATTGAGTTTTAGAAGTTCTTTATAGAATCTGGATGCCCACTCTTTTGTCAGATATGTAAATTAAAATATTTTCTCTCAGTCTGTGATTTTTCTTTTCTTCTCTTAATAGTGACTTTGAAAGACAGGAAGTTCTTAATACATGCATATAATGTACTTTGATCATATTTACCCCCTCTATTACCTTTTCACGTCCCTCTTTTATCTCCCCCTTTTCAAAAGCATTTTTAATGTTTCATTATGCTTTTCATGCATGTATATAATATACTTCTATCATATACACTGTCCCCCATCAGGAAGTTCTTAATTTTTATACATACATTTTTTATAGATCTTACTTTTGGTACTATATCTGAGGAAATATTTATATAACAATATCACAAAGATTGTCTCCCTATATTACTCTCCTAAAAATTTTATAGTTTTAGGCTTTAGACTATGGTCTATGAGCTATTTTGAGTTTTTTATTTATGGTGCTGGGTATGAATTAAAGTTCTTTTTTTTGACACTTGGTTATCTAATTGGGCATCATTGGTTGAAAAGACTATCCTATTTCTCTTTTTGTGGGTGTTTTTTTTTTTTTTTTGGCACACTGGGGTTTGAACTCGACCTCACACTTGCTAGGCAGGCACTCTGCCACTTAAGTCATTCCACAGTGTCCAGAGCTTATAATATAAGGACCAGAGCTTCCTCCTGGACCCAATTTTATAAATTCTCAATTGGCTGGTGAGCCCAATAGGGATACTGCTTCATGTCTAATTTTGTTTCTGGGAAGACTTCATTCAAGTCCTCATGGTCACCTGATCAAAAGGAATAATTTTCTCCAGCTGTTGCACATATTCTGAGACCCTGACTTTTGAGAGAGACACAAACTCAGCACAATTTTTCACAACTTCCTTTTCTTCAGCATCCACCAGGGCAGTATATTTATCCTCTGGCACAGGGATCTTCAGGGCATTAAACTTCTTTTCAAAGTCATCTACCAAGCCTGCCTTGACCACATTGGCCTTGTAGTAAGCCTAGTCAATAACAATTGGTCATTTCTCAGATAGAATACCCAATCTGGAGCCGAGGGTCTTATTCCATGTCTTCAGGGAGTTGGTAACAGCCTTTTGGTTTTGGGACATGATCTCCCCAAAAGCTAACCAGTCAGTAGCTTTTAGAGTAAGTTTGTGCCCAACCATCTTGGGATTCTTCACTGACCTAGGTAAAACACAGATCCCAATAGCCAAGACTGTCCTATTCTATCAAGATAACTTTTCATCTTTGTTGACAATCTACTGACCATTTATGGGTAGTTATTATTCCAGATGTTCTCTCATATTCTGTTGATCTGTTTGTCAACATTGTCACCACTACCAATCTTCTTGATTACTATAGTTTTATACTAAGCTTTGAAACCAGAGAGTGTAAATCCTCCAAATTTGTTCTTTTTCAAGATTTATCAGTGTGATGGTTAATTTTGTCACCTTGATTGGATTGAGAAATGCCCAGAAGATTAGTAAAGCACACCTATGGGTGTGTCTGTCAGGGTGATTCCACAGAGAATTGACTAAGGGGGAAGACCAGCCTTGAATGTGGGCAGCACCATCCCATAGGCTGGTGCCCTAGATGGAATAAAAGAGGAAAAGGGGAAAGCCAGGAGCACATTCTCTTCTCTCTCTCTCTCTCTCTGTTCTTTCTGTCTGCCATGAGGTGAGCTGCTCCACTCTCCTCACCATGATGGACTGAAACCTATGAATCCAATAATTCCTTCTTCCTTTTAAATACTCCCAGGTATTCTGTCACAGCAACAAGAACATAAATAATGTATTCAAGCCTTTGCTTTCCACAGGTATTTCACAGTTTATCAATTTCTCCAGAAAACTCTGCTGAGATTCTAACTGGGATTTTATTTTATCTATCAGTTTATAGAGAATTGACATCTTAACAACAGTCTTTGAGTCTATGAATACAGTATATTTTAATTTAGTTAAGTTTTCTTTATTCCATTAAAGTTTCATGGTTTTCAGTGTACAAGTCTTTTGTCAAATTTATCTGTCTCTAAGTATTTTATTTTGGTATTACTGTAAATAGTATTGTTTTGTAATTCAAATTTCTGATTATCAATTGCTAATACATAGAATTAGGATAGATATCATATATGTTGACCTTATATACTGTTTCCTGTGATCTTGCTAAATTATTACTTCCAGAAGGATTTTTTTTTTCAGATTTCTTGGGATTTTCTATGTACACAGTCATAACACCTGTAGAGAGCACAGGGTTTTGTTTATTTGTTTTTGAGATAGGATCTTGCTATATAATCCATACTGGCCTGAAACTCAATATGTAGCTCAGGATGGCCTCAAACTCACAATCATTCTGCCTCACTTTCCAAGTGCTAAGATTATAGGCATGTGCATTCATGCCTGGTTTAGACACAGTTTTATTTCTTCCTTTCCAATCAGTATGTCTGTTCTTTTTCTTGCCTTACATTGTGTTGGATGAAAGTGGTGATATTACACATCCTTGCCATACTAATTTTGGGAAAACATATTCTGTTCTCTTCAAGTACAACACTATCTGTAGGTTTTTCATAGAAGTCCTTTTTGATTGTGGAAGTATGTATTTCATGTTTACTGAAAAATAATTTTAATAGGAATGGATGTGGGATTTTATCAAATCCTTTTTTTTTGCATTAATTGAGATGGTCATAAGTTGTTTTCTTAGCCTGTTAGTATGGTGAATTACATTGATTGATTTTTTTAAATAGAATGTCAAAGCAACCTCTTTAATTCCTAGGATAAATTCTACCTGATTGTGAGATATCATCCTTTTTATATGCTGCAAAGACATTCATGAGGGATACTGATTATGTGATTTTATTTTGTAATGTCTTTTTTGGTTGTGATGTCAGGGTAATGCTGGCCTTTTAGAATGAGTTGGGAAATGTCTCTTACTCTTTATAATTTGTGTAGAATTGAATATTTATTTCTTCCTTAAGTGTTAGGTAGAATCCACCAGTGAAGTCATCTGGGACAGCTTTACATGAACAAATGTAGAGCCATTCAGATATAGATTTGTCCATCTCATTTAGTAGATTAAAGGAAATCTCTTTACCAGATAAGGAGATACCAACTCTTTCTTCTTAGGTAGCTTTGGTCTTATAAGGAATTTGTGATTTCATTTAAGTTGTCTTATTTATTGACATGGAGTTGCTCAAAACATTCCCCTATTATTTTTCTAGTAAATGTAATATGCTGGCTTTCGCATTCCTGGCATTGAAAATTTGTGTCTTCTTTTTCCCTTCATCAGTCTAGAAAAAGATTTATCAATTTTCTGGAGCTCAAAGAACCAGCTTTTGGTTTCACAGACTTTTTTTCTACTATTTTTCTGTTTTATGTTTCCTTAACTTTCACTTTGGTTTTTTTCATTTGTTTTTTCCTACTTATTTGGGTTTTATTTTCTCTTCTTTTTCATGTTTCTTAGGATAAATATCAGATTGACTTTTCACCCCTAACATAGTCATTTACTAGTACAAAATTTCTCTCTTAAGTAGAGCTTTAACTGCATCTCACAGAGTTTGATATGTTGTGTTTTAATTTTAATTCAGTTTAAAATACTTTTAAAATCTCCTTTTTTCACCCATGGATTGTTAAAAGTATATTCAATTTCCAAATATTTGGATATTCTTCTGAGGTGTTTGTGTTAGTGATTTTTAAAAACTTTTCTTTCTTTCTTTCTTTCCTTCCTTCTTTCTTTCTTATTATTGTACTGGGGTACATTGTGACATTTACAAAAGTTCTTAGAATATATCATAGTTGAATTCACCCCCTTCATCATTCTTAAAAACATTTTATTAGCATATATTAGTTGTACAAGGGTGCTTCATTGTGACATTTACATCTGTTCCTACAATGTATCTTAA
The DNA here is from genome assembly GCF_047511655.1 of Castor canadensis. Taxonomy (NCBI): domain Eukaryota; kingdom Metazoa; phylum Chordata; class Mammalia; order Rodentia; family Castoridae; genus Castor; species Castor canadensis. Next base: position 83,856,274 of record NC_133396.1, on the reverse strand, counting down.
TTGGATTCACCCTCTCCATCATTCTCGCTCACCCCCTATTGCCCCTTCTTAGAACAGTTTCAACAGGTTTTTTTTTTGTACTGGGATTTGAACTCAGGGCCTACACCTTGAAACACTACTTTTTTTGTGATGGGGTTTTTTCGAGATAGGGTCTTGCAAACTATTTGCCTGGGCTGGCTTTGAACTGCAATCCTCCTGATTGCTGCCTTTTGAGTAGCTAGGATTACAGTTATGAGTCATTAGTGCTTGGCTCAACAGGTTTCATTGTTCAATTTTCATACACATATATAAAGTACACGGGCCATATTTGTCCTCCTTCACCCTGTTTACCCTCCCCCCTCCAGGATCTACTCCCAGACAGGACCTGTTTCATTTTTTAAAATACATATTGATTGTTATATAGGGTTTTGCCATAGTATTTCACATATGTATATATTGTACTTTAATCAGATGGACCCCCTCTATTACTTACTCTTTCTCTATTGCCCTGATTCCCTATTGTTCAACAGCTTTTAGTGCTTTTCATTATGCTATCTGCATATACAGTGCAATGTATTTCAATATTATTCATTCTCTATAATGATTCCATTGTGGTCAGACAATATACTTTGTAAGACTTGGGTCCTTTTAATACACTGAGACTTGTTTTAGAACCTAGAATCTGATCTTAGTAATTAGTCCATGTACAATGGAGAAGAATATGTACTCTGTTATTGGATAGAGTATTCTATAAATGTCAATTAAGTCATGTTGGTTGATAGTCTTGTTCAAGTGTTCTATATCTGTCTATTTTGTGCCTACTAGAGTCATCAATTGTTAGCAGAAGGGTATTGAAATATTTACTATAGTTATGTTTTTAAATTTTTTCCTTGATTTCTATCTTGCTTCATTTGTTTTTCAGCTCTGCTACTAAGTATATAAACATAGGAACTCCTTAGCATTATGAAATAACTCATTTTATCATTGGTAAAATTCTTTCCTCAAAAATCTACTTTGCAGCACAGGTGGTAGATAGCCTATCTAGTAAGAAGGAGGCTTTTGGGGGTAAGGGGGATAAAGGAGAATGATGGAGAGGGTGAATTCAAGTATGACATAGTTGATATATTTTAAGAACTTTTGTAAATGCAACAATGTGCCCCCAGCACAACAATAAAAATTTTTTAAAAAACGAATAGGCATTGAGTTCAAACTCAAGTACTGCCACAAAAATATAGCCACTCTGGTTTTAAAAAATATTAAAATTAACATGATACATCTTTTCTATCCTTTTTAAAAATCTATTTGTGTTTTTATAATTAAGTGGGTTACTTAAAGTTGTATATACTGTGGTCTTGTTTTTTTAACAAATCTCAGAATCTCTGTCTTTTATATTTAATGTGATTCTTGATAAGTATGCAAGTTGTAAGTTCTCAGATAACCTTCAAAAGTGTAAAACCAGCCAAGCACAGTGGCTCAAGCTCCTAGCTACTTAGGAGGCAGAGATTGAGAAGATCATGGCTTAAGGACAGCCTGGGTTGGGTATGTTGGTGTGTGTCTCTGATCCTGCTTACATGGGGAAGCACAAATGGATCGCAGTTCTCGCCAGCTGAGGCATAAAGTAAGACTCTATCTCAAAAACAACCAATGCAATAATGCCTGGTGGAGTGCCCCAAATGATAGAGTACCTGCCTACCAAGCATTAGGCCCTGAGTTCAATCCTCAATACTTGAAAAAAAAAAAGTGTAAAAACAGTATGGCATCCAAATGTCTGGGCATGGTGGCACATGTCTAATCTCAGCTACTTGGAAGGTGGAAATTGGGAGGGTTGTGGTTCCAGGGCATCCAGGCAAAAAGTTAGTGAGACCCCATCTCAACAAATAAGCCAGGCAGAGTGGATCACATGCCTGTATTCCTAGCTATGCAGGAGGCACAGTTAGGAAGAGCACAGTCTTTAGCCAGCTGGGGTAAAGATGTGAGACCCTATCCAAAAAATAACTAAAAGCAACAAAGGGCTGGTGGCATGATATTGGCTCAAGTGGGGCAGCACATGCTTAGTGAGGATGAGGCCCTGAGTTCAAACCCAGTGCTGCCCAAAAAAGGTATATATAGCTTCCAATACCATAAGGGGATAATATATTTTAAAATAATTCAGATGAAGGCAGCAAAGGATAAAAATAATGTAATACATGGGAAAACAGAAAGCTGAAAAAAGATTGTGTATTTGTATTAGTACTTCTTTTAATGTAATGAAAGATTATTAGGATATGCATAACAAAACACTACATGCTATCTTTAACCGACACATCTAAAGTATGAAGATAAGGAAGTATTGAATGAGATCAGGAGAATCATGGTTCAAGGACAGCCTAGGCAAAACAGTTAGCAAGACCCCATCTCAATAGAAAAATAAAAGCTTGGCATGGCGGTGCATGCCCGTCATCTCAGTGATGACAGTTGGAAGCATAAATAGGAAGATGACCATCAAGGTCTGCCTGGGCATAAAACGAGACCCTCTCTCCAAAATTAACAAAGCAAAAAGGGCTGGAGGAGTGGCTCAAGTGGTAGAGCACCTGCCTCACAATTGTGAAGCCCTGAATTCAAACCCCAATACCCACTCCCCCCAGCAAAGTGTAATGAAAAAGGATAGAAATGAAGTTATACAAGGCAAATACAAAAATTGACAGAACTACAGGAGAAATAGGTAAAATCACATATACTTAGGAAGTTTTGACACACTCTTCTCAGTAGTTGGTGGGACAAGTAGACCAATATGTAGTTATGGAAGACTTCATTGAAGAACATGAGCAAGGTCATTGGCCTAATGTGTGTATTTAGAACACTGCAGCCAGAGTCTCCAGTGCACAATCTTTTACATGTGCATATTGTTAGTTACTTTTGTGTAACTGTGATAGAAATTCCTGACAAAACCCACTTAAAGGATTTATTTAGCCGGTGGTTTCAGAGGTTTCAGTCTGTAGTCAGTTGGCCCTATGTTTCTGGGCCTGTTGTAAGGCAGAACACCATGAGGTAGGAATGTATAGAAGAGGAGACTGCTCACCTCATGGTGTACAGGAAGCAAGAGTCAGGAAGGGATTGAGGACCAGGTATAACCATTAGAGCCACAGCCCTTGGAACCCACATCCTCTACCTGGGCCCTACCTCCTAAAGTTTTCAGAACCTCCCAAGATAGCACCACCAGCTAGGGACCAAGAGTTCAATACCTGAGCCTGTAAGGGACATTTTATATTCAAACCATAATATATGTATATATGTGTTTATATATATGCTTATATAATTTACATATACATATATATTTGATATATAGTATATACATATATACTGTGTATGTATGTGTATTGACATCATTCTATAAGAAATTATAATGGAAATCTCAATAGATTTCAAAGGGCCCAAATAAAAAAATGAATGGTTCTCTAATCACAATGCACATAAATCTGAAATTAGTAAAAAATAGCTGGAAAATATTATTTCTATAAATGCAGAAACATATTTAATAATCAATGGGCCAAAGGATAAATTGCAATGGAAGCTAGAAAATACTTCATATCAAATAATAACATTACATGTCAAAACCTGAGGAATGCAACTAAAGCAGTTTATTGTAAAATTTATTGCCTTACATGATAAAATGTAAAAACTGATTAAACATAAATCTCAAGATTTTAGAAGAATAACAGCAAAACAACCCCCCAAGTATAGGAGAATGGTCATAATAAAGATAAAAATGAAAATTTAACAAAAGGAAAAAGTCATATAAGAAGAAATAATCACCCTTGGTATATACTTAGAGAAACAAAAAACATATTTCCACATAAAAACTTTGGTACACAAATATTCACTGCAGCATTACTCATAGTAGCCCCCAAATGAAAACAACCTAGTGTCCTTTCATTGCTAACTAGATAAACAAATTGTAGTGTGTCTCTATAGTGAAATATTACTCAACAATAAAAAAGAAGTAGGTGTGGATAAACCTCGAAAACATTATGCTATGTGGAAGAAGTTGGTCACAGAAGACCATATGTAGTATAATTTTAGGCAATGAAATGCTCAGAATAGGCAAATGTATAGAGAAAGGAAAGTCAGTGGCTGCCTGGAGAAGGGAAGGGAGTGGAGGAGAATGAATAACTGCTAGTGGGTACAGTTGGTGACAGTATTCTAAGGCTAGATTGTGAGATTGTAGTGATTGTCACATGACTTTGCAAATAGTTAAAAGACATTAAATGTGCACTTAAATGAATAAATCATGTTATGTAAGTTATGTATCACAAAGGTGTTTGAAAAAACCTAGCTAAAAAAGAGATGTTCAGTATAACCAAAAATGGGTCTGTTAAAAAAATTAAAGTGACAAACTTTTGGCAAGACTAATAAAGACAAAAAAAAGATACAAATAAAATCCTATTAGGAGGGGTGGAATGGAGCTCACTGGTAGAATGCTTGTCTGTAGCATGCAAGGCTGGATTTGATTCCCAGAACTGCAAAAACAATAACAAAAAGGCCGTATCAGGAGTGAATGACTCCGATGATGCAGTTGTTAGAAGACAGTAATAAGATATTATGAACAACTTTATCACAACAGCTTGAAAATCCAGATGAAATGAACAATTAAATATGACTAAAAAGACTTCAGAACAAATTAGGAGTTAGTAAAAAGCTACCCCCTCTGTCCACTGAAAAGAATGTTCCAGGTATGGACAGCTTCAAAGTAAGTTCTGTAACTTAAGAAATAAACATTTCCTCTAAGGTAGAGAAAAATAAGGTGGTTTTGTGTTTGTTTGTATGCAGTACTAGGGTTTAAACCTTGTGCTTGCTACCACTTGAGCTACCTCTCCAGCACTTTTGTTTTTGAGATTGGGTCTTGCTAATTGCCCAGCTGGCCTCAACCTCATGAACCTCCTGTCCTTTTCTTTCTAGTAGCTGAGATTACAGGTGTGTACCACCATGCCCAGCTGAGGGAGTGCTTTTTATACTAAAACCTAAAAAAGACTACGACTGTATAGGAAAGGAAAATTATAGAACAATTTCATTCAGATGAAACAGAGAAATCCTGAAAAAATAGAGGCAAACCAATAGTAAATAAAAAGAAGAGCACATTATTAATACATTGAATTTTTTTCTAGAGATGTAAAATTAGTAGAATAACATTAGGAGATCTGTTTATATCATCTACCACATTAACAGATTTTAAAGAAGAACTTCTTTATCATTTTCATTCAACCCCCAAACTATTTTTTAACAATATTTATTTATATGTTCATTGTACAAAGGGATTTCCTTATGAGACTTCCACACGTGGATACAATGTACCTTGGTAAAATGAACCTCCTCAACCATCCCCTTCCCATCACTCTCCCCTTCTTGAAACAATTTCAACAGGGTCCGTAGTTCTGATACATATGTATAAAGTACTTACCATATTTACCCTCATACAGATGTATAAAGGACTTACCATATTTACCCTCCCTTCACCCTTTTTCCCTCCCTCCTCCTACTGGTACTTTCTTACCTTGAAACAGAGCCTGTTTTACATTCCTGGTATTCATTTTTAAAGACTAAATTCCACATAGGAGAGAGAACATATATTTGTCTTTCTCAGCCTGGCTTATTTCACTCAACATGATGCTTTCCAGTACATCTATATTCCTGTAAACAACATCATTTCATTCTTCTTTATGGCTCAATAATACTCCATTTTCTTTCTCCATTCATTGGTTGGGGCACCTAGGCTGTTACCATATTTTGGCTGTTGTGATGACTGCTGCTATATAAATGGGAGTGCAGGTATCTTGACTGCATGTTGACAACCCTGCCCAGCAGTTTACCCCCTGTGGAGGTAGGATGCTGTGGAAATCATGAGATTTGACAGGCCTGGCTGGCATGGGGTCCTTAACTCCTGCTTGGCAGCAAAACATGCTAGGACACAGTTCCTGGAGGGAGCCTTAATTTTACCATTCACTCTATGGGGGGTGGAGGGAGTAATGTTGTTGTAGTTAAGAGAACAGACGAAATAGACCAGAATCCAAGCATCATATTTAACTCTATATACATGACCTTGAGCATATTCTATTCTTCATCTTTAGAAAATAAGGATGATAATCAGTCATATCTCATATTGAGGATCAAATGGTTGATCTATACATGATACTTAGAAAAAAGTTTAGAAAATAATTAAATAACGTGTTTGCTATTTCTATTGTTATTACCATGCAACCACTGTTGACCTGGTCAGTTGCATAAAATTCATTAGGTCAGACCATTTACATGTTTGCAAACCCAACAATTCTACACCTGGTTTTACGACACTTCACCACACCTTGTCCCATTGCAACTCAGATTTCAAGCCTGTCAATAAGATATAATATGATTTAGGTCTAGGTTCATAGTAAGTCACTTTTGCACAAACCTTTGAACTAAAGTAATAACAGTTAACCAAAGGGAGTTCTATTTAGAGGAATTGTACTTAGAGTTCCTCAATAGAAGTGAGTAAATGAATGATTGGTGTAATCTGTTTTTTTTTTTCCCTGCATAGTAATTGTCTTTTATTCCTTCTCAGAGAGAATGTTATGAGTGGATCAATACATGCTCTCAACTCCTTTCTGATATTAAAGGGAAAAATGTAAGATTATTGAATTCTGAAGAAGAAGAACAATTACTTGAAGAAGAGGTATTTACCACACATTAGCATCATTGGATTATAAGAAAACCAGTGGAATCTGCCATTATTAAGGTCATTCATGTCCTTCCTGCATTTCAGTAGATAAGTTTCAGCAACTTTTTCCAGTCAATGTTCATCATCATGTATTCGATCAGAAGAGAATTCTGAAACTGGAGGCATGGCTCAAGCAGTAGAGCACTTGCCTACCAAGCCTGAAGCCCTGAGTTCAAACCTCAGGACTGCCTCCAAAAACAAATAAAAAAACAGAAGAGAATTTTGGTTCTAACTGAGAGCATTGGCAGCTCTTTTCCCTTCTAAGGAAGAGAACCATCTAGCCAAGCATCTTTTCTTACTTTATTAGCAGATGGTTTTGTATCCTACTTCATATGGAGAAAAAAGTGCCTTGCAGGTGGGAACGCCCTGCTCTTCTCAGACTTACCTGCTTCCACACTCACTCCTCCTCTTCTCTAGTCTCAGTCTTCCCATCAAGGGTGTTTCTTCCTTTGAGCATTTAGTTGCATGTCCAATGTCCTCTCTCTCCTATATCATTGTCTTCCTCTCTAATGATTCCATCTTATCAAGCTAAAAACAATCTATACATAATCATTTATGGCATTCTAAAAAATATGTCCTTCAATTTTTTTTCTCTGCTACTTTCTTTCTCTCCTTCCCATCACGATCACTTTTATTCAAGCTCTCAACTACTGCACGGTCACCAGTGACTGCTCTGAGTATCTCTAGTCCCAGAGTTGACCTGGCTTCCCTGTAGCATTTGGCTCTGTTGTTAATTCACTCCTTTTGTAATCTCTCCTCGTAAGACAGACATTCCCTGGCTTTTCTCTTACTTATTTTTATTTTATTCACCCTCTTTATTTTATTTTATTTTATTATTCATATGTGCATACAAGGCTTGGATCATTTCTCCCCCATGCCCCCACCCCCTCCCTTACCACCCACTCCGCCCCCTCCCTCTCCCCCCACCTCCTCAATACCCAGCAGAAACTATTTTGCCTTTATTTCTAATTTTGTTGTAGAGAGAGTATAAGCAATAATAAGAAGGAACAAGGGTTTTTGCTGGTTGAGATAAGGATAGCTATACAGGACATTGACTCACATTGATTTCCTGTGCGTGGGTGTTACCTTCTAGGTTAATTCTTTTTGATCTCACCTTTTCTCTAGTTCCTGGTCCCCTTTTCCTATTGGCCTCAGTTGCTTTTAAGGTACCTGTTTTAGTTTCTCTGTGTTAAGGGCAACAAATGCTAGCTAATTTTTTTAGGTGTCTTACCTATCCTCACCCCTCCCTTGTGTGCTCTCGCTTTTATCATGTGCTCAAAGTCCAATCCCATTGTTGTGTTTGCCCTTGATCTAATGTCCACACATGAGAGAGAACATACGATTTTTGGTCTTTTGGGCCAGGCTAACCTCACTCAGAATGATGTTCTCCAATTCCATCCATTTACCAGCGAATGATAACATTTCGTTCTTCTTCATGGCTGCATAAAATTCCATTGTGTATAGATACCACATTTTCTTAATCCATTCGTCAGTGGTGGGGCATCTTGGCTGTTTCCGTAACTTGGCTATTGTGAATAGTGCCGCAATAAACATGGGTGTGCAGGTGCCTCTGGAGTAACCTGTGTCACAGTCTTTTGGGTATATCCCCAAGAGTGGTATTACTGGATCAAATGGTAGATCAATGTTTAGCTTTTTGAGTAGTCTCCAAATTTTCTTCCAGAGTGGTTGTACTAGTTTACATTCCCACCAACAGTGTAAGAGGGTTCCTTTTTCCCCCCACATCCTCGCCAACACCTGTTGTTGGTGGTGTTGCTGATGATGGCTATTCTAACAGGGGTGAGGTGGAATCTTAGTGTGGTTTTAATTTGCATTTCCTTTATTGCTAGAGATGGTGAGCATTTTTTCATGTGTTTTCTGGCCATTTGAATTTCTTCTTTTGAGAAAGTTCTGTTTAGTTCACTTGCCCATTTCTTTATTGGTTCATTAGTTTTGGGAGAATTTAGTTTCTTAAGTTCCCTGTATATTCTGGTTATCAGTCCTTTGTCTGATATATAGTTGGCAAATATTTTCTCCCACTCTGTGGGTGTTCTCTTCAGTTTAGAGACCATTTCTTTTGATGAACAGAAGCTTTTTAGTTTTATGAGGTCCCATTTATCTATGCTATCTCTTAGTTGCTGTGCTGCTGGGGTTCCATTGAGAAAGTTCTTACCTATACCTACTAACTCCAGAGTATTTCCTACTCTTTCCTGTATCAACTTTAGAGTTTGTGGTCTGATATTTAGATCCTTGATCCATTTTGAGTTAATATTGGTATAGTCACCCTCCTTCTTTTAGTCTTCTATCTGTCCCTACCTCTTAAATGTTGATATTTTTTCCTTAGCTTGATTTCATTTCTCATTCCACCTGCTTCATATGACTGTGTTAATCTTATAGTTTTACAACTACCACATACTACCAAGACTCCCAAATCGAGTACTTAATGGCAGTCAGAAACTTTTATTTTTACTGCATTCTCTTCAAGCTATTGAAGAAGCTTCCATTGCTATCAAAGCCATAGTCTACAGGAATGATCTGTGGGTATGCATATCAGTATTCATGAACTTGAGAAGGAAGCTTCTATCCACACATTTTCAAGGCTTTATCACCTTCAAAAACTATTCATCTTTAACAAATAGTTGTTTTTCTGCATTGACCAAATCTTGATCAGAATTATTTTTTAATTAACCACTAAAGATTTCATTAACATCTTAAATCTGAAATTGCAGTATAACTGTAGAAACTTAATGAAGTAGCACAGACATGATCTTGGTTGCATATCAAATCTAGAAAAATTATGATATAAACAGGCTGATTTGTCTCTTACATTTCAGTGTTTCCAACATTTGAGAACAACCATATTCAATCTGAAATCTGGATCTGCTCTTCTTTTCCATTAATTTATCTATTCATGGAACATTGCCACAATATTTTAATTATTGAGCTTTAATGATACGTTTTCACATGTGGTAGGGCCAGCCCTCCATATTGATCTTTTTTCCCCAGGCATTTCATGATATTCTTGCTAATGTATTCTTCTGTATAATTTTATAATTTGACCTAGAAAAATATGATTTAAGAAACTGGGATAATATTGAACTTATATATTAACTTAAAACTGACATGTTTCTGATGCTGAATTGCCCTATCCAAGACCGTGGGATTTAAGATACCAACTTTTATGCCTTTAAATTTTTTGGGTCTGCTCCTCTTGTACATTTCTTGTTAGGTTTATGTCCAAGTATTTTATTTTTTGCTATATAAATGAGAAATTCTTTTTCATTGTATTTTCTAACTACTACCCATATGTTATTGATTTTCGTATTTTAATTTTATATGTTGCAGCTTTACTAAATTATCTTTTTAATTGATTCTTTGAGGGTTACCTAGACACTTGAATCGTCTACAAATAGAGATAGTTTTATGTTTTTCTTATAAATTCTGATAACTATAATAGCTTTTTCTCTTCAATAGTATTAAATAAATCTGCTTATTCAATGTTAAATAGCACTGGAGGTAGCAAGCATCCTGTTCTTGTTTTTTTGTTTTTTTCTTTTTCTTTTGGCAGTACTGGGGTTTGAACCCTGGGCCTCACATTTGCTAGGCATTGCTCTACCACTTGAGCCACTCTGCCAGCCTCCTTTTCTTGTTTCTGACTTAATCAGAAATGCCTTTAAATGATTTACCTTTAAGAAGTATGTTAATATGTGACCACAAAGCCACCATTACAAAAGATTCTGCAAGGGATCCTGCACACAGAAAGTGACACCCAACTTAACCATGAAAAGGCAGGCAGCACCAAACCACAGGATAAGAAAAAGCAAGACAGTAGAGAGTAACATCAAGTTAGGTACACACAATCAAACCTTCAAACAACTAAGATAACTAAATGGCAGGAATCACCACATACCTATCAGTACTAACACTTAATGTTAATGGACTTAATTCACCCATCAAAAGACACCGTTTGACAAAATGGATTAAAAAAGAAGATCCAACAATTTGTTGCTTACAGGAGACTCATCTCACCGACAGAAATAAGCATATGCTTAGGATGAAAGGCTGGAAGAAGATTTACCAAGCCAATGGCCCCCGAAAACAAGCAGGAGTAGCAATACTTATCTCTGACAAAGTAGACTTCAAACCTACATTGATCAAACGAGATAAAGAAGGACATTCCATACTAATAAAAGGGGAAATAGACCAAAAGGAAATAATAATCATCAATCTGTACGTACCCAATGTCAACGCACCCAATTTCATCAAACATACCCTGAAAGACCTAAAAGCATATATAAACGCCAACACAGTGGTTGTGGGAGACTTTAACACTCCATTATCATCAATAGATAGGTCATCCAAACAAAAACTCAATAAAGAAATCCAAGATCTAAAATATGCAATAGATCAAGTGGACCTAGTAGATGTCTACAGAATATTTCATCCAACCTCTACACAATATACATTCTTCTCAGCAGCCCATGGAACCTTCTCCAAAATAGATCATATCCTAGGGCACAAAGCAAGCCTCAGCAAATATAAGAAAATAGAAATAATACCATGCATACTATCTGACCACAATGCAGTAAAAGTAGAACTCAACAACAAAAGTAAAGACAAAAAACATGCAAACAGCTGGAAACTAAATAACTCATTACTTAATGAAGAATGGATCATCGATGCAATAAAAGAGGAAATTAAAAAGTTCCTAGAAGTCAATGAAAATGAAAACACAACCTACCGGAACCTATGGGACACAGCTAAGGCAGTCTTGAGAGGAAAGTTTATAGCCATGAGTGCATATATTAAAAAGATTGAAAGATCCCAAATCAATGACCTAATGATACATCTCAAACTCCTAGAAAAACAAGAACAAGCAAATCCCAAAACAAATAGAAGGAGAGAAATAATAAAAATAAGAGCTGAAATCAACGAAATAGAAACCAAAAAAACCATACAAAGAATTAATGAAACAAAAAGTTGGTTCTTTGAAAAAATAAACAAGATCGATAGACCCCTGGCAAACCTGACTAAAATGAGGAGAGAAATAACCCAAATTAGTAGAATCAGGAATGCAAAAGGGGAGATAACAACAAACACCATGGAAGTCCAGGAAATCATCAGAGACTACTTTGAGAACCTATATTCAAATAAATTTGAAAATCTCAAAGAAATGGACAGATTTCTAGATACATATGATCATCCAAAACTGAACCAAGAGGAAATTAATCACCTGAATAGACCTATAACACAAAATGAAATTGAAGCAGCAATCAAGAGTCTCCCCAAAAAGAAAAGTCCAGGACCTGATGGATTCTCTGCTGAATTCTATCAGACCTTTAAAGAAGAACTGATACCAACCCTCCTTAAACTGTTCCATGAAATAGAAAGGGAAGGAAAACTGCCGAACACATTTTATGAAGCCACTATTACACTTATCCCAAAACCAGGCAAAGACACCTCCAAAAAGGAGAACTATAGGCCAATCTCCTTAATGAACATGGATGCAAAAATCCTCAACAAAATAATGGCAAATCGAATTCAGCAACACATCAAAAAGATTATTCACCACGACCAGGTAGGCTTCATCCCAGGGATGCAGGGGTGGTTCAACATACGAAAATCAATAAACGTAATAAACCACATTAACAGAAGCAAAGACAAAAACCACTTGATCATCTCAATAGATGCAGAAAAAGCCTTTGATAAGATCCAACATCATTTCATGATAAAAGCTCTAAGAAAACTAGGAATAGAAGGAAAGTTCCTCAACATTATAAAAGCTATATATGACAAACCTACAGCCAGCATTATACTTAACGGAGAAAAATTAAAACCATTCCCTCTAAAATCAGGAACCAGACAAGGATGCCCACTATCTCCACTCCTATTCAACATAGTACTGGAATTCCTAGCCAGAGCAATTAGGCAAGAAGAAGGAATAAAAGGAATACAAATAGGTAAAGAAACTGTCAAAATATCCCTATTTGCAGACGACATGATCCTATACCTTAAAGACCCAAAAAACTCTACTCAGAAGCTTCTAGACATCATCAATAGCTATAGCAAGGTAGCAGGATATAAAATCAACATTGAAAAATCATTAGCATTTCTATACACTAACAATGAGCAAACGGAAAAAGAATGTATGAAAACAATTCCATTTACAATAGCCTCAAAAAAAATCAAATACCTAGGTGTAAACCTAACAAAAGATGTGAAAGACCTCTACAAGGAAAACTATACACTTCTGAAGAAAGAGATTGAGGAAGACTATAGAAAGTGGAGAGATCTCCCATGCTCATGGATTGGTAGAATCAACATAGTAAAAATGTCGATACTCCCAAAAGTAATCTACATGTTTAATGCAATTCCCATCAAAATTCCAATGACATTCATCAAAGAGATTGAAAAATCTACTGTTAAATTTATATGGAAACACAAGAGGCCACGAATAGCCAAGGCAATACTCAGTCAAAAGAACAATGCAGGAGGTATCACAATACCTGACTTCAAACTATATTACAAAGCAATAATAATAAAAACAGCATGGTACTGGCACAAAAACAGACATGAAGACCAGTGGAACAGAATAGAGGATCCAGATATGAAGCCACACAACTATGAGCAACTTATCTTTGACAAAGGAGCTAAAAATATACGATGGAGAAATAGCAGCCTCTTCAACAAAAACTGCTGGGAAAACTGGTTAGCAGTCTGCAAAAAACTGAAACTAGATCCATGTATATCACCCTATACCAAGATTAACTCAAAATGGATCAAGGATCTTAATATCAGACCCCAAACTCTTAAGTTGATACAAGAAAGAGTAGGAAATACTCTGGAGTTAGTAGGTATAGGTAAGAACTTTCTCAATGAAACCCCAGCAGCACAGCAACTAAGAGATAGCATAGATAAATGGGACCTCATAAAACTAAAAAGCTTCTGTTCATCAAAAGAAATGGTCTCTAAACTGAAGAGAACACCCACAGAGTGGGAGAAAATATTTGCCAATTATACATCAGACAAAGGACTGATAACCAGAATATACAGGGAACTTAAAAAACTAAATTCTCCCAAAACTAATGAACCAATAAAGAAATGGGCATGTGAACTAAACAGAACTTTCTCAAAAGAAGAAATTCAAATGGCCAGAAAACACATGAAAAAATGCTCACCATCTCTAGCAATAAAGGAAATGCAAATTAAAACCACACTAAGATTCCACCTCACCCCTGTTAGAATAGCCATCATCAGCAACACCACCAACAACAGGTGTTGGCGAGGATGTGGGGAAAAAGGAACCCTCTTACACTGTTGGTGGGAATGTAGACTAGTACAACCACTCTGGAAAAAAATTTGGAGGCTACTTAAAAAGCTGGACATCGATCTACCATTTGATCCAGCAATACCACTCTTGGGGATATACCCAAAAGACTGTTACTCCAGAGGCACCTGCACATCCATGTTTATTGCGGCACTATTCACAATAGCCAAGTTATGGAAACAGCCAAGATGCCCCACCACTGACGAATGGATTAAGAAAATGTGGTATCTATACACAATGGAATTTTATGCAGCCATGAAGAAGAACGAAATGTTATCATTCGCTGGTAAATGGATGGAATTGGAGAACATCATTCTGAGTGAGGTTAGCCTGGCTCAAAAGACCAAAAATCGTATGTTCTCCCTCATATGTGGACATTAGATCAAGGGCAAACACAACAAGGGGATTGGACTATGAGCACATGATAAAAGCGAGAGCACACAAGGGAGGGGTGAGGATAGGTAAGACACCTAAAAAACTAGCTAGCATTTGTTGCCCTTAATGCAGAGAAACTAAAGCAGATACCTTAAAGCAACTGAGGCCAATAGGAAAAGGGGACCAGGAACTAGAGAAAAGGTTAGATTAAAAAGAATTAACCTAGAAGGTAACACCCATGCACAGGAAATCAATGTGAGTCAATGCCCTGTATAGCTATCCTTATCTCAACCAGCAAAACCCCTTGTTCCTTCCTATTATTGCTTATACTCTCTCTACAACAAAATTAGAGATAAGGGCAAAATAGTTTCTGCTGGGTATTGAGGGGGGGAGCGGGAGGGGGTGGAGTGGGTGGTAAGGGAGGGGGTGGGGGCAGGGGGGAGAAATAAACCAAGCCTTGTATGCACATATGAATAATAAAAGAAAAATGAAAAAAAAAAAAAAGAAGTATGTTAGCATTGGAGTTAATTTGTCATTTAATTTATCATTTAATTTCTTTATTGTTCTTTCAAGTGCCCTTCCACCTAGGGATACTTTTCTTCTGCCTTAACCTTTAGTTTTGTTTAGTGAGGGTCTACTTGTAG
Organism: Castor canadensis; assembly: GCF_047511655.1. Lineage (NCBI taxonomy): Eukaryota > Metazoa > Chordata > Mammalia > Rodentia > Castoridae > Castor > Castor canadensis. The sequence goes on along the minus strand of NC_133396.1, from coordinate 83,841,222 downwards.
CAAACTCAGTTTTAATTTGTCTAAAAATGTCTTTATGTTAACCTTATTCTTAAAATATTTGCTGGACATACAGTTAGCTCTAGAATTGTATTCTTTTATGCTTTGGACTCAGGGCCTCTTGCTTGCTAAGCAAATGTTCTACCACTTGAGCCACACCCACAGCCCTTTTTGCTTCTAGTTGTTTTTTTCAGATAGGGTTTCATGTTTTTCCCAGGTTGGCCTGGACTGTGACCTCCTATTTATGTATCCAAAGTAGCTAGGGTGACAGGTGTGTGCCACCATACCCAGCTTATTAGTGTGGCAGTCTTGCTAACTTATTTTCCAAGCTGGCCTTTAACCAAGATTCTTCCAATTTCTGCTGGGATTTCAGGCCTGAGCTACCACACCTGGTCTAGAATGGTTTTAGTTTCTCTCCATATATTAGCAATATTATTTCTACTGTTTTCTATATATTACTGTTACAAAATTGACAATCGAGAATTCAGTTGTCATTTCCTTCAAAGTTAACCCATCTCTTTTCTCTGACCACTTTAGAGATCTGTTTATCTTTGGCATTAAATTTACAATCTCACTCAGGGTGATGGCATTTTTCTTCAGTCAATATTTGAACAGGCTCCTTTGAAGTATTCAATACTGTTGACTACTCCTTTTCTCTTTTGGCTTTCCTGGTGGCCCTCTCATGCTTCTGAGGCTACTGATGGACGGGTTTGAGGCATTTAGCTACTGTGACTTCTTGTTCTTTAAGTTTTAAGGAATTGAAAACAAGGAACACTGGCAGAGTTATAAGGAATTTTCTTTATTGCCTCAAAGCGAAAGCAAAGACTGCTTGGAGAGACAAGCAGCAGGACCTGGAAACTAGTAGTCAGCTGAAATGCTTTGGATTTCTCCTTCTGTTGCACTTTCAGCTCCCCATTCATTTCCCCTCCCTCCAAAGTTCACTGGTTCCCAGAGTATGCATTTAGAGCCTCTGCTCCTTGGTTGTTTTTATCACCTCTGTTCTCAGCATGTTCTTGCTGCAGGTAGGGACTTTTGAGAAAAACCACCAGCTCTCTCTTATTACCACCTTGTGGGCTGGTGCTCTGCAGTTTCTCTTTTTGTAACTCTAGCCACACAGAAAGTTTAGCTAACCAAACTGTCAGCAGGGTTGTCAGCTCAACCTTTACACAGCTGATGGTATTACTGGGGTCTGCAAAGCCAGCAGTACTATTCCTTTACATTCTCCCTTGTCTTCTCTACTGCTTTATGTGATTAGCTTTTGGTACCACCTTGTCCTTATCCCATTTCACAGATTCAACTTGGAAGTGTGATTTACTTTCTTGGCTTTAACTAAATGCATATAACTGTCAAATCTCTCTCTCTAGCCCTAATCCTTCCTTGTAGATTACAAATCCACATATTTAATCACTTCCTGGATATTTGCAGTTAGATATCTCAGTGATCCATCAAACTCAACACAGCTTAATCTGAACTCAGCTCTCTCCCCAAACCTACCTATTCAACTTGTTCATTATCTCTGTGGATGGCATTATTATCTATCTTGTGGCCTAAACCGTAAGTCATGTGTCATTCAAGATGCATTTTTTTGATAGCCAAGTGTGGTGGTGCATACCTGTGATCTCAGCACTTGTGATGCTGAGGCAGGAGGATCCTGAGTTTTAGGCCAGGCTGGGCTACACAGTGAGACCCAGTCTCAAAAAAAAAAAAAAAAAACTTTCCCTTTAGCCATCCCATATCTGTCTAATCAATCACTAAGTCATCTCTCTTGAATTATCCCCCTTTTTACTCCTGGAACTACTGTGTTGTTCATTCTCTTCTAGTGATTTTTTTCTTCTTGCTTCTCTTCTCTCTCTCCCTCCTTTTCTTTTGTCCTCCCTTCTTTCCTTTCTCTACTTTCTTTTCCTTCTACTTTCTTGTTGCTAGAGTGATTGTCTTAAAATGAAAAGCAGATCAATTTTGTATTTCTTGTAGAATGAAATCCAGTCTCCCTGGCATGACAATCTAGCTCTCCTGTGTGATTGTGCCCTTATCCATTTGTCTCAAAGGTTCTGTCCTACTCAACTACCTTTGCTCTAGAGAACCATTTGTGTACATACAATATCCTCTGCCTAGAACTCATTTGTGCCTTCTTCTTTCCCTTCCCCATCCCACAAGGAAAGCTTGGACATTATTTCCTCCAGGAAACCTTCTTGACCAACTTCTTATTTCACCCCTGTCCACTATATGGTCTGGGTTAAGTGACTCCATACATCCACAGCATTATATTTTCTACAAAATTGTAAGCTCCTTCATGGCAGGGACCATTACCAACACTCTTGGTGTTCTTATCACTAGCAAAGTACTCAGTTGCAGGATTAGTGCTCATTTAATGTTTAAATAAACAATTGTTAATACTTATATACACTTTGATATAATTATTATTCAAATTGCATAGGAAGCTGTAAAACAATATATTGACCCCTTCAAAGAGGATAAAGAAAGAAAGGAAGATATGAGAAAGGAACAGGAGGAATCAGAAGAGGTAAGGTTATTTACTGTGTGTGGTGATGGGCACCTGTTGTCCCAAACTTGGGATTCTGAGGTGGGATGATTGCTTGAGCCCATGAGTTCAAGACCAACCCTGCAACATAGCCAGATCCCACCTTACACACATACACACACACACACACCAAAAAAACCAAGGTATGATTATTTACTATTATTTTTCCTCTCCTTTTATCTTTTTAAAGAATGATAGACAAGTACTGTGGAAAGTAGAAGTAGGTCATCTAGAGCAAACTCTTCCGCTTCCTTCCTGTCCTGTTCAAATCTAATTACACCTGTAGGTTATACTAATCCTTGCCTCCTTATTTTCAGAGGAAGAGGTGTCTCTTTTCCTTTCTAAATCTATTCATCTTCCTGTTAGCTTCATTTGAACCTATCCTATTAACTACATAATTTACTTGTCACCCTGATGCTGATTCTTTGTCTTTTCATTGCCAAATTTTTCAAATAGTGTTTAAACTCCTTATCTCCACTGCTTCAGTTCCCATTCTGAGCTGCCTTTCCCCTTTCTCTCAGGCCCAACCACAAACCTCTCTTCTCTTCACCCTGCTAGTAAGAGTTAACTACTAGTTGTAGTATAAACCCTTCCTGGGCATTTGTTGTTGTTGTTGTAGTAATACAATGATAACTGCCAACAATTGAGTGCCTGTTATGAGCTATATGCTCTGTACATGTTACCTCTGATCTTACAACACAACTTCAAGATATGTAATATTACCCTCATTTTATAGATAGGAAATCTAATTTCAGAAAGGTTGACTGACTTACTCAAAATGATGTAGCTTTAAATGCCAGAACCAATATTCAAACCCAGATGAATCTGGCAGGAGAGCATTTGCTGATTCTAGATTGACTGCTACTGTCTTTGGCTTCCAGAATTTTCACTTGCCTAATGTTCTCTATGGTCTTGATTTACTTCCCCAATGTTTTTTCTCTGCATATAGTTTAAAAGTTGCCATGACCCTAGGCTCGGGCCCTGGCCTTCTACTCACTGTAAAGCCATGGCACCAGAACAAAATTATTGTGTGATATCTAAGCCTCTTTTGACCAGCATTTTCTGTTTTGTTTCTGTTTCTGGTAAAGTGCTTGGCATATAGAAGGCCAAGTACTTTTTCCATTTATTTACAGAATAAGTTGAAACCATTATTATTTTTATTATCATCATCTGTAGACTTATTTCAGGCCCTTTCCTCTCTATTTACAAGCACCTATACAGTCTTCAAATATTTTCTCTCTGAACACTTCTTGGAGTTTTTAGGCAGATCTGGATGCATACAACTCTTGGAACATACATTTATGTTGGCAAGTAATCATGTAATAGTAATCAAGACTATTTCATTTTGTTATCTGTCTCTCTTACTATATTATGAGTTCCAGAGTTCTGGAAGAAATCCTCTTTCCTTTCCCCATAGACATCTCTTCCTGGTCCCACTGTCAGTATTTGCTGGGGTAAGCTTCCAAAAATGCCTTCTGAATGGTGAAGGCAATTAGAAATTTAAGGCTTCAGACATGGCTCCAGTAACTTGACATACACTGTGTTACACACCGGCTAACAGGTCCTTGGTGTCTCTGTGCTCTAGGAACCTTCAACATCTACAGAGAAGGAAGGACTCATTCGTTTCATTGGGCAAGATGAAAATATACATTCCAAACCTCTATTGGAAGGAAATGTATTATCTTCTTGGGTATGTATCTGAAACCTTACCAGGAAATCTAAAACAATTTAACATTACGTGAAAGTGATATGGATCTAATGTAACTTTTAGTTCCTCCAAGAAAACTAGGGGCTCCTACATAATATACTTTACAGGTTTTTTTCCTTCTAGCATCATCCCTAAAAAAACTCGCATTTTCTCACCTTAACTTTACAAAAACTTCTCATTCTTTAAACCTCATCTTAATATCAGAATTTCATCCCTCTCCTGATGTTAACAATCCTTTGGTATGTTTGACCAATTTTTAGACCTATCCATTTGGCAGATTTTATTCAGAGCTGTGATAAGCATGTACCTCAAATCACAAGATTGTTGGGAAATTGGAAACTTAGAGACAGTAGCATTGGAAGTTTAGCAGTAAACCAGATTTTAAATGTTTCAATAGAAATTTCATTCCAAGACCATTGTAGACTTAAGTCAGCTCTAGATTGGCTTCTGTCTCTCTACAGAACACTGTCACTTTTAGGAGTCTGTGAATGGACTTTCTTCCATCAATCCCCTGGAATTGGGTGCAACATTTTATGTGGATATTCATATGTGTATTTTCTTGGATTGGGGGAGGGGATCAATAGATTTCATCAAATTTCTCAACCCTAAAGTTAGGTACCATTTAATGGTTAGGGGGTCCGATCCATTGGGATAGGGTGTGGGTGATGTGTGTAAGGTTGGGGACCTGTGATAGGAATAGTGGTGGATGGCAGCTGGATCACTGAGATAGACAGAGGTCAGGCCTGAAGGCAGATTGCACTGATGTATATCCAGGGAAGTCTTAAGCAATAAGATCCAATGATGGTAGGAAGAATAGGAGAAATCATGTGGAAAACAAAACTGGGGTGAAGGTAGTACATGGGGGAGTTACAAACACATCTCCCCATAGTGGGAGCTTTTCAAAGAGTTTTTCAAATAATACATTAATTTGTCAGTCATTAAGCCTATGAGGCAAAAGATATAAGAGGAAGCAGTGCAAATGGAACACAGCATCATGAGACATTTACAAAATATAGCTCAAAATAAAGCTCAAAGTTACCAGTCCCCAGCAAAGCCCTCCTGCCTCAAGCATAGTCCCTTGAAGTAAGAATCCTGCTGAGTCACACAGGGCAGGCCTGGAGCCAGGCAGGAAGCAGAGAAGAAGTCGGGAGCCCAGAGCCCAGGGTGAAATTGAGGAGCTTGTATGTCTTTGATGGTATGGGGCTCACTGCTCCTGATTGCTACCTGTATCGGTCCACTTTCCATTGCTGGGACAAGATACCCAAGAAAGTTAACTTGAAGGAGGAAAGATTTATTTTGGCTCATGGTTTCAGAGTTCAGCTCACTTGGCCCAGTTGTTTCTGGGCTGTGGTGAGGAGCATGTAGAGAGAAAAGATGCTCATTTCATGGTGGCAGGAAAAGAGAGAGAGAAACAGAGCGAGAGAGAGAGAGAGAGAGAGGACAAGGGAAGAGAGGCTGGGGCCAAAACATACCCTTTAAGGCATGCCTCCCAATGACCCAGTTCTGGTTCAGAATCATTCCAGTGTTCTTGATTCAGGATGTCTAAATTCAGCAAGCACTTCCAGAAGATACCAAAAATGCTCAAAGCTAAGTGGACACTAATGCAGGTGCTCAGGGGCATGACCAGGTAGCCTACAGCCCAACTATTCTAACAAGGAACCGTCTTTGGTTTTTTTGTTTGTTTGTTTTGGTGGTACTGGGGTTTGAACTCAGAGCCACAGGGTGGCTAAGCAGGTGCTCTACCATTTGAACCAGTCTGCCAGCCATTTTCAAGACAGGGTCTCATGAATTATTTTCTGTGAGCTGACTTTGAGCTGCAATTCTCTGATCTCTGCCTCCCAAGTAGCTAAGATTACAGGTATGAGCTACCAGTGCCCAGCAGAAACCATCTTTTTAAGGATCATCTTAAACCCATGGGTCATAATTGTCCATAAAGAGTTACAGGTATATGAGGAAGATAGGGATTTTGCTGAGTCACCTATGTATTCCTTTAGATGGGCAAGCAGGGACAGACTTTGGGATTAACAGTATTTTCAGTCCAAGATTAGACATTCTGCCCTCGCCTGTGTCAGGGCAGACATAGGGCTGCTCTGTGGCTGAAGGAACCCCTTAGTGGTCTACATATTCCTCCTATAATACCATGTAACTCAGGCATCAGTATTAAGAGCAGTGATTAATTTACCCATTTTGTAACAGCAATAGTGAAGGGCCCTTGGAATATGTGGCTTGAGAAAATATCTCCAAAGCTGATAGAGCACAAAGTCTGCTGGGAGTTCAGTGCTGAGAATTGAATCCCAAGGAGCTAGGCCTATAGCCAGATCTTTTCTGAGGCACTCCCAAGCCAGAGAGGTTAATCTAATCAAAAAACCACTGGAGTCAGTCAGAGACTAGCTCAAAACTATAGCAGGTAAGCACAAACAGAGAGAGTCCTGTGTATTTTATTTTAAGAGCCCATGGGTCCATGTTTCTCTCTGCCATGGAGTAGAAGAGCATAAAGCTAGAGGAAGGTTAAGAATATGAACATGGGCTCTTGTGGCATCTACTTGGGTATGTGGGTGACATGTGAATGGTTGACACTTGACATATATAGATGTTGTGAGCAGCCCAACATCCAGTATTTCAGGCCATGGGAATTTCCTACTGAAGGGTTTGAAATAAACCCTAAAACATTGACTTATACTTGCAAGTATCAAAACAGAGGGATTTTCTCCTAATACATTATAGCTAAAAATATGCCTATTGACTGAACAAGGAATCAAAAGGTTCAAATGTACATGCTTAGTATACAATACTGGTTTACCCTAGGTTCCACCTATGGTTATAAGTGCTTCATGGGGCCATAAACCGTGTGTAAACTTCCAGTTCTAGAAGCATCTGCTCTGCAGAACTTTCTTTTGTAAAAGAATAAGTGGCATGTGCTCTGTAGGTACAACCACGATCACATGGTGCTAGTTCAGGCTAAAAATGATAGTACAATTGGCCTTCATTATCTGAGGGGCATCTGTTCTAAGACTCTCCAGTGGATGCCTGAAGCCACAGATAGTACCTGTGTTAGTTAGTTTTGCATTGCTGTAACAAAATACCTGAGATTAACAACTTACATGAGAAAAGGTCAGTTTTTGCTCACAGCTTCAGAGGTTTCAGACCATGGTCGTTTTGCTTTGTTGCCTTTGGGCCTGTGGTGAGGCAGAATGTCGTGGTGGTGGAAGAGCATGTGGTGGCACAAAGTTGCTCACCCCAAGGCAGCCAGGAAACAAAGAGAGACAGGAAGGGCTTGGGCTCCCCATCAGCTAGCTTCCTTCTATTAGGCCACACCTCCTAAAAGTTCTTCCACCTCCCAAGTGCGCCATGGATTGGGTATCAAGCCTTCAACACAGAGCTTTTAGGTACATTTAAGATCCAAACAATAATGGTGCCAATCCCTCTGTATAAGTTCAGCAGTACTGAACAGTACAGTAATGGCAATTAATCAAGACAGCTACTCCGGGGAACATGAAGGGCATGGATACAGAGATGATTCTCACCCCAGGAGGAGCAGAGCAGCCCGGGGCTCCATGCCATTACTCGATGCTGGCATGCAATTTAAAAGTACGTACTTCTGCTGTAATGTGCTATTCATTTGAAAATATTCTTACAATTTTTGTCTTCAGATTTCCTCTCTCACTTTCCTCTTATTTTGTTTTCAAGAATATATCTAGATTCAAATAAATTAGAGAGGTTTTTTTTGTATGTTTTTCTGCTAACAAAATTTATACCTTAACTGATTTTTATGAAGTTCCCTAAGAAATTTTAAGATGTTACTGGATTTTGCAATGTTATGTGCTTAGTGAAGTAAATTAATAGGAAGATAGGTATAATTTCTTCAATCTTTAACTTATTAGAGAAACATGTCTGCCCTTCTCCTTATTTTGAAATCTTTTACCTGTTTTTGTTTTATTGTTTCCCCTACCTCTTTTTTGCAATGCTAATGGAATCTGTGCCCACCTAAAGTATGAATAATTGGAAATTGCTGTGCTATTTAGCCATAGACAATGCCTGCTACTCTTTTTTTGTATGTTAAACATGTGTTTATTCATCTACTAGATTAATATGAGTAATAGAAATGAATATTCTGGAAGGCTTGACTACAGACATCCTGAAGAAGTAGCATATTAATAAATGGGACTCTTGATTCATTAATGTCACATATTTCCTTTGTCAGAGAGAATCAGCTAACCAAGGTACATTGCCCCAAAAGTATCTCGAAGTAATGGCTGTAATTGAACATATGGAGGGAAAGTTAACGTAAGTATGAGGTGACGAAATGGTAAGAGGATGGCCAGAAATCTGTACTTCTTGGCTCACCTTTGTCTGTTGTGCTTGCTTTCTTCTCACTGGAGTGATGGGTATCTCCAAATCTCCTGCTAGAGTCAGTGAACTACCCTGTTGTAATAGGAACATCCTTCCTTACCCACAGTAAAGATGGAAGTGTCTATATGTGTATGGTGGGTACTCAGGAGTGATCCCATTCAAAAATGGATCTGGGAGAAAATACTGTGGTTGAGTAAAGATGTTGTATGACCAAAGAATAGATGGTTCATGTTGCTGAGGATACCGAGAGAAGAGGATGATGGCCATGTAGACATATGACATGTGCTCTAATAGGTAGGAAGCACAATCTGGCTTTCTTAGTTGGAACATCAGGTTTTAGAGGTGCAAAAGAAGGGACACTACTGGATTTATTTTGTTGGATCACATCAAGTATGTGAAACCAAAGTTAACTACTAAAAAGGGATTGCTGAAGAATTTCAAGTACCTCAAACTCAGATTTCTCTAAGAAATATGCTATATTCTTAAGTCATAGCATGATTTCAGCTCTGACATCACTATCAAGAGCAGCTATTAGTCCCTCAATTCTTGGTTAGTCATTGATGGCCCTGCTTTCTGTATTTGAACTCTTTAGAAAGATTCTAATCCCACTGCATTTTTTTTAATTTAATGAGTTTCTGTATCAAAGATACATTTTCAATCCTCTGCATTTTGCTGTGTTCATTGAACTTTGTCCACATCAGAGAGATTGAAAGCAGAGCCAGACGTGCAGAAGAAATGTTTGACGCAGCAAATGAGAAGCTTCATTATACCCTCATAAGAAACAGAGATCTGGAGAAGGAATTGCAAGAAATAGTGCAGTCCAGAAAGGAGTTTGAAAGAAGAAAACCAGATGAAGGAGAAAAGAAAGAGGAACAGAAAGAAGAAGAAGCAGCAGAAGAAAAAGAAGTAAAAGAAGAAAAAGAATTTTTCAAAAAGGAGAAAGAGGACAAGGGAGGAGAGGAACAAGAAGCCAGTATGATAGGAAGTTCCTCAAAATATCTAAAGAAAGGTAAGTGTCACTTTCTTACTTTGTTTTATTTAGGTATATTTATGAAAGTATGTATGGAGTACAAATATGTATGTCTGTATGTATGTACATATAGACATACATATGTTTATTATCTTTTTGACAAGACTGGAGTTTGAACTCAGGGCTTTATGCTTGCAAAGCAGGCACTCTACCACTTGAGCCATGCCTCCAGTCTTTTTTGCTCTGATTATTTTGGAGATGGGGGTCTCACAAACTATTTGCCTGAGCTGGCCTCAAACCTTGATCCTCCCAATCTCAGCCTGCCAAGTAGCTAGGATTACAGGTGTGAGTAGCCAGAGTCTAGCTAGATCACAAATATCTTAAAGGAGAATCAATGTCTTTAAGTGCTGATAGAATACTCTGTACTTCTCATAGGCATGCAAATAATTCAGCTGTCTTATTCAGAGAACTCACAAAAAGGAATGCTAAATAACTCACAATTATAAACTAGCTTGAGATATAATTTTTACTTTAAAAACTGACAGAGATTTTTTTAAAAATGAAAGATGCTGATTAGAAGTAGCAACATAGTTTTACAAATAATGCTTATGGGAAGAAAAACAGATACAAACCTTTTAGAATATAATTCAGTAGTATGTATGGATGTTTCTTTTAACATATGCATATACTTCTACCTAATAATTTCACTCTTGAGAACCTAGTCTAAAGAAATACCTGGGCATGGTGGTGTGTTCTTTTTTTAATTTTTTTATTCATTTATTCACATGTGCATACATTGTTTGGACCATTTCTCCCCCCTGTCCCTCACTCCCTTTCTTTCCCCCCTACCCCCCTTTGCTTCTAGGCAGAACCTGTTCTGCTCTTATTTGTAATAAAAGAAGACAAGCAATAATAAGAGAGACAAAGCGTTTTTGCTAGTTGAGTTAAGGATAGCTATACAGAGAGATTCCTAGCATTGCTTTCATGTACAAATATGTTACAACCCAAGTTGACTCATCTCTACTTGACCTTTTCACTAGTTCCTGATCCCCTTCCCATATTGACCTCTGTCGCTTTAAGGTTTCTGTATTAGCTCCTCTGCAGTGGGGACATCAAACACTTTCATGTTTTGGGTTTCCTACCTATCCCCATAACTCTCATATGTGCTCTCCCCTTAGCATGTGACCCAAGTCCAACAATATTGCAGTATTTTCCCTTGATCTAAAGTCCGCATATGAGGGAGAACGTATGATTCTTGGGCTTCTGAGCCTGACTAACCTTGCTCAGAATGATGTTCTCCACTTCCATCCATTTATTTGAGGATAATAAGATTTTATTCTTCTTCATGGCCGAGTAAAACTCCATTGTGTATAAGTACCACATTTTCTTGATCCATTTATCAATAGTGGGGCATCTTGGTTGTTTCCATAACTTGGCTATTGTGAATAGTGCTGCAATAAACATGGGTGTGCAGGTGCCTCTGGAGTAACCTGTGTTGCATTCCTTTGGGTATATCCCCAGGAGTGGGATTGCTGGATCATATGGCAGGTCTATGTCTAGATTTTTAAGAAGCTTTCATATGTTTTTCCAGAGTGGTTGCACTAGCTTGCATTCCCATCAGCAATGTAAGAGGGTTCATTTTTCTCCACATCCTTGCCAACACCTGTTGTTGTTGGTGTTTTTGATGATGGCTATTCTAACAGGGGTGAGGTGGAATCTTAGTGTGGTTTGATTTGCATTTCCTTTATGGCTAGAGATGGTGAGCATTTTTTCATGTGATTTTTGGCCATTTGAATTTCTTCTTTTGAGAAAGTTCTATTAAGTTCAGTTGCCCATTTTTTTAATTGGTTCATAGATTTTAGGAGAGTTTAGTTTCTGAAGTTCCCTGTATATTCTGGTTTTGAGTCACTTGTCTGACGTATAGCTGGCAAATATTTCCTCCCACTCTGTGGGTGTTCTCTTCAATTTAGAGACCATTTCTTTTGTTGTGCAGAAGATTTTTAATTTTATGAAGTCCCATTTGTCCATCCTTTCTCTTAGTTGCTGGGCTGCAGGGGTTCTATTGAGGAAGTCCTCACCTATACCTATTAGTTCCAGAGTGTTTCCTGCTCCTTCAGAACTCTGAAGTTCTGAAACTTCAGAGTTTCAGGTCTGATATTTAGGTCCTTGATCCATTTTGAGTTGATACTAGTACAGGGTGATAGACATGGATCTAGTTTCAGTTTCTTGCACATGGATAATCACTTTTCCCAACATTTGTTGAAGAAGCTGTCTTTTCTCCATCATATGTTTTTGGCATCTTTGTAAAAAATGAGATGGGTATAGTTGTGTGGATTCATATAAGGATCTTCTATTCTGTTTCACTGGTCTTCATGTCTTTTTTGTGCCAGTACCATGCTGTTTTTACTGCTATTGTTTTATAATATAGTTTGAAGTCGGGTATTGTGATACCTCTAGCATTGCTCTTTTTGCTGAGTACTGCCTTGGCTATTCGCGGTCTCTTGTGTTTCCAAATGAATTTTAGAGTAGATTTTTCAATCTCTGTGATGAAAGTCATTAGGATTTTGATGGGAATTGCATTAAACATGTAGATTGCTTTCGGTAGTATAGCTATTTTTACTATGTTGATTCTACTGGTCCATGAGCACGGGAGATCTTTCCATCTTCTGTAGTCTTTCTCTATCTCTTTCTTCAGGAGTTTGTAATTCTCTTTCTACAGTTCATTCACATCTTTTGTTAAATGTACTCCTACATATTTGATTTTTTTTTGAGGCTATTGTGAATGAAATTGTTTCCATATATTCCTTCTCAGTTTGTTCATTGTTGGTGTATAGTAAAGCTAATGAGTTTTGTAGGTTGATTTTGTATCCTGCCACCTTACTGTAGCTGTCTATGGGGTCTAAGAGGTTTTGGGTAGTTTTTTGGGTCTTTAAGGTATAGGATCGTATCATCTGCAAATAGGGATCATGGTTCAAGGCCAGACAGGGCAAAAAGTTTGTGAGACTCCCACCTCAGCAATAGCTGAGCATGGCTTGTACCTGTCATCCCAGCCATGCAGAAAGTATAAAATAGGAGGATCACAGTGCAGGCCAGCCTGGGCAAAAAGTGAGACCCTGTCTCAAAAATAACCAGAGCAAAAAGGGCTGGAGATGTGGCTCAAGCAGGAGATCTCCTGCCTAGCAAGTGTGAAGCCTTGAGTTCAAACTCCAGTACCATCAAAAAAAAAAAATCCTAAATACAGAGAAAAATTTATATGTAGAGATGTTCTGTGTATTATTAAATGTAATAGGAAAATATAAACAAGCTCCCTTTCCAAATTTTGTTGTATCAATATGCTTAAACATTATGCAGCTATTAAAATGTTAAGAAAAAGTTCATGGTAACAAGGGAAATTTTTATGTTAAAATATCAAATGCAAGAAGTAGGATATGACACAATTTCTTAAGGCTATAATGGAGACCAGAAAGAAATATGATCAAATATTGGCAGACGTTGTCTCTCAACAGAGGTTTATGGAGAATTTTGTCCTTATTTTATGTTTTGGTACTTGTTGAATTTTCTATGATTTAAAAATGGCTTTAATTCTGCAGGAAGAGGAATTTAACTTTACATTTTATCTCCAATTAGTGCTGTAATCAGTCCACAAGCAGATCTCAATATTTTGAATACTGGAGAATTTTTAAAAATTATTTTTGATTTCATCTCCAGCCTGTTGTCTGTTCCCAGGACAACTGCAGGTACAAGGGATGGTACTTGGAAAAAACTACTTCTGTTTCCTTTGTCACCAGCAAATGCAATATAGTTAATCAACAGTGGGGAGTGGATTATGAGAAGCCTATGAGAACTTGACATAAGCACAATTGTACTCACTGATCTTCAGGCTAAGTTTGGCACAGCCCCAGCTGTAGAAGAGAGCAAGAGGCAAAGTGCAGCACAGCTGCTTTTCCTAAGTTTTTTACATTCAGAGAAATAAAGAGCAGGTTTCCCTTGTTACAATGTCATGCCCCTCCCCCATCTCCTTGTTTACCACTGGATATAAAAGGCTCTCTGAAGGAGGATGTGAGGTTTTTTGATGAGGGATTCTGATTGGCTGGCTGTGGGCTGCTTATGAGGCTGCTGCGAAAATGCTGCTGCTGCTGCTGTGGCTGAGTTATACTAGAGATTAGAGGAAACATGGGACAGTGCAAGTCTGCACTGAGACTTCAAGAAAGATAAAGAGAGAACATGGGACTGTGCAAGTCTGAGGGCCAAAACTTTAGGAGAGATTAAAGGGAACACGGACAGAGCAAGTCTAAGGAAAGAGACTTTAAAGAATAGAAAAGAAGACTTTGGAAGTAAGGTTTTAAAGAATAGAGAAAAGAAGCAACGAGGCTGTTGTGTGTCTCCAACTGAGCACCCAACACACCTGACCCCAACTTTATGCATGTTTGTCTTCTATCCTTTGTCCTTTCTGCATCTCCAGTCACCCCGTTAGGTCAGGGAGAACCAGAAGCTTGTGAAAGCTTGCTACAGTCAACCCTCACAGCCCCAGTCCCAGCTCCGCTGTCCACTTTTGGGCTCCTTTCTCTACAGGAGCTTTTCTTCTTTGTGTACTAGGAACAGCTGCCACCGGCAGGGAGGTTTACGGCCTGTGGGCAGGGTAGGTTCCCGCTTGCTCCACGAGCCTCCCAGTTTTTGTTTCCAAGGGCAGCAAGTGTCCAAATGACGCCCAAATGAATCAGAGAGTAAGGGGAGCAGACAGAGCACTAAGGTTCTGCACTGGCAGGAGGAGAACGGAGGGACGTAAGTGCTCTGCAGCTGGTCTTGGTGCTCACAACCCCTGCCAGCAACTCAGGAAGTCTAGGGGCATCAGTACCACCTTTTTTGGAGGAAAAGTCTGAGCTCATTTCCTCTACTGCTATCAACTTTGAACTGGTAAAAATGTTATTTACTCCAAGTGCAACAATCCTTTAGCTTTAGGGTTTGAATTTTTATGAAATAGTTTTTATGAATTTAAAATTTTTCATCCTCTCAAATTCTGGATTCAGTTTTATCCCAATAATTTGAAAACTAGATTTAGAGAGACAAATATGCAAACCATACAGAACCCCTATAGGTTGCTCAGGGTGTAGCTCACATGGTAGAGCCCTTGCCTAGCCAGAAGCTCTGAGTTCAAATCCCAGTACCTAAAAAAAAAATCTATAAAACCCTATGTATTAAACTGCAGAATTACCTAACTGTGAATGAGGGACTTTACTCTTGGCTATTTCCCTGAGGAACTTTAGGATTAGGTTTAATCCAGAACTGCAGTTTTAATTAGTTATGGCAAAAGATGACTCCCCGCAACCTGCAAACAGTAACCTATACAATCTCATTCTTACCCCTCCCGACTCCTTCCAGGCACCAGCATGAAGTCATTGACAGGGGACTCAAAAAGTGAAAGATGAAAAGTTTTGCAAAGCTTAGGGAGCGCTTTCTTCTCAGCAGCAATGCAGTTCCCATTCCCTGCAGGTGACCTGACAGTTTCTCCAGAAAAGCCCCAAAGAGTATTTTGCATGGTTAGCAGGTAGCCCCTTGAAAACCCACAGGCACCTATGGAGCCATGTAACACTGCTACATTTATCTGAGTTCTTACAGTGAAATCGTTTTCCATTCAAGTGAAAAAATGGAAAATTAGACTATGGTTAAGAAAGAGCCTGTGAGGCTAAGTGCAGAGAAGACCCAGACAGAGTAAGGGAACATAATTTTTGTGTTTATGTCAGTATTTCTAATCGTTAGCAAATCACTATGCTGTGAGCCATGATTGGAGAAAGGAATTGAAAGGGAAGTTTCTAAACAACATAGACATAACACAGGGCCACAGTTGAATGTGGGGAAGATACACTGAAGCTATACAAAGTGTGAACAAGGTGACCAAATGTGAGCTGGAATGGCAGCAGCCAGCCTGATGTCAAGTTGGAAAGTTGAGCATTCTGGAGCCTCTTTTCATGCCCATGTCAGGGAGAGCAGGCTGGATAGCCAAAGGCCCCCTGTATCCATTGCAGGGGTGGAACTTGGATAGGGTCTGTGCTCAAGAGACTGGACAGAGAGGGCGGGGGACAGCACAGGGTTCAGGAATGGGCAAAAGAAGGTACTGAACACTAGCTGTGTTTGAACTTTTTCCACCTCGCTTGAGCTATGTACGAGAAGGAGAGGATCTTCTTTCTTTCCTTTGCTCCTTGATCACCTAATCTCTTACCTGAGGACCTAGGCCTGGAGCAGTGAACTGACACTTAAACTTAGGGAAATGCATTCATTGTGCACCCAAATAACAGATTTAGAGTCAAATTTTAGACACATAACATGTTTGTATCTTGAGGGTTACTTAGGTAGAATGAAATTTAAAATCTTTTTTAAAAGTCCTTAGCAAATATAAGATGCTATTGCTACAATACTCTTAGTTGTTTTTATCTTTTTCAGAAGCATCAGACAAAGAGGGTGCTCCCAACGATGAATCTAAACCCCAGACTAACTCTAAGAGCAAATCCAAGTAGCATGCATGGAGCGCTGGGGTTCACAATGGCTGCAACCCCTGAACACACCCACAGGCTGCTGGCTGCAGAGCTGACAACGTGGCACAGTTATATGGACTCCCTTTGCAACAGCTGTTAGAAAAGCCATGCTACACTACCCAAGAGCAGTGGCTATAGGACGTCAGTGCATTAGTTTACTTCTCAAATTAAAAACAGCTGATGCAAAAATGTGTTAGCCTCTTTGATTTCCTGAGAGGTCTGTGCAAAGTGTCAGTTCCTGTCAAGAAGATAATGTTTTAGAAAATTTTGAACTCTGTAGAGAAGACTGGAAAGTAAAAAACTACGTTTTCAGTTTAGAAGGGAAGATCTTGATAATGTCCCTTGGGTTCTGCAACATTTTCCAGTTTTTGCTGATTTTAGATATTCTTGTGATTTCTCTGATCCTCACAATAATGCTACAGATAGGTGGGAGAGACACTGTTACCCATTTCTCAGGAACAGTCCTGGAGTGGATATAGGACTTCCTAAGGCCACAGAGCTGATTGGTGTCAGAGCCCCTAGCTTGCGAGACTCAGGTCTAGCAAAGTGCTACCAGCCATAGTTCCTGTGGCTTCCTCTACCTCCTCCACAGGGGCCTGTATTGCTAAAGATTCACTCAGCATCTCTATTTTTTTTCCCTTTGCTAGCTCATTTGTCTGCTTGTTTATGATCTTAAATCCATCTTGGCATGAGAGATGGATTATCCTGCAAAAATAAGTTGCAAGTGACAAATGTATGTTGTGGGCAGAATTTAGTAAGGGTTTGCTGTTCCTGGCTCACTCGCATTCACTTATCGTGCTGGTTCTAAAACACCTGTGGTGAGATTGCTACAGGTGTTCCTTTGGATTTTTCTCCTGGAATTTTAAATCTTTGCCTGCTCTTTCACCTTAAGAAACTCCCTGACTCCACAGCACCCAGGCTTATTTAACCCAAACCCCTAGCTGAGCCTGCCCTGGCCATCACGAATTTCAGAGGGACAGGTTCAGCATTGTGTAGGATATACCTGTGCCTACTAGAGGAAGTCTGGTCAGTTCTACTGACCAGATGTAAAGACCTCTGGGGAAAGAAAACATGAATTTCTTCAGGCAGTTCATTGTACTCATGACCCAATTGATAGCCAGACTAAGCTGTTGGCTCATGCTCACAGTTACTACCCACTGGGGCGTAGCCAGCCCTGCTGTGGTCCTTTCCCCAGGGTTCCGGATGGCTAGCATATTTCAGGGGGAGGATGTTGCCTGATTGCAGAGTAATTTCTATTGGGTTTCCCACATCACAGGAATGAACAGTCATTTCCATATGAATCAGTAGCCTCTATGAGAGCCTTCCTTGTCCCTCAGAATGTGTCAGACACCATGATAGCTCTATCAGGTAGAAGGCTTGGTCTCTAAATATCAGGATCATGGCCATTGTTACCCCAAGTATAATGAGACATCTGGCACCAAGGACCTATGCACATTGGGTGGTTTGGTTGTGAGTCATAGAAACCCACTCCTGTAAACCCAATTAAAAGAATAATTTATTTAAAAGATGTTGGGTAGCTCAGGGAATTGGAAGTCTAAAAACTAGGCTAAGAGTAGATAGGAACCAATTCATTTTAGAAGACCACAGGCATAATCTCTCACCACTCACTCCAGTGCTACTATGAAACAAACTCCAATCATTTCTTCAGTCCTAACGTTATTTTGCGAAAGTCTCAGATTTCCAAGAGAGAGAAAGGCTACCTTGCTGCCCTGGCTCTCCAGTAGAGAGGAAACTGATTGGCTGTGTCACTCTCTGTGTCTCACCCCGTGTTAGACTTTCTGTCACTGTGAAAAATACCTGAGAAAAATAGAAGGAGGAAAGATTTATTTTGGCTAGTGCTTTTATAGGTTTATGCTTGTGGTGAAACAGAGTATCATGGTGGCATGTGCATTTGACAGAGGCTGTTTACTCATGGTAGCTAGGAAGCACAGAGAGTAACAGGAAGGGGCAGGACCAAGATACACCCTTCAAAGGTTGTAGCCTGTCAAAGACCCTCCCCTAGTCATCCAGTTCTTCCAACCAGGCCCCACATTCCACAGTTCTACCACCTCCCAATATATTTATATATTTAATGGATTAAACCATCAATTAGGTCAGAGCTTCCATGATCTGATTGCCTCCTGAAACAACTTCACAGGCATTCCCAGAAATGTGCTTTACTAATCTAGGTGTCTCAATACAATCAAGTTGACAAGATTAACCATCACAGCCCTCAGTCTCAGTGATGAGGTGATGCATGTCTCTGGAGCTAGAGGTTGGCAAGATGGTGCCATGATGTACTTAGGAACTTAGGAAGCTTGGAGTGCTGCCCCCTTATCCACCAGGCCTGGCTCTTCACCACACACCTACATGTATTCCATGCACATGGACACTTTGATATCATTCCCTAAGATATCTGGTCCTACTTACAGCTTATCTTACTGACTTGACCATGGTAAGGTCACTTGTCTGGTACTCTGTGGCACACACTGACTGCATTTTCCTCTCATTCTTGATTGTGTTAGCTTTCCATCACTACAATAAAATACCTGAGGCAATTACAAAGAGAAAAGATTTATTTGGGCTCAAAGCACTGGGGGTTCCAGTCCATGATTGACATGTCCATTACTTTGGACCTCTGATTAGGTAACACATCATAGCCTGAATTCACAGTAAGTGAGAAGACTTACCTCATGAGCCAGGAAGCAAAAGAGAAAAAGAATAGGAAGAGACCAGGGTCCCACAGCCCTCTTCAAGGGCATACCCACAATAACCTAAGGACCTCCCACTACAGCCTCCGAAAGGTTCCATCACCTCCTAGAAGCCCCACCTGAGAGACCAAGCCTTTAGCACATGGCCTTTGGAGAACATTCATTCAAACCATAGCATCAGCCTTCCCTAACTGGAGATCAATAACCCAGATATTGCTGGGAAACCTGCATCTTGCATTTTACTTTCAAAGGCTGTTAGAAATCCTGTTTGTAGGCCCCAAAACTGTAGAGCATTGTCTGTCCATTTCAGGAATCCTAAATAAATGTCTCACCAACAAGTGTTTTCCTACAGGAAGAAAGGGATTTTCTCTAGAAGTTTAACTGCTGTAGCCCTGCTGCTTGGGCCTATGTACCTGCAAAACTTAAATGGTTTTTATGAGGTAACACCTGGAGTTCATCAGAACTTCTATCTCTGCCTCAGAAAAACGGAGAACTTATTCTAGCCAGGCAATCTCCTCATTTAGGATTGCGAAGCAAGTCCACTGACCTCAGAGATTCACTGCAGAGAGCAGGTTTCCTATGAGAGCAACCAGTCTAAAATGGTACACCTAAGAGTAGCCTTCCAGAGATCCCCTAAGCAGCCTCAGTATACAGCAGTGCACTCCTGTTCCTGAATGACAAATGAAAAGCTGTCATGGCTTCTGCCTATCTGGAAGGCACCTTCATATTTGCAGGGTTTGGGCCTCCATGACAGCCTGATCTGGCAGAGGTGTATTTTAAGCCACCTCTCAGCCAGCTGTGAGAAACACATTGGAAAAGTATGAAGATAAGATGAACGGTTTCCATGTCCTGTCTTGCTTTCTGGCAGGCAAGATGTGCTTACTCCAGCCCCCACCCAGATGCCCAACTGATTGTGCTGTTTGCAAATATATACCGGTAACTTATCTCCCATTTTCTATTCTGGTTATCCAAATAATCAAACATAGCCAAGAAAGAGAAAGAGGCTGCCTGATTTCTGGCTGTAAGTGTCACCCAACAAAAGGAGAAAGTCTTCTCTTCTGCCCTGCTTTTGCTCTGCTATGATCCCAAATGGCTATGCACTTTGAAACAAGTCCTTGTAATATAGTGAGATTCAAACATGAACACATTCTAAGGCTGGTTCTGTCCTAGGACAGCCACCCTCTCCAGGGTTAAATAGATAGTTCAGTGACAGAGCCTGAAGTAAAAGCAGTTCATTTGACAGCAGAATGCAAGATCCCAGCTACTGTGCTGCAACTCTTTAAGCCCAAAGGATTGACCCCCGCATCCTTTACTTTTCAGCTCAAGTGCTGAGCAAATGCACTCAGAAAAAGCCAGAATTCTACAGGGCATTGGAGCTCTCGCAGTTCTGTAGCAACAGTTGTTACAGAAGCAAGCTAGCAAGGAGGGGCATACTTACTCAGAGCTATCTGTACATGCCCCCCACCACAGGTGTGCAATGCAGAGACACTGGCAGAATGACCTGCTCAACCTTCCAGATAGGGAAGTACAGACTTCAAAATCAAAACTTTTTCCTGCTTACTAATGGTGAGCCAGGGTAGCTCTTGAAATTCAAAGGAGGGACTTCAAAGCTTGGGACACCTGATGTCCCAAGAAATTTGATGATTTCAAGCCCAACAGCCTACAACACACCTGCCCTAAGCTATCTCTCTGTACAATCAATGGCAGTCTAGATCAGCCAGAGGGTTAACACATCACATCAATCCCTGAATGCCCTGGAATACCACTGTCATAGAATCTACTACAGATTCTTGTGGCCATGTGACATTGTTCACAATCAACTCCAAAACTGAATTAGAACATTACACCCTTTATCAACTACTATATTAGTATTACATTATTATTATTAATGCAAATCCCAGAGAAACCGTTTCCCAGAATACATCATAGTTTTGGATTGTACTATCCAGTTTTTCCTCCACATATCATTGCAAGGCCAGTAACCAGTGAGAATGCAGCTTCTGGAGATCAAGAGAAGCTTGTGCTGCTGGGACCTTGCACTCAGCACTCTCAGCATACCTCGCTGGTATGCTGGACCAACGGTGGTCCTTAGGAATAGAGACTTTTCCATTAATAAGATATGAGAGGCAGTAGGAAAGGCAGAGAACAAAGTAGTGAGGCACTTGATAGTCCAACCCATCTCTCCCTGTGACAGTAATGTAGAAATTGCCATTTTGAGTAACATTTTATCAGTATCAGTAGTGTTTTATGTTATTGATTTTATAGAGAATTTGCTGTACATTTAGGTGTACTTTCTTATTTACTTGGCTTTTCTATAGATATGCATTTCTAGTTTTTAAGGCAAATTAATGGGAAATAAGACTTGTATTATAGGAATGCATTTGTATTAGGAAATGTTTATACAAGAAAAGAATACTTCAGAGCATATATAGATTATACAATGCTGTAACTGAAGAAATGAATAATCTGGTAAATTCTGTACTAACAGTACATCATTCCTTAGCTCCCTGTTTACAGTGATTCTTCCTCAGATGTTTATATATATACATATCAGTTTTTGTCCTTTTACTGATTTTTTTTTTTTTTACAGTACTGGGAAAACTCAGGGCCTCACACTTAGGCAGGTGCTCTATCACTTGAGCCACTTCACCTGCCCCTTATTTATTTAAAAAAAGGAAGCTCCATATAAAGTATCCCACTTAAATTCTTTAATTAGGTATAAATTTTATATCTAACCCGAGTATACCTCTTTTTCTTCCATCTAGGAACATAGGTGTCACTACAGTGCGACTATCAGGTATGGTGCAAGGAACATGGGGTGGAGCCAGAAGACTGAGTATGGTGGGAGATACTATTAAGACATGCCTTGACGAACTGGTAGTGCAGGTGGAGAGAAACTTGAATCTTAGGCACAGGATTACAACCATCTTAAGCACAATGACTGGGGCTCACAGAAAGGGCTATACCAGCCACAAAGACCTTGAAGTAAGTCTTCAGAAGCCAAAATTGAACCACATCTATATTCAAAATTCTTTCTAAATTAGGGTACTGACTAAAGCTCTTTCCCATAATTACTCTGATCCACCTAAACTTGCTAGATGGCTTCATTACCTCAATCATTCCACTGTGCTCTCATGTATGTGGCTGCACTGGGACATCATACATTCAAAGGGAGATTCCATTTGGCAATTAAAGAAGGGCAGGAAGGGAGGACCCAATGCTTCACTCCAGGATGTGGCTTTATATGGCAGGTCCCCTTACAGTCTCTCCCTCTATAACATGGGAGAGTCTTTCTTTTTGAGATTTAGTGGCTCAACAGGTTTGGGGGAATTAGGGAAGGGGATGCTTCCTTGAGTTCTGTTGCTGGGAGGAGACAGGAAATTTAACATATCAAATGGCAAAGGTAAAACCACAGTGGAAGGCTTCTCTGTGGACAACGACTGAAGGGTGTGCAGGTACCGAAGCTGAACAGCAGCTGGGGTGCCTGATAGAATCTCAGCCGCCATCCTCAGGGACTCAGAGGCAGCCTTCTCTCCTTCTGCCGCGATCATCTAGAATGCAGATGTGAAGAAAAGCAAAGGGATTATTTAAGTCACTGCCACTTGGCCAACAAGCACTGTGTGTCTACTAGGCACAGGCACTGTTAGGCACAGAGATCAGAATCAGTCGTTTTTCTGAAGGATCTTGAGCTGGAGAGACAGATTAAGCTACCAATCAAAGCTTAAGGTGGAGTTTGTCACAGGTCATGACAATCAAGTAAAGAAAATGTCAAGGGAGTTATGAGTTATTAATAGTCTGGTGGAATTGACAGATAGGTACAATTTTGCCATCTAGAGAAAAAGCTGGATAGAATTATGAAAGGGTGAGCTTGAACTGGGTCAAAAGGAATAGGTAGGACTGGAGGTTTGGTTTGAGTGTTTGAGTGCTTGCAAAACAAGAGCAAGGCCCTGAGTTCAAACCCCAGTACTGCCACAAACAAAAAAAATGAATAGGTAAAGGCCAAGTGTGGTGGTCCACGCCTGTAATCCCAGCTACTTGGAAGGCAGAGGTAGGAGGATTACCATCCAAGGCCAGTCCTGGGCAAAAGCACAAGACACTATCTGAAAAACTAAGCAAAACAAGGAAGAGCTGGGGTATGGCTCAGATGGTAAAGCACCTGTCTAGCTCAAATCCCAGTTATTGCCACCCACTCCCCAGAAAGAAAAACCCAAAACAAATGGGTAAGCATTTCAGAAGAGAATGCACCAAGCTCACCAGCCAAATGCCACCTGAAAGTGGCAGAGAGGACTAGGCTCAGAGATCTAGAAGCAACCCTGCCAGAGGACCACTTCCTCCTCCCCACCTCCCCGAATGCCCCCAAACCATTGATCCTTTAATGAAGTTAGGGAACTTTCTTCACCTACTCTGTTCTTTGAGAGTAATCTGCCTCCTTGCTTCATTGACCTAGAGGTGACTCGTGACTGAGCTCACCCAGGAAAGATGTCAAGGCAAGACAAGAGGGCTGAGGAGGGAGAAGATCCTTTTAAGAAGGGAGTAAGACAGGCCTCAAGAAGTGGCCCTGTTAGCAGTGATGTCAGGGACAGGGAGCAGCGTCCCTCCCAAGGCTGTGAACACACTAAGCAATTTTAACAGAACAGCGGCGATACAGCCTGTTGCCACCCAGCGCCTGGATGAATGGAAGGTGAGGAAGCAAGGGGGATGCTGTCTGTGAGTGGCCTTCCTGTGTATTCTCTGGTGCTCCTCAAAGGCAGGCCTCTGGGTAGGATGGAGTCTCAGTCCTGGCTCACCCGCACTTTTGCCTGTCTCTGCGCCTCAGCTTCCACAGCCAGTGAGTGCTGGAGGCCGGCTGGCAACCTCACGTCCTTACTGGAAAAGACAGAAGGCAAGCAGGAAGGTGAGCAGCAGTGACCTTGGCAGCCAGGGCTTTCTGACAGACCTGCCACCCTCTCTACTGCTCTTCCATGACTGAAAATTACGACTGAACAGACTGTGCTGTCCCTAGAGCCCTGAAGTGAGGTAGAAGACAGCACAGACAATCACGTCCAAGGTCAGTTTCTTATGCACCCCAGTAGTACTGTTCACTGTGGACGCTGCGCTGGGGCTAGGACCTTCTTTCTCTTCACAGTGTATTTTGTGTTCACAGGTTGTGGTCATTTTTCCCACTTAAGATTTAACTTAACCCCTCCCCCCATTAAATGGGAACAATGAAAAACAGCCTTGAACAGCCACACAAGTAATAACAAAGATGAGGGAAATTCATCTAAGTTTATAAAAGAGAAGAACTGATTTTGAAAAGAGCAGCGTTGACCAAATAAGAATGATTTAGTGCACTGCATAAAAGATACAAAACTGTCTTTTTACCTTGATTGTAACTAGCAAAGATGCATGGATGAAATAGTTTAGCAGTTCCTCAGAAAGTTACAGAACTGCCAGGTAATCCAGTAACTCTGCATATGTATACATCCAAGAGAAAAAAAAATCACACAAAAACATGCAAGTGAATGTTTATTGCAGCATATTCCATAACAGTCAAAAAGTGGCTAATTGATGAATGGATGAACAAAATTTTATATAGCCATACAATGGAATATGTTTTGACCACAAAAAAGAATGAAGTACTGATACATGCTACATGATGGCTAAAGCTTGGAAATATTATTTTTTATATTTCTTTTTAAATTATAATTTTTATTAGGATATATTCATTATATGGGGGGATTCATTGTGACAATTCCAATTAGTCTTATATTATATATTGGTTAGATCACACCCATCCTCTGTCTTCCCCTTCCCCCTCCCCACCCCATTTAGAGCAATTGCAAGCGGTTTCTTTGTTTTATTTCATATAAGTATATGAAATCTATCAACCTTATACCCTCACCTTAATCTCCTTCATTCACCCTCCCCTTCCACTAATACCCACTCCCCCCAAACACTGAACCTATTTTACAGTCCTGTCTTAACCTTGAAACATTATGCTAAGTGAAAAGAAGCCAGACATAAAAGGCTGCATGCTGTGATACCATTTATATGAAATCTCCAAAATAGGCAGATAACACTGAAACAGAAATGAAATTAGTGGTTGTCCGGGCTGAGGGTGAGAGGAGGTAGAGAGCTGCTTAATAAATGCAGGGTTCTTTGGAAATGTTCTGAATTCAGATGGTAGTGATGATTGTGTAAATATGCTAAGGTCACTGAGCTGTACAGTTTAAAATGGTACATTTTATGTGCACTTTATCATTTTTAAATCCGTAGTGAAAAAACCATGAAAGTAATTTACCCAAATGTTGCAGTGCTTGTATTCTGGCTATGAGACATTAGGTAATTTTTTTCCCTCTTTTTTATAAAAAAGGAAAAAACACATTGTACCAATATGGCCACAGTTTTTCAAATGAAAAATTTTAAATGAAACCAAAATATTTCCCTGGTTTATTTTCCTACCCACATTTCTGTTCTCTCCACTTTGATTCCCCAAATACAGGTCACTGAATCCAAGGCAACCTGTGGAGGGAAGAGTTGAGATGTCAGTAAGAATCCAAGGGGAGGAGCGCACACCTGTGCACTGATAGTTGTGGCATTTCCTTTGAGAGTACACCCAGGGCAATTTTAACAGAACGGCCCGGACACATCCAGAGTCCACCCAGTGCCTGGAAGGTCAGGAAGCAAGGGGGATGGTCTCCGAAAGCTGCCTTCCTTTGGGTTCTATGGTGCTCCTCAAAGAAAGGCCTCAGTAGGGCAGAGTTTTGCCCGCTTTGTTTTTGTTCATCTTTGCCCAGTGCCACTCACTAATCATCTGTGGAAGTAAAGATGGTGTGGCAGGCTGAAGGAAGTCTCCAAAGATGTCATGTCCCAATCCCCAGAATGTTACTCCAAGATGGACACTGCAGATGTGGTTAAGTCAAAGGCTCTTGGGATGGGGACAGTGACCTGTACCATACAGGTGGGCCCTGGATGCAATCACAGGTGTCCTTGTAAAATGGAGGCAGAGGGAGACTGACTCCAGGAGCAGAGAAGGGGATTGCACTATGAAGATGGATGGAGGGAGGAAGGGGCTGAGGAAGGCAGACACCACTTTTCTCAGATCCAGAGAAAAGGCAGGAACCTGGATCCTACTCTTAGAAAATCAGCCCAGCTGACACCTCGCCTTGAGTCCAGTGAGACTGAGTTTGGGCTTTGGCCTTCAGAACTGAAAGAGTTCATGTTGCTTTAAGCCACCAAGTTTGAGGTAATTTGTTACAGAAGTGACAGGAAACCCATATAGATGGTATGTCTATTCAATCTGATTTAAAACACATTGTTAGAGAACCAGTGTATCTGGTTTCCCTGTCAAGTGGCTGACACCTCTAGGGTACTCTCTCTCCCTACTGCTGGTGGCATCAAGTCCCCCTGCTTCCTAGCCCTGCCTGCCCTCCACGATTAAAGCTTGAAATAAGAAGAAAATTAACTGTGGGTTCTGGAAAGCAGGGGTTGGGCTTGTTGGCCCACACGGCCTCTTTTTAAACTCAGTTGCTGATAAGTCTTTCATGGCTAGATAAATAGTAACCTCAGTGCACTGAGACTTGAGAAAACCGAGTATTCGGGGAGGGGGCAGGTAGTGGGAGTAAGGAATGTGGATACATGCATCACAGAGGAGGGGCTATCTTTAAGACAAATAAGACTTGTCCTGTGGAGAAAAGGGAAAGATTCCATGCAGCAGAAATGGCTTCAGGGTGGCCTACTGAAGTCTGGGCAAACACTAAGTGAGTTGGAGGGCTGGGGTAAGTGGGGGTGGGGGGTTGGATGGTAAGAGGTCAGGCTACAACCCTACAACCGTGGATCATTTCCTCATTCCTCCCCAAACTATCTGTCTGCTGTATGTCAAGCCAGTGCCAGGTGCTGAGGACAAAGAAATGAATAAAATATGGCACCTGTCATTATGGAGTTCATAATTTGGGGAGACAGATGTGTAAATACACAAATTATAAATCAGTGAACACAAGTGAGCTTGAATGTTGACAGCCTGGACATTACCCTCTGTCATTTGGAGAGGGATGAACTGGGATGAGGCTGAAGGGGACACTGGAAACATGTTGAATGGCTGTTAAATGGCACAGCAACTTCTGTGTGGCCTCTGGTTGTTTTTCTCTTCCCTGTTTCTCTTTCTCTCTAACTTCTTCCTGTTTCCATCAGAATACTAATTCTAGTTTTATCAATAACACATCAAAACATTTGGACCCTGTGTTTTTTCATATCAGTGGCTGCTCAGGTCCCATAAAGCACAATCTTTATCTGTGCCTTTGATTCTTAGGGTCCCTCTCTTAGAGACCCGCTTTCCTCCTACATCTGATTTACCACCACCTAGCTCAGTTCTAGGCCTGGGCGCCCCCATGGCTTCAATGATAGGTTTACTTATTGTGGTAACTGCCACTTAGCTGACCAGCTGCCTGGAATCCTGCTTCTTCAATCTATGTCTTTTGAATACCTCTTGCCTACTTGTCTTGGTCACAGTCAAAGGTGTCTACCCTGGCCATGGATGAGACTACTAAGCTTGTGACCTCTGGGCTCAATGAGGCTGCTTGGGAGGCAGCTTTCACTTTTTCTCCTCTCCTCTAATTCCCAAACAATTTAATCTACACAATGGGTTATGTATTAATCATAAAAGGTTGAGTGGCATATTGCCTCTTGCCTCTGAGAGTCTTATTTGAATTTACCATTATTCAACTTTGTGCACACAATGCTCATGTCCCCAGCTAGACTTGTAAGCTCCCCAGAACCATGCCTCATTTTTATTGCATCCCACCAGCCCCTTGGGTCCATCCCTGCTGGCCCCACCACTCCTGCCAGCAGTCATTCCTAACACTTTGTCCAAAGTGAGTGCTACACAGTGAGTTTCCACTCACCAGTGTGATTGTAGGGGTGGGGTTGTGAGCCAAATCTTGCACCAGACAGGTGACTGTCATTGAGCCAGGGTCAAGTGGGCAACTTCCTAATTAACTATCAGCTCCCTAAGGGATCCACATCTTCAACCGCAAAACCTGGCACATGGGAAGATTTGATAAATGGCCAATAAACAATGAATAAAAGATATTTCAGCGTACTCAACATGGCACTTCTCTAAGTACCTTTACATCTTGGGCAATGTTCTTCCTCTCCAGAAGAATTTCAGTGAGGGACCGATGTGCCAGAAGGCGCTTCATGGTGGTTTGCACAAGGAACTGGACAGCTTTGGACACGTGAGCAAGACCGTTGAGGAGAAGAGAGGCGTTTTCCGTTCGGTAGTAGCAGACGGCATCCACCTCCATTACAAACATGTCTTTGGTCACAACCTAGGCAGGAAACAGTTTGGGTGACAGGCTGGGTTCCTGAGTTGCTTTCCCATGTGGAGACACCAAATGCATTCAAAGTGAATCCCCTCGGAGTATGGTCATAACAAGGAGAAAGAAGAGTAGCTGGCCTAGCCTTGATTTAAAATAAACATGCTTTTGAAAATTGTGGAGTTTCTATTAAATATACTAAAGGCAGTGCTTGCCTGTACAGGTCTCAGCACGAAAGAGGTGGAGGTTGCAGGATCACTTGAGCCCAGGAGCTCAAGACCAGCCTGGGCAACAAAGGGACCATGGCTCAAGAAACAAGGAAAAAAAAGAAAGAAAGAAACCAAAATACTTTAGAACTCAACAACTGGAAGGAGGAATCCTGCTGTAGATCTCTTGTAAAAAATCAAGAATCACTTTCTTGTGAGAAGACATTTTGTTGACTTTATATCAGGTCTTTCAAAACACGTGCCAAACAAGTTTGCTAAAAGAGAGGTGTGCACTAGAAAATAAGCATGGTCATATGTCACCTGCTGACATGCACACCAGAGGTCAATTTAGAGATGCACATCAAAAGCCCTTAAAAAGAAGCCTGCTCTCAACATTCCCATTTTTAGACATTTCTCATAGGAATGTTTTAAGGTTTCACTTGTAAGAATGGTTATTTACAGTACTGTTTACCAGAATAAAACACTAGAAACGATTTATAATAAAAAACAGGGAATTGGCTGAATAAACTGTGATTCACACAATAAAATGATATGTGTCCATCTAAAGTAAAGAAGTGGCTGGATGCTGATAGCCCATGCTGTAATTCTAGCTACTTGGGAGACTGAAATCAGGACGACTGCAGTTTGAGGCCAGCCCAGGCAAATAGTTTGTGAGAACCCATGTCCCAAATAACCAGAGCAAAAATGTACTGGAGGTGTAGCTCAAGTAGTAGAGCACCTGCTCTGTAAGCCTGAAGCCCTGAGTTCAAACCCCAGTCCCACCTAAATGAATAAATAAAGAAGTGTAACTCATATATGAAAGATAATCATAATATATTATTGAGCAGGTTACAAAACACTATATATGGTATAATAATATCTATGTCTATAAATATAGCCACATGCATTGGAAAGTCTGGAAGGATATACTCCAAAACATCAACAGGTGTCTATGGTAGTAGGATTAGGGGTAAGTGTATGTTCCCAGTGGTTTTAATGTGTTAAAAATCCACATAATATCAAAATTGCCATCTTAGCCATTATAAACTATATAACTCTGAGGTATTAAATATATTCATAATGCCATACAACCATCTATCACCATTTCTATAACTCTTTCCATTTTGTAAAACTAAAACTCTGTACCTATCAAACAATAACTGCTCACTCCCTCCTCCCCCTTGATCCTAAAAAACTACCATTATACTGTCTGTCTCTATAGTTTTGATTACTCTAAGTACTCATGAAAGTGGAGTCATACAGTATTTGTCTTTTTGTGATTGCTTATTTTACTACTACAATGTTCATCTTTGTAGCAAATGTCAGAATTTCCTTTTTAAGGCTGTATAATACTCCATCATATGTGTATAAGACATTTTGCTTATGAATTTATCTGTTGATAGTCACCTGGGTTGCTTCCATGTTTGAGCTACTATGAATAATGCTGCTATGAACTCTGTCAAAATATCTCTTCAAGATTAGAGGTAAGTTTTATTTCTTCCTTTTATTCAAATTTGTTATCTAAAATAAGCACTTTTAAAAACATAATTTCCATTTACCAAAAGAAAGAGAATAAACCTCAGACTGAAAGTGGGAGACAATTTAGGAAAGCTATGTAGATCTGAATCACTGAGAGAAATGTGGATGTTATCTTGACTTTTCAGCTTGTAAATTTTTAAATTGTGGTAAAATATACATAACAAAATTTACCATTTTTAGGGTACAGTTCAGTCATGTTAGCTGTATCTCTCTTTTTTCTTTTTGTGGGACTTGGATTTGAATACAGGACTTTGTGCTTGCAAAGCAGACACTATTCTACTTGAACCACTCTCCAGGTCCATTTTGCTCTGGTTATTTTGGAGATGGGGGCTTGAGAACTATTTGCTGGGGCTGGCCTCAAACAGTGATCCTTCCAGTCTCACTCTCCAAGTAGCTAGGTTTGTAGGCGTGAGCCACCCACACCCAGCTAGATGTATCTCTTGGGTGTATGGTTTAGTAGTCGCTTCATTTTTACAAAACTGAAACTCATTAAATCATAATTACCCATTCCCCCTCTCCACAGCCCCAGGCAGCCACTATTCCACTTTCTGTCCTCATGATTTTAACTACTCTACACACCTAACGTAAGCAGACTCATGCAGAATTTGAGACCAGTTAATTTTACTTAGCATAATGTCCTCAAGGTCCATCCGTGTTGCAGAACACGTCAGTTTCCTTCTTTTTAAAGGACAGATCATCTCCCATCACAGGTGATATACCACATTTTGTTTGTCTGTTCTGCCATCAGTAGGCTGCATCTACTTTGGGGCTATTATAAAAACTGCTGCCATGAACGTGGGCCCACCAGCATTTCTTCAAGGCCCTGCCTTCAATTCTTTAAAGTTGTTAGATCACATAGTAATATTTTAAAAAATGAGAAGCTGCACATTGTACAGCTGCGTTTCACAGTGTGGCACCATGTGGCATTCCCTCCAGCAGCGGACATGTGTTCTGATTTCACTGCATGTTCTTCAGTACTTGTCGTTCTCTGGTGTGTTTTTTGTAGTAGCCCTTTTACCAGGTGTGAAATGGTATGGTCATGTTTAGATTTGCATTTCTCTAGCAATGAGTGATGCTAATCATATTTTCACATGTTATTGGCCATTTGTATACCTTCATCTTCTTTTGGAGAAATATCTGTATTATGAGAGTTCTCCGAGAAACAGAACCAGTAGTGTGTGTGTGTGCGCGTGCGTGTGTGTGTGTGTGCCTATACATAGACTTATTTTAAGGAATCAGTTCATGTAATTTTGGAAGTAGCAAGTCCAAAACTGTCAGACTAGTGACCCAGGAAAGAGTTGATATTGTCTATTGGTAGAATTTCCTCCTCAAGGGGAGGTCAGTCTTGTGGGGATTTTTTTTTTTTTGAGGCCTTCAACTGATTGGATGAGCTCACCCACAGTCTGAAGAATAATCTGCTTTACTCAAAATTCTACTGAGTTAAACACTAATATCATCTAAAAAATACCTACATAGTAACATCCAGATGTGCTTACCTAAATATAGGCTAAACAAACATGGTCTACTTGACACGTAACATTAACTTTCATCCATTTTTTAGTAGGGTTGTTTGCTTTTTTGTTGTTAATAAAACCTGTTATATAACCTGGATATTAACCTCTCACAAATATTGTCTCGCACTCCATAGATGGCCTTTCACTCTGTGGGTTGTCTTCCTGTGATAAACAAAAGTTCTTAATTCCTACACATCTCTAGTTTCTTTCCTATTTTTGAACACAGTCACTTTTCCCTGGGCTAGAGTCGGGAACTAGACCATGGGAAATGTAGCGAGAAAGCAGAAGCTCCCATTTGATTTACCTCATGAAAGGGTATCTCCAAGGTCTGGAGGCGAAGGTCAACCTTGTGGTAGGTGTCCAGGCAGGGCAGAAGGAAGAACAGACCTAGAGAGGGTGGGATAAGTTAAGGTGAATAGCAAGCTGAAGACTGTTTGGAGCTCACCTTTTCAGAGTCAGGTTGTACACTGCATTGCTTTTCTTAGCCTCCAACTACACAGAAAAACCACTGGGAAGTCCTACCTCTGCCCCAATACTGTCTTTGTTGTAGCTAACATGTAACAATATAATTGGTTATTCCATCTGAAACACTTTTGAGGGTAAACTAACCATCTTTTTTCTGTCTGCCATAACCAGCTTAGATTTCCTCTTGATTTTAAGGTCCTAGAGATCAGAGACCATGTCTGACTCATCCATCTTCATGTGCCTGTGAGTTATCACAGTGCCTTAAACACAGGAATGGTTCAATCCACCCTCTTAAATTCTACCAGCTAAAGACCAATTTAGCTGTCATTTAGATTCAGAACTTTGCCTATCTTTAATGATTTAATCTGGCCCCTGGATTCTGGACAACTTCAGCTTTTCTCTGAGAATTCATATAACTGACCACACCTATTGTCCTCAGACCAATCCCCAGTGCGAGTCTGAAACTCACTTGCTATCTCAGTCAGCCTTGTCCTGGTGTCGGGCTCTCTACACCATCTTCTCTCTTGGCACCTGTGACCCTAGTAGTGATATTTTCTGAAGAATTTCTTAATAACCTGAATTATAACTAACAGATGGAAATAGTTATCACTTATCAAGTGACTTCCTGTCATCTAAGATCCATGCTATAATATGCATGAATCAGTTGAAGAAACTGGCAAGTCATGGGACAGGGACAATGGCTGAAACAAAGCCAAAACCAAAACTGGTCTTACCAGGACCTTTGGCTCGTCCAGGAAGCAGATGTCCCAGTCGGAATATAATTACTCTCTCATACTCTTGTACAACCTAAAGGGGAATGTAAGTCACTTCAAATCACTTAAAGATAAAAAATAAAGTCTTTAAAGGACAATGCCATGAGAATGATCCTATGTATCAGAAATCATTTGTTCTGAGAACTAGGAACAAATTCCTATTAACATTAAAACATTTGAAAATCTAGACTTAGTAAGTGTATAATTTCAGAAGTCAATGAAAAGCATATTCACCATATTAATGTTTGAGCACAGGGATAGAATTTTGATTAAAGACCTTGTGATTATCTAAAATGGAGCAAGCTTTTTCTTGCTCCCTTGTTATTACTGAACCTAACTGGGTGGCAACAGGAGATGCAGAAAGGACACGGGATAGACAGACAGACAGAAAGTGGGATCAGGTGTGTCAGACACTCGGGTGGAGACGCAGAACCCTCATTGCTTCTTTTCTCTATTAGTCTTTTCATTTACTCTGCTTCTTATCTCTATCTTTATTCTTTAAGGCCTTACTCCTCTACATTTCCTTAAAACCTTACTTCTAAAGTCTTTCCTTAAAATCTTGCTTTTAAAGTCTTCTTTTCTGTTCTTTAAAGTCTCTTTCCTTAGACTCGCACCATGTTTTCTCTTAGCTTTTCTTTAGCATAATCTCTCTTAAAGTCTTTGCCCCCAGACTTGCACTGTCCCATATTTTCTTTAGCTTAGCTTTTCTAAAGCCCATGTATAAAGTTCTTGGTGCAGACTTTCTATCAACCCCTCTTTAGCAATTCCCCTTTAGCAATTCTCCTTCAGCAATTCTTTTCCCTTCAGCAATCCTCCCTTCAGTAATTCCCCCTTCAGCAATTCTTTTCCCTTTAGCAAAAAGCCAAAAGCAAAAGCCCAAAGCAAAAGCCTCCCGTCCTCCTTCAGTGAGTCTTTTATATCCAATGGTAAACAGTGTGGAGCAGTGGTTCTCGGGGAGGGGTGTGACATTGTAACAGAAGAAATCTGAGCTCCTACTTTTTTGAACATAAACAACTTAGGAAAAGCAGCTGTTCTGTGGCTGGGGTTGCACCAATCTCAGCCTACAGATAGACATCTTAGCAACTGAGCTGCATCTCACCTTGCTTTTGTCCAGTTCTCATAGGCTTTGCATAATCCACTCTCCACACTAAAACATAATGTTTCTACTAGGTCCAATTTAATTTCCCTAAATCAAATCTCATCAGAGCATGTTTAATCTGGTATTTTGCAGTGACGTCTACATTATTAGCTTTTGTACATATCACTCATTACCTATGTAACAGAAAGAGGGAGCATATTTTAATACCACTTGATTTTTTGTGACTTCTTTTAAGGCTGCTTCAAAATGATCTGAACAGATTTTAATTTGTCAGTTCTCATGGATCTTGACAAATTGTGTGTGCCCTGAAAAAGTATCTGGGTATTTTGAAATGACAAAAAAAGGAGATTTTCTGTATAAAATAGTCTAAGAGAAGTACAATAAAGTTATTGCACATTATTTTTTGACAATATTTTATTGATATTGAAAGAGATTGTCTTTAAATGGTTTATTTTGTTTAGCAGGAAAAGAAAATAAACTCTGAGATTCAGTGGTTTGGCCATGAAATCAACTTGAGAAAACTGGGATTCAATGTTCCACTAAATTGAGAGCAGAAAGAAATATTATTATTTACATAGTCTTTTTTTTTAATATGGAACACTTCACACATTTGCATGTCACTTTTGCACAGGGGCCATGCTAATCTCTGTATTGTTCTAATTTTAGTAGATGCTACATACTACTTTAAAAAAACTAAACTTCACTTTCTGGCCCAGTATCAGAATCTGAGACCTACTGCTTATTTATCATTAAATTATTTGGTCTGTTTGTTTACATATACATCCCACAAGACTGTGAACTCCTTAATGATATAGAATTAAGTTTTTTGACTCAGTGCCTAAAATATACCTGATACATGATGGACGCTGCTGGCTCACACCTGTAATTCTAGCCACTCAGGAGGCAGAGATCAGGAGGATACTGATTTGAAGCCAGCCCAGGCAAAGAGTTTATGAAACCTATCTTGAAAACACCCATCATAAAAAAGGCTGGTGGAGTGGCTCAAGGTGTAGGCCCTGAGTTCAAGTAAAGCAAAAAACAAAACAAAACAAAACAAAAACCTGACACATAGTAAGCATTCAATGCCAAAAGACACTCCACAACTTACGAGGAAGGAATAAACCCAGAGTGGGTTGAAAGCATCATTAAGTTGAAAAGGCATTTAATCCATCAGACCTACCAAACATCATAGCTTAACAATACAGTACAAGGAGACTCAGTCATGTACTCTCATGATGTCGGGGCTGACTAGGAGATGCAGGTCACTGTTGCTGCTGTCACTGAGAGAGTATCTTATCACATTAAAATTCAAAACTTAAAGTACAGTTATAGTATGTGTACTGCTCTCACACCATCGTAAGATTGCAAAAGTAAGTCAAACCATTGTAAGTTAAGGACCATCTGTATAAAAATGTAATGAAAAGACTTTTAAAAGAAACATACACACACACACACAAAAAAACACATTTTGAAGTACGCTTCTTAAGGAAACAGGCTCTACTACTTTATTGTAAGTCCCATGAGATCAGGAATCATGTCTTGTACATCTTTATGAGGCTAATAACTACTGTATTATTTGTTGAAACAATGAGTAAAAGTGAATGGTAGGGTTTGGTTCCTACAGCATATCCCAGCAATTCCCAGCTGCTGGTTTCTAGCGTTGCTTGTTTCTTTGTTGGAAAAATCAAATTCTTCCCAGAGACGAAGGGAAATCTTACTTCTTTGAGATCTTGCTCAAAAGTAACTGCCTAATTCTGATTTTGTGTCTTCTACCTAATTGGTTTATTAAGGCTTACCATCTTAAGTGCCAGACACAAGAACCTTTCCACAAACCATGGCTGAGTTAGTACTGGACTTTGGAAATTATGTAGGAACGTAGATCACACTTGAAGAAAAGTCTGATTTCATCTATAAACTGTCCAGGGGAAACACTTTATATTCAAAGATATAAGTAGATTGAAAGTAAAAAAAATATGGAAAAAGATAAATCACACACAGCACAATTAAAGGAGAACAAGAGTGGCTATACTAATATCAGACAAAATAGATTTTTTTTTCAGTACTGGCTTTACTCAGTGCCTACACACTGAGCCACTCTGTCAGCCCTTTCTGTCTTACGTATTTTTGAGATAGGGTCTTGCGAACTATTTGCCTGGTCTGACTTTGAACCGTGATCCTCCTGATCGCTTCCTCCTGAGTAGCTAGAATAACAGGCATGAACCACTGGAACCTGGCCTAAAGTAAGATTTTTTAAGGCAAGGAAAAAAGAGAGACATTGTATAATAACAAAAGGGTCAATATATTAGGAAAGTGTAACAATGATCAGCAGCTATGCACTTAGAACAGAGCTCCAAAATACATGAAAACAAAACCCAAAAAAACTGAAGGAACAGATAATTCAACAATAATAACTGGAGAATTCAATACCCCAGTTTCACCAATGGACAGCACAACTAGAGGAAAGATCAGTAAGAAAACAGAAGATTTGAACACTATGGACAAATATACCTAACACATCTACACATAATTCTCCCCCAACACAGCAGAATACATATTCTTCTCAAACACAACATGAAACATTTCCAGGATATTCATATGCTAGGCCATAAAATAAGACAAATTTAAATGGATTGAAATCATATAAAGCATATTCTCTAATTATAATGGAATTAAGTTAGAAATTGATAATAAGGACATTTGGGAAATTCATGAATATGTGGAAATAACACTTTAGTCAGTGAGTCAAAGAAGAAATCACAGGGAAATTAGAAGTGCTTTGAGGGCTGGGCATGTAGCTTAATGGTAGAGCAACTGTCTAGACTATGTGAAGCCCTGGTTTCAATCCCCAGAACCAAAAACAAAAATCACACTGTACACTAAATATATATACTTTTATTTGTTAAGTATACCACAATAAAGCTGGGAAAAAAATAAAATAACTTAAAAAAATTAAAACTTCCCACATAGAAAAAGCCAAGACCAAATGGCTTCAATGCTGGTCCCTGCCAAACATTTGATGAGAAATTATTAGCAATTTTTCACAAATTCTCCCCCAAACTCCCCAGAATCTGAGGAAAATATTCCCAATGTATTCTGAGGCTAATATTATCCTGACACCAAAGCAAGTCAGAACTATCGCCAAAAAAAACTACAGAATAATATCTTCATGAATAATAGATGCAAAGTTCCTGAACGAACTACTATAGAAAAGACTTTTAAACATCCCAACATTAACAAATATAACATATCGTATCAATATAGAATAAAGAACAAATGCCATAATTTCAACTGATGCAAAAAATGCATATGATAAAATCCAACAACCTTTCATGGAGGAGAAGGAGGAGGAGGAGGAGGAGGAGAAGGAAGGTGGGAAAGGGAGGGCGAGAAGGGGAAAAGCTACTGTCTACTGTGAGCGATGCCCCACTGGCATCTGTACTGCTCCAGCCATGGCCTTGATCTTCCTAGGCAGCTCCAGTAAATGACAAAGAATGGCGGGGTACCAGGGGTGGGCCATTCTGCCCATAGTGTGACTCCTGTGAAGCAAACGTTGCCCTGGAGTTCCCTTTCAGAAAGGTAAAAACTTCTCAGAGGTGCACTATAGTCTGAGGCTCTTTCTGTTCAACCTCTTCTCATATCACAAGTGCCAGACTTGTGCCTGCATCACTGAAGGATTCCTCTCTCTAATCCTGTCCTCTGTCCTCTTAACTATATGTGGGCAATGCTCCCCAAGAAACCCCTTGTACTTCTAATTCCACCTCAGTGTGTGTCTGCTGAATTAACATAGGACTTCGTTTACATCAGTGACTAGCATATGTATCCATCTGTGGGTCAGAGAATTGTCCCTCATGGTCTGTGGAAGTTGCCTGAGGTTCCTGCAGTACTTGATGATATCAAGCAGATATCATGATCTATTCTGGGCCTGTCTTGTGTCACCAAGTGTGGGTGAACTAGCTGTGGCCCCTCCCTGAAGGGCCTCTCAGACTAATGGGAGAGATGGGGTCTCAGTAAATACTATGTATGTTGTAAGGGCTAGAATGAAGTGAAATAAGACTGACCCAGGAGCACAGGGGAGGGAATAGCAGTTGGAGAATCAAGGAAGGCTTCACAGTTACATTTGAACCCAGTCTTGAATGAGTTAGAGCTTTCCTGGAGGGTATGTGGGCTCAAGGGCATTCCAGGCAGAGTGACAGCAAATAGCAAACACAGACTGAAAGTGGCCTGATGTGTTCAGTGAGAGGCACCAGGAAATTGCCTGTTGGGTTTTTATGGAAACTCACCTTGATGCAGAACCAGATGGAAACAGGAAAAGTAAGGAGGATGATGAGCAGGGAGGTGAGGACAAGAAGCCACTCACAGACTCCTAAACCAGAGGTCTTGGTACCTTAAAAAAAAAAAAAAGAATTATATCGAAACCTTATCACTTGTTAGTATAGTCCTTGGTATTGGGGTCAGAGAAGTTGGAGATGTTTCTGGAAACAGTGGAAGGAACCAGACATCAGAGTGGTCAGAGTTCCCAGGGCCTGGAGTATGATCTGCGTGAGGCAGTGGAAGGTGGAGCAGACCCCTGAACAGGCAGTGGGGAACAGTGGACCAGATTGCCAATGGGTTCCAGTTCTGGTTTCACCATTTCATGTCCACAGATGACCTTAAGCGGGGCACAGAAGCTCTTTTAACCTAGTTTTTCTCACCTATACAATGGAGATGCTATCTTATAACTATCTCATAAGGTAGTTTAATATATATACATACATATATATATTATTATATACTTCATATCTCTAGCATAAGGATGAAAGGACATATCCATATGGAGCCGCTGTACCATGCTTTACATTGGTCAGGTTTTACTACGTGAAGTGTCCAAAGGCTCATCTTCCAATTAATAACTTCCCCATTCCCAGCCTGCCCTGATGTCTGAAATTCCTTTGAATAATGAATATACACTCAAAAAAATGAAAGAAATGTAAAACAGGTTCTTTTAGGGGGTGGGTGTTAATGTGGGGGGAGCAAATGGAGTGAATATGGTCCACATACTTTATATACTTGTTTGAGCATAGAACAATGAAACCTGTTGATATTATTTTAAGTAGGGGAAACAAGGGGAAGGGAGGAGGGAACATGATGGAGGAGATGAATCTAACCACGGCACACGGCAAACATATATGGAAACGTGACAATGAAACCCCCTGTACAACTAATATAAACTAATAAAAACATTAAGAAAAGAATTTTAATCTCTAGGTACTAGAAACCAGCCAAAGGGATTCTAGTTGTCAGTTTAAAAATTTCATAGAGAACTAGAAGATGACTAAAACTTATAATTTTAAAAGTCTACATTTAAGGGATGGGGAAAAAAAAGGGTAACTAATTGGTAAACCCAAAAATGTCATTTCCTAAGCCTGGCATGGCCATGTAAACCTGTGGTCCAGCTACACAGAGGCTGAGGCAGGAAGATCACTTGAGTTTGGGGTAAGCCTTGGCAACACAGCAAGACCATGTCTCTTAAATGTTTTAAGAATTTGAATTCCATATGTGGAAAAGTCATCACCAGGCTGATGTGCAGATCACTTGGAGGACATACCTGTAAGCCAAACAGCACAAACCCTACAGGCTGTCCTACAGAATACTAATCCCACGGGAAGCCCCACAAGGGAAATTTCCTGGACAAACAACTTTAGCAAATACCAGGCATTGTATCTGTTCCTGGTGTTCTCAGTGCTCATTTGGAAGTCATTAGAGTCACTACAGTCCAGAAGCATTCTTAGTTTGTTCACACTAGTGTTTTCCAAACCTTGGACCAGGTAGGTAATGTTTTCTCTAAGAACACTCATTGATGTTCTATGGAACTTATTTCTCATGGACCCTACTGTGAGAAATGCTGCTCTGTTAATACTGTTGTTGATTTTCAATATTATTCTTCAAGGACAATGAGTAACACTATCATTGTCATTTTAATTGGTTTATAAATGTATTTCAGTTGCTAGTGTTAATTATGACAAGTAAAACTAAATGCACATACAGACAAAATTAATTTTTGTAAGTGAAGAAAGGCCTTGCAATTCCTACCTACACAGGCTTGGGTGTGGCTTACGTGGTAAAGCCATGAGGATCTGAGTTCAATCCCCAGTAACACATCCACACACCCCATACAGTAGTTAAGGCTGTGAGTAGAAAACTAATTTCTATACTCAAACCTAACTTGAAGCTTTTCCCACAAAATACTATTCTCTTAGAATGAGTTGCTTGAATATGTAATTTGGTTTAAGCAAATAATGAAACATTAATTGAGAAAGTAGGGAGAGCTTTTACACATAGCTGAAAAATCCCTAAGATTCTGTAAGATGAGACTCCTTTCCTTTTCAACCAAGTCCTAAGTTGCCTGCCTTTGGGTGAAAAAGAGCAGAGAATGTTCCCTCTATCCCCCATTCCCGGGGAGCCATCCCAGGCAAGGGCCCCGCATGGCTGCCTCATTCTTTATGG
This sequence comes from Castor canadensis, assembly GCF_047511655.1. Classification (NCBI taxonomy): domain Eukaryota; kingdom Metazoa; phylum Chordata; class Mammalia; order Rodentia; family Castoridae; genus Castor; species Castor canadensis. The sequence goes on along the minus strand of NC_133396.1, from coordinate 83,801,045 downwards.
GACTTCTTACCCATCACTTGAGGAGCTCCTGCTCTGGTGGCTGGAGAGACTAAGGCCCACAAAAGTAACACTACTTGCCCAAGGCCACAGCTAGTTGGTAGTGCCAGGACCCTGACCAGAGACTGGGGCAGCATGGAGTGAGGTTGGACACTTAGTCTGATAGTTTTACTCTGATTTCTGGCTTCTCCACTCCTCAGTTGTACATTTTGGGAAAGTTACTTAATCTCTTAGAGCATGTTTTCTCATGTGTGATAAGGGACTAAATAACTCAGTAAAACACCCAGTGTGTACATGACACGTGGACGGGGCTCCATAAATGCCTACCCTACTGATGCAATTCACATTATTGTAGCACTGACACCAACAGTCCTTTAATGACCAAAAGTTTATCATTTAGGTAAAGAGTATGAACATGTCTATTGAAACAGCATTGCTGGCAACCAGGAAATATGAAATGTTAAAATTTCATAGTCAGCAGAGAGCAAATGTAACTTGCTATTCTTTCCTTAAATATCTGCCATTCTTCTAATTAAAGTAATGACAAAAATTTTTCTTCCATTCATTAGTTATAAAAATGCCTGAAGGTAGGTACATTTATTCTTAAGAGTTGCTTTACCTCCAGAAACAAAAAGGGCACCTTTCTCTGCATTCCCTACTTTGACCTGACCGTCTGTCTCGTAGCTGGCAAGGATTCAGTTGAGATTGAACATGGTCTTTGTACAAAGTGCTTTGGGAGGCTTATCTCATTTTCTTTTCACAACGGCCCTCTGAGGCAGGTATTTTAGCTATTAGATAGATGGTGAGGGGGTCTTCGCACAGGTAGCAAGCTGAAATTTAAACTCAGGCCTGGCTTTTCTGTACTTGGCTCTGCCCCCTCTGCTCTTTATCACAAATGATTATACCAAAGAAAGCGTGAAGTAAGTTCCTTCCTTCCTTCCTTCCTTCCTTCCTTCCTTCCTTCCTTCCTTCCTTCCTTCCTTCCTTCCTTCCTTCCTTCCTTCCTCCCTCCCTCCCTCCCCCCCTTCCTTCCTTCCTTTCCTTCCTTCCCTTCCTTTCTTTCCTTCTGCTGGTACTGAGGTTTGAACTCAGGGCTTCATGCTTGCTGGCTAGACACTCTACTACTTGAGCCATTGCTTTTCTGGTAAGTAGAGATAAAGGGAGAATAAGCCACATAGTTGCTCAAGGCTACTAGCTCGTCGGTGTCTTTACCTGCATTAGGTGTCTATATGCCCTTTCGTGACCAACTTTATAGTTACTTTGCATTGGTCATTGGTCCTTTATAGTTCCTTCGATTGGTCCTGGACCACATTCCCTGCCCCCCCAACCCCTCTCATCCACGGCTGACCCCTGAGACGGTCGGCCGGCATTTAGTTGCTGTTATTTGAGTTTCTTTTGATACACCTTGGTCTCCTCCACTTGGGGGGTGCTGATATCCCCTCATTTTCCCCAAACTGAAGCCTCCAGCAATCTGCTCTTGTTTTGTCCCCTTGGTGGGTGACTCATTCCCACCTTATCTGTCATCCCTTAGGTACCCCGTGGCAAGGCGGCTCCCCCTCCCAGGTGCGTGACCTGCCCTCCGGTACCTTCCTCGGGCCGCTCGCTCTCTAGCAGCGCCCCCACGTCGGTGCCCTCGTCAGCGGAGCCGCGGACCTCGTCCACGTCCACCACGGTGGCGGCGGGGACTCGGGGCTCCCCGGGGCTGCCCGCCCTCCGGGAGCTCCGCCGCTCGGGTCCAGCCTCCCGGCGCCCGCGGCCGCCCCTATCGGCCTTCGCTCTCCTGCTCTCCTTCGGGGGGGACCCGCCTCGGCCCGACGCCTCTCTGGAGGAGCTCCGCGCCCTCCGCTCCATCTCTGAGCAGCAGGGCAGCAGGAGCAGCCGGCTCGGGTCCTGGAGCGAGGTCCGCGGGCCCTAGGACGGCGGGGCGGGGAGGGGCGGGCCCCGGGGGCGGGGCGTGCTTGGCGGGGACACGCCCACCCGCCTGACCCTGGCGCGGCTTTTCCCGGGGACCGCTTGGTGGGAGAGGACCGCCTGTGCCAGCGCTGCCTGGAGTCAGTCTGTAGAAGGCCTGAGCTGCGAGCGAGCCTTCCGCACAGATGCCGAGTGTCCCCCGGAGCCCCAGATTGCGGAAGGGCCACAGCATTTTGCTCTGCCCCGCTTTCTCCAGGTCTTACGAAATAGGACAGGCGGTTCCACCGCCACGCTAGACAGCTTGGGGGAAATGCCAACGGTCATCCCAGTATCGTCCAGGACCAAACGCATGCAAAGTCAGACAGTTCCCTCACGCCCTCTCCTTCCCCTCCTTGGAGTCGCCCAGGGGTGCCTTTCCCCTCTCCTTATTTATTTTACATCCTGGGCCTGCTTTTTCTGTGACTGCATTAACCAAGAATGATATTGGCTAGCTCCTTTTGGGAGTATTAACTTTAAAAGGAGAGAAAGAAATATCGTTGAGAACTCTCTTTTCTTTTTCTTCTTCGCTCTCATTTATTTTTATCAATGCTTATTCCTGTTGATGACCTACTTCTTGAAGAATCAGAAGGGAAGGCATCTGCTTTTAGTTTTTTAAAGCTTTTTTTTTTATTGTTGTTATACTGGGGGTACCAAAGTTCTTAGAATTTATTATATTTGAATTCACCTCCTCTGTCATTCTCCTTTATCCTCCCCTCATTCCTAGAATAGTTTCAACAGGTCTCATTTTTCCATTTTTATACATGAGTACATTATATGTCCACCATATTCACCTCCTGCACCTTTCCTTGTATCCGCTCACCTCCTACCAGTACCAACCCACAGGAAGGACTTGTTTTACCTTCCTGTTCTCCGTTTTTTATTTAAAAAAAAAAAGACATTTTTGTTTGTATAAGATAACTATACAGTGAGTTTCATTTTGACATTTCCATGTATATATTATAACCCAAATACCCAAATTGGTTCAGCCCCTCTATTTTTCTCCTTTCTACCTTAGTCCTTCTTATGGGGATCTGCTTTAATTTCCCTTTTTTTTTTTAGTACACCGGCAGTCACTTTCATCCTGCCTAGGCCTTGTTCCCATGCTTTCTTGATGAAGGCTGGACTTTTGCTTTTTCAAGGTTCACTGCTCATTCCAGCTGCAAACTAGGGAAGCTGCCTCACTTGTTTCCAAGGAACACGAAGCAGCCAGTAGATTTTATTTTTTTTAAACTCCATTAATAATTTGTTTCTCACCGAGTAGGAGATTGTTCTAGATCACACTTCAAGCAAGATTTATGATTCTACTCAAATGAGTAGAATCATCCCATGCCAGTAGAAATAATATTCACCTTTTTATTCTTCAATATTTATTGAACTCACTGTGATAGCTTTTTTTGTTGTTGTTTTTTAACCCTCTCAAAAGCCTTATTAAAGAATGGAATAAATGGGTCTGGAAAAACTACCCCATATGTTCCAAGTTAGGCCACTAGGAATAAAGTAATTTAATGCTTAGTAATAAAGTAATTTAAGTAGTTTTTTAACTCTCTGAATTTGATTATTGCACATACCATATAAGGGAAGGTAATGTTTCCAGTGCCTGCCTCAGTTAATAGTTCCTGTCTAGAACACTATATTGAGAAAACTCCTGAAACTGCATTTGGCCCACAAAGGGAAAAGGATTAGGATTATTTAGTATTCCCCCAAATTAATATTTGCTATTAAACATAGCTAATTTCATCATCCTGTAGAAATTTCAGTATTAGGAAAAGCATGAAACTTTGGGGTTTTTCATGATTTTGAGGATCAAACTCAGGACCTCATGCCTGCCAAGTAAGTGCTATACCACTGAGTTATATCCCCAGTCCACATGAAACTCTTGGTAGCATTTGTTGGGTTTTTTTTTTTTTCAGCCTTTGGTTCTGTCACAAATTAATTTGATTTAGAGCCCCAGCTATAGACTCTTATACCAAAAGTGCACCTCAATGTTTGCTCCAAGAATGAACAGGATATCTGGCCAAATGATAGTCTTCAAACTGTACTACCTCCTAATAAGATAAATTTCTTGTAGGAGAAAAACCAATGAGAACGGTCCCATGCTAGGCACTTCTCATTCTCCTTTGCATGTTACATAGTCACTATTTCATTCTCTATATCCATATATAAAGCAATATAAACACCTGCTTACAACACAAGTTGGTTGGGATTATGAATGATGATGACAGTATCTAAGAAAATGCTTCACATTCCATGGCCAGCCCAGCATCTGGAAGGTGGAGGAGTTGGGAAGGGAGTGCAGGGCCAGCAAGAGTCCAGCTGGCCTCCTCTACTCTTACCATGCTGTTACTGTTTGCTTTTGGATTCCTTTTTAATTGAAGGTGCTGCTCACTCCTTTGTTGAAGGCATTCTGTGTGCACATTTTTAAACTCTTAATTCTGTACTCCTTGTTTGGATTTGTTAAGAGACTGACATCTATGGGAATGGGGTTACTAGAAGAAAGGCAGGACCAAGTAAAATTGTTTGACTTTTGAGGTTCTGAAAGATTGCAGGATCTTCTAAATTATTATACTAATTCTCATCTAGTATTTTAATGTTGATATATGAATAAATGGAGTGAATATTGATTTATATGGATTATATAATGGAAAATTTAGAATTTGTTGGGACTGGATGAAATTGCAACTCTTATTTAGAGCTACAAAAATTTGTTAAGTTTGACTTTCTCAATCTGTAGATGGCAGTGAGACCAAGGAGAGGAGCCCAGCAGTGGTCTAGAGAAGTGATGGGATTCAGGATATCGCTCTGAGGTAGAGAATCGGTAGAATCTGGGACTATGGAACAGGAGCTATTGGGAAGACAGAGGACTTGAGAAAGATGGAAAGTGGAGACTTGGACCTTAGTGAGCTGAACAGTTGGTCAGAACTGCAGCTGCTCTGGCAGACCCACTTCTAACTCTACTGACTACAAGTATCCCCAAAGCTCTGTTTTCAGGGAGATACAGGGGTTGGCAAGATAAAAATTACTTGACTTTTGGCTTATTAATTCACCCCACAAGTATTTATTTATTAAGCATCTACTTAAAAATTTTTATTAGCATATATTGTATAAAACAATGGGTTTCATTATGACATTTTCATACATGATATAATGTACTTTGATCATATTCACACTCTCCATTGCCCTCTATTGCTTCCCTTTCCCCTCCATCTGGTCCCCTCCCTCCTCCCAAATAAAACTCTTCCTACTCTTGTCTGTTGTTTTTTTTTTAATTCTAGATTCTGCACCTGAGGGAAAGCAAGCATCTACTTTATGGTTAGCAGTGCTTACCTCTGGGGATATAAAGGTAAGATAAGTTGCATGCCTTGGACGAATTTATAGTCTAAGAGGGAGAAACGTATTTGTAAACAGATAGATGCGATAAGTGTTGTCCATGTCATGACAGAAGATCTACATCTGGGTTTCTCAACCTTGGCACTACTGACGTTTGGATCAGATGATGTGCTGCTGTGTGGGCTGGCTGCCCTGTGCATCTTTGCATGGCTGGCAGCATCCCTGGCCTCTACCTACTAGCTGTCTATAGCACCCCACTCCTATCTGTGACCACCAAAACTATCTCCAGACATTGCCAAGTGTTCCTTCCATGGGATCAAAATTTCTCCTGGCTGAGAATCAATGGTCTAAATGGTACTGTGACGATAGAAAGGAGGGAGTAATTCTACCTGGAAGGAGTCAAAGGAGGTCCAGTTTGGTTCATACTAAGAGGATGGGGTGATGCTTAGGTGAACTTCCAAAGCTGGGCCAGGGGAAGCAGTACAAAAACTAACACTTTGTTCATGGCAAGTTGTTCAGTGAGTGGCTTGAGAAACTGGCAAAAGAAGACAGAGGTAGGCAGCCCAAGAAATGAAACACCTTTTATATCATATAAAGAATTTGGGTTTTATCTTATAGACAAAAGAAGCTGTTGAAACAATTTAAGCAAGGAATTTGCTTAAAATTTTGTCAAATTTGCAATTTACAAGAGTCACATCCTAGATAAGGTAAAAAGACAATGGAGGTAGAAGAGAGGAGGCTTGCAGTGATCCAGGTGAGAGAGTGGATATGGGTTATATTTAGAGGACAAGGCACTGACCCTGATGTAATTATGGTCAATGTGATGGTAAGTGGGGCTGACATCCAACTGAGAAACACAGAAGGAAAGAGATTTTGTTTAAGGGCAGGTGGGCACGATAAGTTTAGTTTCAGACAAATTGCACTAGCTAGCAGTGTCTATAGGATATCTGTCTGGAGATGTTCAGGAGACCACTGAATATTTAGAGTTGAATGTCAAGACAGGTGATGGTTAAAAAAACAAAAAACAACAACAAAAAAAACAATGGCCTACTTTGGCTGCAATGTCCTTTGCTGGGTCTTCAAGAAAGAAAACAGCACATTGAAAAGCGATCCTGGACTACTGTGGCTCTGACATACTTCGATTTATAATCTCTGCTCCCATCACTAAAGATGCATTTCCTGGTTTTGGTGGCTGTGGGCCCAAAAGGGGCTATTATGTCTTTTAGTCATTTCAGTATTATCAGCTGGGGTATCGTGGAAGGGAACAGATCTTACAGCAGTGCTTCCAATCTTTTCCCACTATATATCATGTAAACTATATATTATGTTACATATATTATGTAATATATATTAAAACTGTATAAAATTATATATCAAACATATGATATACTATATTACATATACATAATATATTTTTATGTATAAACCATATATATACATATACATCTATGTATGCTTTTTGGCAGTGCTGGGGATCCAACTGAGGGTCTCACACATGCTAGGCAAACGCTCTACCCTTGAGCTACACCCCCAGCTCTTAATTATATTTTTGATATATAATCGTGGTTTAAAACATATTAGGTATTTTATATAAATAAATTAAATTTATATACAAACAAAAATCTTTTCAAATTTAAAATAGAATCTGAGTTTCTACCATCAATATGAATTTTATGTTTGAAATAACTACCTAGTCAAAGGCTTTGAAGTGATAAGCTCTTTAAATTTTTGTTATTGTTGATGAAAAAACATATTCACAAAATTTAAAAAGTTTTTAAAACCATTTTTGCAATTTTTTTTTTTTTTTTTTTGCAGCACTGGGGTTTGAACTCAGGGTCTCACATTTGCTAGGCAGGCGCTCTTACTACTTCAGCCACTCCACCACCTCTTTTTTGTGATTTTTTTTTTTTTTCTATATAGGGTCTCATGAACTATTTGCCTGGGGCCGGCTTTGAACCACAATCCTCCTGAGCTCTGCCTCCTAAGTAGGTAGGATTACAGGCATGAGCCAGGTACCCAGCCCTTTTTTGTAATTTCAACAGTTGAAGAACCTAATCTACCCTTTCATCAACAAATGTAATTTTGCTGTTTCTTGTGATAATGCAAATGGTTTCAAATGCAATCAACCTTTTTCATAACAAGTATTTCAAAATAATGAAGAAACTCCAGGGAGCCCAGCACATGCAATCATAGTAAACTAGAATACCTGCAACCAAAAGTGCAGCAGTGACAGGACCCTGCACGTCCTACCACCTTCCCTGCCCTCTGCCCAACTCTAGGCTTCACTTTGAGCTGTACAGCCTCCTTGCTCATCCCTAGTGAACTTCACAGGAAACACAGAGCCAAAGGAGTAGCCTTCTGGGGTTGTGGGGGAGTAAATCCTTAGCAGCACTCAGTTCTTTTAAGTGGGTCAGTGAGTGTTTGATGGTTTTGACCATGCAGTCTGGAAACCTGTGGGCCAGTCAGCTGACCCTACATTGTTGCCTTCTACAATCTGGATGCTCCCAGAACCTTTCCCACAAACCCCAAGCTGTCCTTACACTGAGAAAACCAGCATTAGACTGCACACCGCTGATCTATTCTTGGCACAGTAGAAACTGCCTTAGGGTGTGCATCAGAATCACCTAGATGGCTTGTTAAAACAGATTGCTGGACTCCACTCAGGGATGGAGCCTGAGAAATCTGCATATCTAACAAGTTCCCAGGTGATGCTATTGGTCTGGAACCATACTTTGAGAACCTGTGATAAAGGTTACACAAAAGTGTTTTCTGAATACTCCATGAAAAGCAGTGCTTTCTCACTGTCTCGTCCAGGTTTGCTTTTCTAGTGAGTACTGTCATTACTTAACATTTATCTATTATATACTTATCTACTTATTGCTTGTCCTTGGTAAGGTCCAGGTAAACAGGAACTTTGTTTTGCTCACTGTGGTACTCCCATCTCTTGGGACAGGCCTGGCATATAGGAGAGCTAAAAGGCATTTGTTGCTTGAATAAACATGCCTTTTAGAAGGCACCATCAAAGCTGAAACCATGAGTGAAAGAGGCCACCCAGGCAGAAGGGGAAGAGTAAAAAGAACAGACCCTCTACTAAATGTACACGAGCACTCATAGAGTAACAAATAGAGCAGAAGAATGGGAGTCAAGCCCCCATGGTCTCATCAGAGAAACCCACAGGAGAGATTTTCTGAAGGGAGGAGTATCATCTAAAATGAAAAGATTGAAAAGTCCATAAAATTGTCAATTAGAAAATTTGTCATTGATTTTGGCAAAAGTAACCTAAGAAAGATGACGTGAGTAGCAGACTGATTGCTTTGTATTAAGTGGTAAATAGTAGAGAAAAAAGTGGGAAAAAAACCTAGGCTGTGAAAAGGAGGCTAAAAGTGATGTAAGTCAAGGGAGTGTTTATTTCTCCCTGGCTCACTTTCCCTTGCTGTATGTCTGTGCAAGATAAAGGATTGGGGCAACATTTTATGTTACAGGAAAGGAGTCTATAAAGAAACTTATACAGGATTGTATAATAATAACCAAAAGGCAAGATCATGGTCCTAGATATGTTAGGGAACAGAATTAAGAATAGGATGGAAGACCCTTCAAGCAGACACTAGAAGGAAAGATATAAGGAGGCTGATATAGAGGCTTGGGCTGGAAGTTGGGGGGGCACAGATTCATGTATGAATGCTTCCACTTTCAATGGGGCAGGAGTAGGGCAAAATTATAAGATGGCAAAGGCTTGGAGTAATTGCTGTAGGCAATGAATTTGAACAATGGCACCATAGTGCTCCAATCTGGGCATAATGTTCAAAAACTTGGGTGTCAGGGATGCCATATTGATTCCGTTGTGTGCTTTTAACTCACCACTCCTTCACTATGTTCTTCAAAAGGTTCTCTCTGGCCAGGAATGTAGATGAGAGGTCCAGTCATGCTCATGTGCAGGCCCTGGGTTCAATCCCCAATGCCACAAAATAAAGTTTCTCTCATCCCTGCCTTAAGGCATATGTTAAAACTCAGGGAACTTTAGACACACACACACACACACACACACACACAACTCTTCACTGGCTTTTCTCAGGCAAAAATGCTAGTTAGGAACAGCTGCAATTGAAATATACTCCCAGACACAAGCAGGGAAGGGAGGAGACCAGGTGAAGGCAGTTAATTACCAGAAGAAAAGCAAGCTCTGGTCATCATAATAGACAGATGCAGAAAACAGGATGGTCTGACCCAAAGAGCTGGCTGGTTGTAGTTAATTAATTGTAGGATTCCAAGGAATGAATTCAACAAACAATCCACTAAGCCTTTTTGAAGTATGTAGCAACAAAACCCCACAAAACACAGGCACTAGGTCTTGGGAACAGAGACCTCTTATAAGCTAGAGAGACCGGATTTGTTGCCTATTCCCAGCATAGCCCAGATAATGTTGACGAAGGATGCCATGGAAATGCTGTACCTAGCATGGCAAAATTCATCTCAGAATTTCCCCAAATGCTTTTTGACCCATTCTGGATAACTATTCTAGAGGAAAAAAAAATTTTAAAACACTCAAACTTTTCAGTGACCACCACTTGCCAATTCCAAGGTAATATTAATTTCTGGGACCCAAAATGTCACTGTTCACCATCAACATTTTCAGCTTATAAGGATTAGAGATAAATGAATTCTGGTCCAAGGTCACTTTCAGATAGGGGTAAGTGGGACTGTGGAGTCATCCTAAGGTTACGGGCCCTAGGTGCCAAGTGAATAGCTGAATTAAATAATCTCAGCAATTGATGTAATTCCTACATTGGCATACTCAGTCATGGATAGGAAGCATCAAGTGGGTACCAAAGCATTTTATCAAAGCAATACCATATCCCTGGAGAACTGCAGAGGTTAAGTGTGACCACCAGAGAGAAAGATGCCACTATCATGTTCCCATTCACTTCCCTGTAAAACCAATGCAGTGATGACTCCTATTGTAGCTACTCTTCCAAGTGGGAAGCAACTTTAACCAGGCCTTGGTTTGCAGTTATTGACCTGGGAATTAATTCTAGAATACCTTTTGGAAAAAAAAAATCACTCTCATCTCCTTTCCTCTCCCTCTCCTTCTCTCAAGTTTTTGCCTCAATTTATAAATTTTGTTTTTATTTCTTATCACTTTTTTACATCCTTGTTGGTATCTGTATGTCATTTTCATTTTACAATGGGCATCACAGTTGTAGCTTTCTCAGAGTTATTGGGAAGAAAACACATAGTCCATGTAAGTAACACACAGGCAGTACTCAATATCTGTTACTTCTTATCTCATATAATTGGGGATGAGAATCTGCGTCATATCCTTGTTAATTCATTGTTCATTTTGCAGGAGTCATTCTCAAGCCATTCAGTGAGATGATGAACTTCCTGAATCCCTGCATGTCTGAAAATAGTTTTACTCCTCTGCCCCGCTCTCCACACACTTTACTGCTGATTCGCCTGGGTAAAAGATTCCAGATTCAGCTTTGAAGATTTTGCTCCATTGAGAAATTCAATGGCAATCTAATTTCCATTGTTTTATAAACAACCTATTTCTACATAAAATCTCTTCATTGCCTTTCTCCCAGGCTTTAAGATGGGATCCATTATTTATTCTAAGGACTCTGAGTGTCCTTAAAATCTTAAAATTGTATTTTTGTTCAAATCTGAGAGATACTCATTTTAACTCCCTAATCCTCACTAACCATTCTTTGTTGTTTCTTTAACTTCTGTCATTCAAATATTGTAATGTCCTTATAAGTTTATAATTATAATTTTCCTTTTTGTTAACTTGGTACTCAGGCCTGCCCATTCTGCTATAAACCGGGTATAAATCTTGTCTATTCTCAGTTATATAATAAATATATGCCATGGGATTTTAGGCAGAAAGCAGATTTCTTCCTGTCCCTCCCATCCCTCTCTCTTCTCTCCCGAGTCCCACCTCTCTATGTAGCTCAGGCTGGCCTCGAACTGAAGATCGTCCTGCTTGAGCCTCCCAAGTGCTGGGATTACAGGAGTTCAGGTCTCTTTCCTGGTTCAAATTCCTTGGTTATCTTTTGGTTTGTCCTGTTTAATTAGATGGTACGTTGCACTCTGCCTCTCTATCTCTTATACAGTTTGCTAGCTCTCAAGGACGGTAAGTATAAATGTGGCTTATTCCACAGATCCAACAAATACATCGTCTTTAGTCTCCCAATTCAATGAACTCCATTGGCATCTGGAATGTTCTCCTCTCTTGTAAAACAGCTCTGCTGGCTCCCACCCATTCCTCTCTTGCAGGAGGCCGAGTCGCTCGCTCGCAGATCCGCAGTGATTCTCAATCAAGGATCAGAATTGCCTTTCATCCCTCCTCCCTCCCCCACTATAAAGTCAGCCCGGGGGGCGCGAGCCCTGCTGGTGACACGCACCTGGGGACGGTTTCAGCGCCCTCCCCAGGCGGCCCGCGGGCGGCCACACGCACGCGCTCTCCCCTGCCCAGGCCCGGCGCCCCTTGCCGTTGGACAGAGCCGCGCGGGGGGCCCGCGGCGTCTTCCAGCCCAGCGCGCCGGAGGAGGTGAGCGTGGACGCCCCGCTCAGCCTCGGAGCCCAGCCGGGACCCCGGAGCTGCGAGTCCCACCCAACCGTCCCCCGGCCCACGCGCCCTGGGCGGGACACCGAGCGCCCGACCTTGCCGGTCCTCTGTCCCCGTGCGCAGGCGCGCGCCGCTCGCACCCGTGTCTCCTAGGCCGTCGGGGCAGGGAGGTGTGGGCGCCCTTGACTTTCCCAGCGCACAACGGCCGCGGGGCCGGGAAGAGGCGGGTGAGGGTGAGGGCAGCCGCAAAGTGCCGGGCGCAGGCGGCCTTCCACCTGCCGCCCTCCCGCTCACCTTTCTGCCCAGGTGGCTGAAAAGTGTCCGACAGGTGGAAGGACAGCATCCCAGGCCCGCCAGGGGAAGTGGGAGACGTTGGAGCAGGGAAGGTGACGACCCCCACCACCGCGGGCACAGTGGGGAGGAGGCGGGTGAAGGTGGATGGTTTGCTTGGCGTAAGAGGGAGCAGGTGAGCCTTCCCGTCAGTTCTGGATGGGGAAGGGGTGCTGGTGTGAGCGCCTTTATGGTAGGGCCTTCACCTTGCAGTGACAAGGGCCGAATTGCGCTTGTCTTATTCCCCAGTCCTGGTTCCCAAAGAGTGGTTGAAAGAGGCCATCTGGAACGGGGTTTACAGTGGAGAGTTGCGTCTTCAAACGAGCTGGAGTTATTAACTCTTCAGCAACTGAGGAAATGAGGCAGACTGGGACTTGTCACACTAGCCAGGAGCAATGATTCTTGGGACCCACGCAGGTTAGGTTGAGTTGTGTGGGGGTTTGGTGATGCACACGCGTGAGAACACCCTCGCAGTATTGCTTCAGCCCTGTCACCTGTAGAACTGCATCTAGGTTGTTTATATTCCAAGATTGGTCGTTTAAAAAACTTTTTTTTTTCCCATTGGTTTGCCTGCTTTTTTCTCATGAAGGATGCTTCTGTCTTAAATCCTGTAGGGTACAATGTCTGACCAAGAGCGTATACAGGAATGCCTGAGGAAAGAAATAAGATCGCTTCTTATTTCCACCAAAGATGGTTTGACCCCACAGCAGTTGGAAAAGGAGTACCTTTTGATGGTTGGCAACCATCTGCCACTCCGAGGCCTTGGGTATCGGTCCACCATGGAGCTGGTGTTGGACATGCCTGATGTGGTTAGTGTCTGCTCCTGTGCGGATGGTACCGTTACACTGAAAGGTAGGTCTAAGGGTTTTGAAGTGCTATAAACTCTGTAATAAAAAAATCACTTAGTACAGAATTGTTCCGTCTCTGCCATCATCCTGCACCTGAGGCAGTGGATTTTAATTTGGGCATAGAGGGAAGGAGTGGGCTGAGAGCCTCTGTAAAATTAACAGTTTAATTTTAAATTGTTTATAATTGCTTTACACATTGAAATTTCCCCCCAGTAAAGCTGTGCATTCACAAAAACTGCATTTGCATAGTTGCAGGTATTTGCACATTAAGAGAGGAGAAACATAACAAAGAGACTTTTAAATAACAAAAACTCGTTTTAAATTCCATGAAGCAGGAAAAAACAAAACAAAAAACCCAGGAAGGGAAATTTATAGTTCTTGCCAAGGGTTTCACAACTTCAGGAGCCAGCAACGATCATACTTCCTAGAGCAGCAAGCAAACTGTTTCCTAGAACCCAAGAAATGATGGAACCAGAGACTTGGTGTTTATTACAGTATCTAGACAAACCGCTCCATGGAGAGTTAAAAGTTGTCTGTGTAACCACAGATACAAAGGATAGAGCACGTTTTTCACCTAAATATGATTTCTTTTTTCACATCTCCTTAGCCATTCCAGATGAGTCCACTAAAGGAATAGCAAGTTTAGTTGCAAAGCAGAGGAGCAGCCACAAGGTTCGAAACCCTGTGCAGAAGGGAAGAGCAAGTGCTTGCTCTGGGCCAAGCTCTCGTCGGGTGCCCTACCGGGGAAGGGTGCCCCCTATTCTTCCAGCTGTTGTGAAGAGTGAGTTGAAAGACCTCTTGGCATTGTCTCCTGTCCTCCTTTCTGATTTCGAAAAGGCTTTTGTCAAGCGATTTGGACGATCATTTCAATATGTGCAATATGGATTCCTCTCTATGTTTGAAGTGCTGAATGCAGCTTCAGATGTCATTTCTGTTGAGCAGACCAGAGCAGGTTCTTTGTTGATGCTGAAGAAGAATGTATCAGAAGAAAAACATAGAGGATGGTCAACAGGTAAGCATGTTAGTGCTAATAATTGTATTGTGGACGAGAAATGTGGAATAATCGTGTTACACAGAGAGGTATGCCAATGGCCCAGTGACGTGAGTTTGTGAAAGTTGGAGCCTGTCTTGGCCCCTTGCAAGCTGAGTAATCTCAGGCATACTTAACCTGTCTAAGCCTTAGTTTCCCCATTTCTAAAGTAGAGCGAATAATACTTGCCACTTGGAATTGTGCTGAGGACCTTATGTGGGATGAGGTCTGTCAAGAGCCTGGCATTTAGTAAACTCAAGACTAAAGTGATGATTCATGTATCATCTCCCTAGACAATATGGAGTTTATATACCGAGCAGAGGAGGGGCCTAGTTTGGAGACTTTTATGACTATTTGATTTTTCTCTTTCTCCAAAGTCCACATTTAGATTAAAGAAGGTGATCCATGAGAATGTGTTTAAACAGTGTTTAAACTACAGTGGCTAATGTAGTTTGATGATTGGAGAGTGTTCTCTGGTCTGGGAAAGCTCTGGAGGCTACTGAGGGGTGTCAGATCTAGTCCTCAACTTTTATTTAGGCTCAGATTTATGGAGCCTAAATCATGCTATTAAACTTACAAGAGTTTGAGTTGTATAAAGCAGGTGGCCAACCTACTGAAGAGTAGGGTGGATATTCTTCCAGTGACTGGATTCTTCATGATCCTCATTCGTGGTTCCTTGTCCCCCATTTTCAGGATACCTTGGAAGTAATTGGTTTGATTGACAAACCCGGTCTTGGGGTAAAGAAAGATCTAGACTGCGGTGATTTTCAATGATATATCTTTCATACAGTGCAACAGAATGAACCTCCCAATACTTTAGAATAATGTCCTTTGCTTTGTAGCTTTTCCTCCTCCCTTTCTCCATGCTACCAGGTGGTCAACCAGTTGGAGAAACATAGCTATAAGCACACTCCATAGTTGGAGACTTTTTAGTCTCCTAAACAATTCAACTTTATTAGATTTTGACCTATCAAATCCTGTCTCTCAATAACTATAATCATGCCAGCTTTTTCAGCAACATACTTTTTTTTTTTTTCATTTTTCTTTTATTATTCATATGTGCATACAAAGCTTGGTTCATTTCTCCCCCCTGCCCCCACCCCCTCCCTTACCACCCACTCCACCTCCTCCCTCTCCCCCCCCAATACCCAGCAGAAACTATTTTGCCCTTATTTCTAATTTTGTTGTAGAGAGAGTATAAGCAATAATAGGAAGGAACAAGGGTTTTTGCTGGTTGAGATAAGGATAGCTATACAGGGCATTGACTCACATTGATTTCCTGTGCATGTGTGTTACCTTCTAGGTTAATTCTTTTTGATCTAACCTTTTCTCTAGTTCCTGGTCCCCTTTTCCTATTGGCCTCAGTTGCTTTAAGGTATCTGCTTTAGTTTCTCTGCATTAAGGGCAACAAATGCTAGCTAGTTTTTTAGGTGTCTTACCTATCCTCACCCCTCCCTTGTGTGCTCTCGCTTTTATCATGTGCTCATAGTCCAATCCCCTTGTTGTGTTTGCCCTTGATCTAATGTCCACATATGAGGGAGAACATATGATTTTTGGTTTTTTGAGCCAGGCTAACCTCACTCAGAATGATGTTCTCCAATTCCATCCATTTACCAGCGAATGATAACATTTCGTTCTTCTTCATGGCTGCATAAAATTCCATTGTGTATAGATACCACATTTTCTTAATCCATTGGTCAGTGCTGGGGCATCTTGGCTGTTTCCATAACTTGGCTATTGTGAATAGTGCCGCAATAAACATGGGTGTGCAGGTGCCTCTGGAGTAACAGTCTTTTGGGTATATCCCCAAGAGTGGTATTGCTGGATCAAATGGTAGATCGATGTCCAGCTTTTTAAATAGCCTCCAAATTTTTTTCCATAGTGGTTGTACTAGTCTACATTCCCACTCAGCAACATACTTATGATTTCTTGGTTTTCTTCTGTGGATGACTGACCACTTATATTAGTATAAAAATGTAAGCTTTCGGGAGCTGGAAAGTGGTAGAGCACCTGCCTAGCAAGTGCAAGACCCTGAGTTCAAGCCAGTGCATCCTCCCTCCCCCAAAAAGGTAAACTTTCTTTCCTCAGGTTTTTTTCCCATTCTTTTCCTCAAGTTTTTCTTCTAATTTGAGGACACTTAGTGTACAGCAGTCTCTCTGTATAACCGCCAGAAAAATAAGCTAGCAATTGCAGGTGACATTTTTTTCTTCTTTTAACTCACAAAAGGTAAAAATTACACTCAGCCATTTAGAATGAAGCAACAAGGCTCATATTCTACAGGCTTCCCAGTTGCAAAAGCTCGCTTTTCACAACCTACTTCAAACATGGAACCACCAAAGCAAATATTGACTGTGGAGAAGACTTCTGCGCTCAATGCCGTAGAGACTTCAAGGCTGAACCATGCTGAGAAGTTAAACCAGGTGAGGTATCTGAGTTTGGAGATAGAAATAAACTAAAAGTATGGTTTTAAATTCAGTGTTATCCACTTAAATCTAATGAAAAAGCTGACCTTTTAGAAATTGAAGTCATTCATTTGTTTCCGATTTGATTGAACATTTCCTAAGGTTCTATTGATACAAGAAGTGAGAGGTGGCAGTGAGAAGAGTGGTTTTATGAACTCTGTTAATATTCAGCAAATAATTCCCAATTCTGATCTCTAATTCCATCTTCTCACCAAAGTGATAGAGGCCTATTTGCACCTTGTCTAATAAGTATCTTCTCCTGAATGGCTGACCCCAATTCGGGTGGCTTTCCTATGACTATGATGCTGGAGGACTTTGAATAAAAACTAGCAGAACGTGCCAATAAAGGCCTGGTTAAGGTAGCGTGACAACTTAAGTAGAAGTCTGAATAAGCACACGGAAATTTCCTTTGAGGCATAAGAGTTATTTCTGTAACTTAACCTTAGAAACACAGCTTACATATTGTAAAAGTTACTCATTTTAAATGTCCAGTGTGAGTTTTGACAGATACATCTAGTCATGTAATCACCAGCAAAATGAACATTTCTTTCATCCCCAAGAAAAATAGTATTTTCATGCCACTTTGTCATCTGTCTCTCTCCCCAGCTGCAGCCACAGACAACCCACTGCTTTCTGTACTTTTGATTTTCAGAGGAGTCCATGTAAATGGAATCAAGCAATATCCAGCTTTTTGTGCCTGATTTCTTTAACTTGGCAGAATGCTTTTGAGACCCATCATAGTTGCATAGATTAATAAATTGGTATTTTTTTTCCTGTTGAATCTCATTATACTGATATACCTCAATTTGTTATCCAAGCCCCAGTGGGTGGTATTTGGTTTGTGCCCTGTTTGGGACTATTACAAATAAAAGCTTGATAAACATTTGCATATGCTCATATGGGTATAGACTTCATTTCCCTTGGGTAGATACTGAGGAGTCGGGTTCCTGGGTCATGTTGTGAGTGCATGTTCATAAGACTCTATCAGCTGTTTTCCAAAGAGCTGGCTAGGAACGTTCTAGTTGCTCATCATGTTAGTTAACATTCAGTATTGTCAGTTTTCAAAGTATTAGCCGCTGGAGTGGGTGCTATCTCATTATGGTAATGATTTCAGTTGGATAATCTATCTAATAACATGATGCTGGGCATCTTTTTATATGCATATTTGCCATTTATATATCACCTTTGCAGTGTCTGTTCAAACCTTTTCCTCATTTATAAAAAATAAGTTAATTTGTCATTATTATTGAGTAGGAAGAATTATTCATGCTGGATGCAAGTCTTTTAAAAGTGACATATTTTGCAAATATTTTCTCCCCGTCTATGGTTTGATTTTTCTTTTTTTTTTTTAAATCTTTGGTGGAGCACAAGTCTTTAATTTTTGTGATGTATAATTTATTATACATGAATTATAATATGAATTATATTCTCTTATGGTTCTTGATTAATGCAAAGTCAGTCTTCTATGGTTTAGGTTTTTCTATTTAGATCTGTTATCCATTTCAAGTTAATTTTTGGGGAGGCATTACTGGGGTTTGAACACAGAACCTTGTGCTTGCTAGGCTCTCTACCACTTTAGGTATGCCCCCAGCCTTCTTTGCTTCAGATACTTTTTGAATAGGGTTTTGGATTTATGCTGGGGTTGGTGTGGACCACCATCCTTCTTTTATGCTTCCATGTATCTGGAACGACAGGCACGTGCCACCATGCTCAGCTTTTTATTTGTTGACCAGGGGGTCTCACAAACTTTTTCCCTGGGCTGGGCTTAAAATCTCCCAGTCTCAGCCACCTGAGTAGCTAGGATTACAGGCGTGGGCCACCATGCGTGGCTCAAGTTAATTTTTGTATAAGGTACTTGATATGAACCAAAGTTTTCTGCACATGGATAGTCAGCTATTTCAGCACTGTCTGTTGAAGAGATACTCTTTTCTCCATTAAATTGCCTTTTACTTTGACACTTGTGTCGAATATGTTGCTCTCACATGCATATTTTTGTTTTGGGACTCTATTCTGGTCCATATATCTACATGTCTGTCCTTTTGCCAATACCACACTGTCTTGGATATTGTAGTTTTATAATATCTTGAAATTATATAGTTGAGTCCTACAACTTTATTCTTCAAAATTGCTTCATCTGCTCTAGGTTTTTGCATTTTTCATGTACATTTTATTTTTTTTATAACTCAGCTTATTTTTTTATGAATAATAAGACTGTTAATGATTTTGATTAGAATTGCATTGGATAAATTGGGTATGGTGGTACATTTCTATAATCTCGACACTGAGGGAGGTGGAAGAATGATAAGTTTGAGGCTGTCCTGGACTGCAGAGCAAGTTCAAGGCCAGTGTGTGCTAAATCCTGAGGCCCTACCTCAAAAAACAAAACAAACCAAAAAAATTACATTGGATATATATTTTGGGGAAAATGATACCTTTATTGAATCTGCTGATTCAAGAGCATGGTATGTCTCTTCAATTATTCAGGTCTTTGTTTTATAGTTTTCAGTAAATAAGGATTACATATATTTTATCAAACTTATCCCTTATATATTTTATATTTCTAATAGCATTATATAAATGCTATTTTCAAATTCTTACTAATATATAGAAGATCAGTTGGATTTTTTTTGTATGTTGTTGATCTTGTAACCTTGAATGAAAGTATTTAAATACACTCAATTTAACTGTTCACGTTATTTCGGTAGCTGTTTTGTAGAGTTGGGTTTTTCTGCACAGACCATTGTGCCATCTGGAAGTAAAGACAGTTTATTTCTTCCTTTTCAGTCCTTGGGCCTTTCTTCACTCAGGCCAAGAGGCTGTTTAGTTTAATGTGAAAAGAAATGGTGAGAGTGGAAATTCCTGCCTGTTTCTAACTGTAGAGGTAGAAGCATTCAGTCTTCATCATTAACTGTGATGTTAACTATAAACTTTTAAAGATATATAGAGAGAATATATATATTCTCTTTACTTGAAATTCCCTCTTATTCCTAGTTTCTAAATTTTTTCATAACTTGAATTTTGCCATGCTTTTCCTCCATCTATTGAGATTATTATAGAGCTTTTCTTTTTAAAACTATATGTTTTAAAATGTTAAGCTGACCTTACGTTGCTGGATAAATCTTACTTGGTTATGATGTACCATCCTTTTTACATACAGTACATTTGATTTGCTAGTATTTTGTTAAGGACTTTTGTGCTTGTGTTCATAAAGTATTTTCTGTAGTTTTCCGATGATGTTTTTATCTAGTTTTGGAATGGTGATACAGGCCTCATGAATGGGAAGTTTTTCCTCCTCCTTCTTTATTCTGAGTTTGTGTAGCATTAGTATTGGTTCTTGTTCAATATTTCACAGAATCCATCAGTAAAGTAAACTGGACCCAGAATTTTCTTTGTGGAAACATTTTAAACTGTACATTCAGCTTCTTAACCATATAGAGGGCTGTTCAGTTTTCCAAGGTTTTCTTGAATGAGCTTTGGTATTTCTTTTTCAAGGAGCTATTTCATTAGGTTGTCAAACTTATTGAAATAAAGATGTTTAATGTTTACTCAATTTTAAAGGTCTGTGTGATAGTACTCCTCTTTCCCTCCCTCTTTCCCTCTCATACCTGTCTTGCTGGAGATTTATATATTTTTCAAAGAACCAAGTATTTGTTTTACGCTCTTTTGTGTGTTTTTGGTAATGAGGTTTGAACTCAAGGCCTTGAACTTGGTATGCAGGTACTCTAACACTTGTGCCACTCTACCAGCCCATGCTTTTGCTTTATTAGTTCCTTCTTTCTGTTTACCTTGGGTTAGTATCCTCTTCTTGCTCTTAAGACAGTTTGGTGATTTGTTTTGGTTCTTTTCTAACATAAACATTTAAGGCTGTGGATTTTTTTTTAACAATTATGAATTATATGACTATACACCTACATTTATTGGTGATAGTAGTCCATAGCCCTTAGGAATAAGCCAGGCAACACTTAAGAGACAACACTGCATTTCAATAGGTGCTAATAAGACAGAGGCTGTTGAGGACCTCAGGAACTAGATAAATGTTCTGATGCTTTTTGTTCTTTGCATTTTCTCCTTTTAAAGTGCAAAGCTTATTTTTTCAACTTTAATGGGTTTTATTCTATTTTTTTTTTGTGGGACTGGGGTTTGAACTCAGGGCTTTATACTTATAATGCTGTTTTCATACATGCATTTAACGTACTTCAATCATACAAATTTCTTTTAATATTGCCTTAATTACATCTCACAGATTTTAACAGTTTTCATTTTTATTCAGTTAAAAATCACTTCTAATTTCCCATGTGATTTCATCTTTGTCTCATGGATTATACAGTGTTTTTCTTTGATTCTAGTGGGGTTTGAACTAGGGGACTTGCACTTTCTAGACAGGTGCTCTTAACACTGGAACCATATCTCCAGCTCTTTTTGCTTTAGTTATTTTTCAGATAGGGTTTTACATTTTTGCCTGGGGCAAGCCTTGAATCTTGATCCTTTTACCTATGCCTCTGTGTAGTGTAGTGGGATTACAGGTCTTTGCCACCGTGCCAGACTTGTTCTTTGAGATAGGATCTTGCTGACTTTTTGCCCAGGCTGGCCTCGAACCATAGTCTTCCTATCTGTGCCTCCCAAGTGGCTGGGATTACAGGTGTGAGCCACAGTGTCTGGGTTGTAGTGTTGTTTAGTTTCCAACAACTTAAGAATTTTTTTCAGAGATGAGTTGAGTTGTAATTTAATTCTATTGTGGGCAGAAAACATACTCAGATTTTATTCCTTGTAAAGCTATTGAAGTTTGTTATATAGCTCAGAATATTTATTTTGGTAGATGTTTACAATCCACTTCAAAAGAGTGTATATTCTCCTACATTGAGGCAGAATTTTCTGTAAATGTCACCTAGATTGGTTACAGTGTCATTCAGGATTTCTATAAATTCTGACTGATGTTTTTCTTACTGAGGGGGAGTATTACTGAGGGAGGAATATTGAAATCTTCAAATATAGTTACAGATTTGTCTGTTTGACCTTTTAATTTGATCACTTTTGCTGTGGTTCTCTCGAATCTCCAGCTGTCCACACTTAGAATTGTCACATGTTCCTCATGGATTGCTCCACTTACCATTGCGATTGACTTTGTTCCTTAGCCTTTAGTCCCGCAGTGATGTAACTGCTTATTAGTTCCAGGAAGCTTTTCATTCTTTAAGATTGTTTACACAGATTATCTTGTTATTTGTGAACAAAGAAGTATACCTTTTGTTCCCTTTTCATATTGCATTCGCTAAGACTTACAGCAAGATGTTGAAAAAATAGTGGTGAGAAGGACATCATCCTTGCATTGTTCCTAATTAAGTGTCAATTTTATCTCTATTTCCTTACTAGCTATAATACCTCTGTTTTATACTTTTGGATGACTTAGGGTTTTCAACATTATGTTTTTAACTTATTCTAATTGACCCTTATATAATAGTACACCATTTTATCTCTAGTGTAAGCACCTTAAAACAGTAACTTTACATTCCCCTTCCCATTCTTTATACCATCCTGTTATACACCTTTAAGACACTGTTATTTTTGCTTCAAATATTTTTGCCCACATTTATTATTTCTGGTGCTCTCTAATCCTTTGTGTCCAAATTTGCCTCCAGGTTAATTTTCCTTCTGCCTGGAAAATTTTATCTTGTTCTTACTGTAAGACAAATCTTTTGGTAGTGACTATTCGTTTGTTCATCTGAAAAAGACTTTGTCTTCATTTTTAATATGTAATTTTGGTAGATATAGAATTCTAGGTCGATGGGGTTTTCTTGTACTTTTAGCACTTTAGGAATGTGATTCCATTGTTTTCTTATCCACATAGTTTCAGACACTAAGTCTTTAATCATATGTTCTGTGTATATTGTTATTTTTTTTCCTCTGATACTTTCAAGATTTTCTTTGTACCATTGTTTTCTACAGTTTGATTTTGATGTTCCTTGATATAATTTTATTTATTTTTCTTTTTGGGATTTATTGAGCATCTTATAATTTAGCTTGTACATGGGTTTATAATTTTCATGAAATCTACAAAGTTTATCCTTAAATATTTTTCTCCCTTTTCCTCTTCTCCTAGGATTACAAGGGTTACACTTATACCTATTTTAGAGAGCTTGTTATTTCTTAGTTTACTAAATCTGGTTTTTTTCCCTCAGTGTCTCTTAATCCCCACTGTGTGCTTCATTTTGGATGTTTCCCATTGTTCAAATTCATTGATCTTTTGTTTTGCAAAAGATCAGGTGCTAGACAATATGAATTTTTCATTTTTCGTTGTTGGACTTAACATACTAAGTTACTTGGGCTCAATTTGATGATTTTTGAGTCTTTCTTTTTAGCTTTATTAGAGTAGCTGGCACTAAATTGTGCCCCTCTCTAACCTCCAGTATGATGGTATTTAGAGGTGAGGCCTTGGGAGATAATTAGGATCTGAAGGTGCATTCCTCTTGATGGGATTAGTGTCCTTAAAGGGATACCCTTTAAGTATCCCTTTAAGAGTGAGCTTGCTCTCACTCTCCCTGTGGACATGTTGAGGAAAGACCATGTGGTCATACAGTAGGAACATGGCAAGCTATAAGACAGGAAGGAAGTAAATTGGCTGGTATCTTGATCTTAGACTTCCCAGGCTCCAGAACGGTGAAGGGGTACATTTCTGTTGCTTAAGCATTTTGTTATGGCAGCCTGAGCAGATCAGACAGTGGGTCCAGAGCAACCTTCAGTCCACTGAGGCATTACCTTTATGAAGGTTTGATCCTTCTACTCTGTCTGCTGGGAGCAAAATTATTCCCAGCCCTGTGTGAGGTCTGGCCTATTGCTACTTGTTTCTCACAGCTCTTATAGGCTAGGAAATCCAAGATGATGGCAGATCTGGTATCCAGTAAGGGCCTGCTTCCTTGTTCATAGACAGAAGTCTTTTTTCATTATGTCCTCACACAGTGAAATTTGCAAGGGGGTTTCTCTAGGGTTTCTTTTATAAGGGCCCTCATGATCTAATCACCCTCCCCCCAAAGGTGAAAGGACTTCAACATAGGCTTTGGGAGAGGGACACAAACAATCAGACCACAGCAGATACCTAGCAAATGCCTAAAAAAATATTGAATTAGTTTGAAATCATTGCCACTGTGTTCTGTGCTACTTTTGTGATCTTTACCAAGAGTCTATTAATGTTTTCCCTCCCTCATGGCCAAAATGTCTGTAGTGTTTTCCTCTAAGATGCATCTTCTGTTCCTTTCAGCCTCATGCATCTTCTTTCCCAAATGCTTCCCCTCTGTTTCTAAATTATCACCCAGGTGTCTTTTTTTTTTTTTAAACTTTTACTCATTACTCATTTTACTCATTACAGATTATAGAAAATTTGAAATTTTGAAAAGCATAGAAGAAAATAACTGTCTTTTATACTTTTATCACCTAGGAAAACTGTCTTTAAAACAGTCAATCATTGCTGTCCTTAATTTGTGACCTGCTTTTTTCTGTCATACTCCTGCGTTGTGAACATCCACATTGATGAGTGCTCTAACACAGCATGATTCCTAATGGCAGCATAAATGTGCTGTAATCCATTTCACCCGTGACCTTGGTTGAGAATTAAGTGTATTCCTAGTTTTGTCTGTTAAAAATAACCATGTGATGACAATCTTGCTTCAGTCTGCACACACCTTTCTTATTCCATGTGATAAATTTTCAGAAAAGCAATTGCTGGATCAAAAAGCATAGCTACTCACAGCTTATCCTGTACATAGAAGATTGTCCTCTATAGAAGGCGTCCCAGCTGTGACACTGGAGGACTGTTTTCCTCACACCTATGCTGAAACCTAGTAGAAAAAGACCTTTCTTCAGAAAACCTTCCCCTTACCCCGCCTCAGTGCTTTTCTAATGCTTCAGGCATATTATCCTTTTAGGATGCTCCATGGGCTTATTTTTATCTTTTGAATCCCCAAGTAAAAATCATATATGTGTATGGTTTGCAGCATGATGTTTTGATACATGTATACATTGTAGAATGGCTAAATCAAATGACTGAACATATGCATTGCCTCACAGACTTGTTGATATTTTATGTTTGGTGAGAACATTTAAATTCTATTAGCAATTTTCAAGTAATATGTTGTCACTTACTGTAGTCACCTTAATGAATGATCAATCTCTTGAACTTACTCCTCCTGTCTACTGGTATTTTTGTCCTTTGGTCAACCTCTCCCCAGTCTTCCCACCCCCAGCCTCTAGTGACCACAATTTTATCTGTTTCTATGAGTTTGGTTTATTTTTTTTATACTCCACATAAAAGAGATCAGGTAGACTCTGGAGTTTTCATTGTATTTGCCACAATTATAATTAGGTGTTTATTTATGTGATCATTCATGCCTGTCTCCCCATCTGAACCATAAGCTTCATGAGGGCAGGGAGCACATCTAGTTTATTTATCCCTGTAGATGCAGCACTTGATGCAGTGCAACCACACAGGCCATGTTCAGTATATAGTTGTTGAGTGAATAGATATTATTTTAAAAATAATTTTCTAATATAGTAAATAACTGTATGTTACTGTTTGTGTATTTACTTGAGGTTGAGCTTTATGTTTTCATTGATGATTTAGTGATCTTCTTTGTTTATGTCTTTGTCCATTTTTCTGTGGAATATATCTTTTTTTATTCAAAACCCTTCTCTGGTTCTATAGGCTCCTGTTTGGAATTTTATATTTTCTTTGTCACTTTTCCATCTTCATTTTCCAACTTATTCCATCTCATCTACTTGCTTTGTCGCTCATTCTTTGTGTTTAATCTGTAGGCATATGAGGCTGAAAGCATTGTTGAAACCAGGATCCTGTCTCAATCACTTTCCTAGTGTCTGTCACAGATTACTCCAAGTCTTACTTGTTTTCCACATTACAACTTTTACCCCAACTGTGCATGGACCTTCAAATAGCTCCTTCACCCATTCAGAGTCATCTTAATTTAGTCATCTAGCTTGAGGCAAAAACATTTTTTTAAAGAAGAATTCTGTTCCTAGTTAAGAGCCCATCATTTTTATCCTTTTTTGTTTTTGTTTTTTGAGACAGTGTCTCACTATGTATCCCAGGCTGGCCTTGAACTCTTGGTTCTCCAGCCTCAGCCCCCCACCCCCACCCCAGTGCTCATTTTGATATCTTAAACCTATAATGGGCAAATTTTTCTCTTATGGGCAGTCTAGTAAATATTTGAGGCTTTGTAGGCCAAATGGTCTCTGTTGTAATTATTCAACTCTGCCCTTGTGGCATAAAAGCCACCAGGGATAATAAATAAATAAATACATATATAAAGTGTGGCTTTGTGCCACAAAACTCTGGATACTGAAATTGGAATTTCATATAATTGTCATATGTCACATGCTTTGATTTCCCTCCCCCCCCAAAAAAAACCATTTAAAAATGTCAGAAACTATTCTTAGCCCATAGGTTAGACGAAACCAGATGGCAGGCCAGATTTACTCCAGGGGCCATAGTTTGGTGACCCTTGTCACAAAAGAGGCAAATCAAGTAATCATAATCCTACCATTCCCTTCCCAGTTTCCAAATTCTTAGAATTGATAGAAAACCGAAGTCCTTTAGTTTCCATATATCACTTGAGGCTCCAAGATGTTTTTGTGGTCTCGTTATTTATTCCTAGGAAATCAGCAATTCCTCCTCTCCATTGTTTTTCATAATTTTTGTGGACTTTACCTCTGTAATATTCTTTTTCTATTCTGATTCCCAGCACCCTACTTAAAACTCTTGCTTAGAGAGTTGCAATGGTGTCCTAACTGGCTTGTCTACCTTTCAGATTCTGAAAATGTTTCTCCCTTGCTAAAAATCTGTAGTGTCAGTGTGTCTATTTTTGTCTAGGTAACCAAGAAAGACTCCTTTCTTTGGCATTTAAGGTACTCTATAATGTGGTTTCACTCTGCCTTTTCAGTTTTCTCTTCCACTAGTTCCCTAATGCCTTCAGGAAAACTATTTTATGCATTTTTCTTTGAGGTTCCTTCTGCCTTCTGTGTTCTCCTACTGTCTCTCTGCAAGATTTATTGCATCCGTCCCTCAGGCCTGTATACAAAGGAAGCCTTCTGTGTGTTTACAGCTTACTGTGATGTAGTCTCTTTAATGACACTTGTAGTCAACCTTTAATGATAGCTGTTTCTGCATTTATTTCATTTCCCTACTTGATAATGAGTGCCTTGAGAGGAATGATGCTGTCAAAGGTGACCTTTTTGTGTCCCCAGAAACACCTAGCACAGTGACAAGTTACTATGGTGGGAGCATGTGGGGATATTAATGTATTATTTTTAGTTTCCCTTGTTGTTCATTGGGAAAGCTTTAGGGAATTATGACGATACAGAAAAAAATATAAAGAATCCAAGACTAAAAGCTGAGACCTTCTCTGAAAGCCAAAGATGTAATCATAAGTATCTGATCTTTCCCTTCCCAGATCTTTATGGAAATGCTCAAGAAAACATGAAGCTAGGGGAACACTAGCCTTAGAAGCTAGATAGGAAGCCATCTACCTGCCAAAACTTTGAGAAATTTCTAAATGTAGTGGCAGTGATACTGGATGATGAAAAGAAGGGTAGTGAGTGGTCAAGTGCAAGTCCTGCCAGGGTGAGCACAGCCATGCCAGAGAAGCAGGACAGGGTCATACTGATCTCAGCTTGCACCACATACTGGCCACCATGGTTAGTGCTCTCCGTGCTTTACCTCACTAGCTGTCACATCAGCCTCTGAAAGATTGAGGATTGAAACCAAAAGCTCACGTAGTCTGTAAGTAATGACAGGTCAAGTGAGATACAAAAATAAATAAATAAATAAAACAAAAACAGTTCAGAAGGAAAAAATATTAAAAGTGATTGTATCTAGGTGATAGGATTTTAGGCAGTTTGCGCTTTTCTTTGTGTGTTTGTGACTTTTCTAATTTTTCCATTTACAAAGCCACATTTAAAGTTATCAGCTTTAACAAGTCAAGTGAACGTAACTTGGTGACCTTTCACTCCACTTGAGAACTGTACTACTGTGACTGCTCACTTGGCCCGGCTGTGTGGGTGTGCTCCCTGCTGCTCTCTGACCAGAACCTCTTCTGCTTCCAGCTTACTTTTTTGTTGTTGTTGTTGTTAATGGTACACTTCCATTTATATGAAATTCTAGAAAAGGTGAAACTATTCTGTGGTAACAAAAAAAAAAAAAAAAAAAAAAACAGATCACTTGCTTCCCAAGGCAAAGATTGACTGGCTGCAAAGAGCGTTGCAGAAACGTTAGTGGGATGCTGGAAAAGCTCTGCATCCCAGTTGTGGTGGGGTTCACACATAGGGTCATATGCTTAAAAATGAGTGCATTCTCTATGCTAGTTATATCTACTAAAGTTGGTCTTTTAAGCCACCTAATGGAGTTGCCCAAGCAAATAGATGAATAAAGTAGGCTCTTGCTTCAGAATCTCTTTTTGCATATCACTGTGCTGAATCTACCATAGTAGGTAGCAGGACAGGACACAGGATTTCAGGATTCACAAACATCTTGAGCAGAATTTAAATCTCCTGGAGACATAAATAACACGTGGCAGAAGGCAGCAGGTCCCGCTGACAGTTTTGATGGTAGAGGGATGCAGATGGGAGTGGCCTGTGTCCCAGGAGTCTTTAATCTGCTTGAAGGGCAGCTCTCTAGGGCCAGGTTCCCAGATTATGATTAAATTTTTACCAGGCATCATCTTTGTACTTCATTGGACTTCCCTTTATTACCATTGGCTTCTTTCTCCTAAAATGTGCAGTGCAGGCTTCTGCAGTCTTCATTCAGGCCCTCCTCGCTTTACTTCTAAACTAGTAAATTTAGAACATCATTATTTCCTCAACTTTCTTTTTCTTTGTTTTGCCCCCTACATTCTCAAATATCTGACCTCCCTGCTTTCCTTCTACTTCTGGTAGAGGGCCTTACTTCTGATTTCTCAGAATGCAGAAACTATTAGTAATTCTCTGTACCTTCTGTACCCCATGCCATTTCTTTTCATATTTTGCTTCTACTACAACAAAAGAGCTTTGCCTCCCTGGCTTCCGGAATTGTCACTACACCTGTGCACCAACCCACACTCATTCCCACCCCTCAGGCACCTCTCACCATCCCAGCTCTTCCAAGCATTAGGCATGTACTAAGTATTTAACAAAAATTGAATAGCCTTATATACAAAATTTGTAATAAAAATCTTTTATGGGTGAAAGTATGAGACGGAGTAACTGAAGATTCTAGAATCTGTTCTACAGACTGCTAGTTATCCTGGAAAATTCCACAGTGTTGTTTCGTGAAGATTCTACCTACAAATTTTATATGATATGAAATGTTGCCATGCCACTGCTTAAGACCAGCATTTTATCCATTTGCTTGAAGTACATTTCCTTTTATAGATGTCTCCTTTATAGACTGTTTAAGTTTATCTTTGACTTTTGGACAGGGAGGACTGTGACTTGACTTTTTTTTTTTTCTCACAGTTGGAGAACACATTCAAATCAGTTATTGCACAAATTGGACCTGGAGGGACTATCAATCCAGAGCTAAAACATAAGATAAAATTTGTAAGTATTTTTTGTTTCTGGAAAGTAAGAAAAATTGGTTATGAATTTAGATATCATTTGTGGTTGAGTTTCATTTGCCTGAATGTATTTACTAATACATTTATACCTGGTCTTTTTTTTTATTAATTAATTAATTTTTTTATTATTCATGTGTGCATACAATACTTGGGTCATTTCTCCCCCCTGCCCCCATCCCCTCCCTTACCACCTACCCCGCCCCCTCCCTGTCCCCCCCACCCCCTCGATACCCAGCAGAAACTATTTTGCCCTTATCTCTAATTTTGTTGAAGAGAGAGTATAAGCAATAATAGGAAGAAATATACCTGGTCTTTTTAATATTTTGCAAATAGAGTGGCTGTTTTTTAAATCAGAAAACAATAAATACTCTTAAATTTTTTTTTTTTGGTACTAGGGTTTGAACTCAGGGCCTCACACTTACTAGGCAGATACTTTACCACTTTGAGACACACCTCCAGCCCTTTTAATGTCTAAGTACTTAGAAAATATGTTATTCTGTAAATGCTCTCTTCCCTCCCTTTCTCCCTTTACCCCAGTGAGTCTTTGTTGACAGAGTTCAGGACCTTTCCAATTCCAGTTTTCCGTATGTGTACATCAATATTACTCCAAGCACTATGGTATCCTACTATGCTTCCATACGACGTTTCATTTATGAGATCTGCGATTGCTGACGTTTCGATTGTTTTTGCCCTTGGCTGTTTAAAAAGTGCTGCAGTTCATGTCCTTGAACATTTATCTTGTACTGGTTGCCCGTCAAAGTAATTGAATATTTTATGTCTTAATGACAAATACTACTGTATTGTCCTCTAAAAGATGGGACCAAATATATGCTTCCACTGACAGTGAATTGTTAACCATCCAGTCATGTTGTTTCAATTTATAACTCTTGATTTGTGCATTAGCATCTTATATGCTTAGTATTCATTTATATTTTTATGTGATTTGCTTATTCACGTCTTTGGCCTAATTTGTTGTTCCAGCTTATTAAATGTGAAAGTTCTTTGACTGCTATATATTGGGTCCAAGAGCACATGCATTTAGAATTTTGTTGGAGACTGGCAATCCTGATTAAAGTGACGAGGGCACCATTACAACTCTTTCTGCCTTTATTGTTCCACTTTGGCTATCATAACTTTGCTGGGAGAAATGTAAAAGCTCTGGTATACTGTTTCTGTTGTTTGTTTGGAAACTTGAGCAAATGTCTAGCAAGTATTTGTTTAAGGATGTTTAATATGACTTCTTTTTGGTGGTGCTGGGGCTTGAACTCAGCCTCACACTTTCTAGATAGGTCTTCTATCACTTGAGCCACTCCACCAGTTAATATGATTTTTATTATACCAAAAACTTTAGAGAAAAATGAAGTGTTCATCAGGAAAGATTTGGTTAGACTGGGGGATATCATGTGGCCCATAAGAAAGCTGGCGAGTATATTCTCATTGTAAAGTATTGTTGAACTTTGAAAACGGGTTTTCTAGATTACCATGTTCAGCGTTGTCCTTTCATGTAAAATCATAGGTCAGGTGAGTATGTACATGCATTAAGAGGATTCTAAATGAATGTTTTCTGAAATGCCACACTGGTTGTCACTTGGCCACAGGATTTTGAAAAGATTTTTACTGTATATTTTTTCCAGAGGATTCAATTAAAATTTTGTATAAAACATAACTAGGAAAATACACAGCTTTTCATACTATATTGGGATAGAACAAGTCCACTTCTATAAAAAAATCACTGGTCAGATTTGCAGAATGCAAATATGAAGATAGTAATTGTAATAGCTGTGATGATGAAAAATAAGAAACAGCCACAGAAAATCAGATAAATTTATATGCATTGAAAAATTTTTTTAAATTTTTCTTTTATTATTCATATGTGCATACAAGGCTTGGTTCATTTCTCCCCCCTGCCCCCGCCTTACCACCCACTCCCCTCTTCCCTCTCCCCCCCCTCAATACCCAGCAGAAACTATTTTGCCCTTATTTCTAATTTTGTTGTAGAGAGAGTATAAGCAATAATAGGAAGGAACAACGGTTTTTGCTGGTTGAGATAAGGATAGCTATACAGGGTATTGACTCACATTGATTTCCTGTGCGTGGGTGTTACCTTCTAGGTTAATTCTTTTTGATCTAACCTTTTCTCTAGTACCTGCTCCCCTTTTCCTATTGGCCTCAGTTGCTTTAAGGTATCTGCTTTAGTTTCTCTGCGTTAAGGGCAACAAATGCTAGCTAGTTTTTTGGGTGTCTTACCTATCCTCACCCCTCCCTTGTGTGCTCTCGCTTTTATCATGTGCTCATAGTCCAATCCCCTTGTTGTGTTTGCCCTTGATCTAATGTCCACATATGAGGGAGAACATACGATTTTTGGTCTTTTGGGCCAGGCTAACCTCACTCAGAATGATGTTCTCCAATTCCATCCGTTTACCAGCAAATGATAACATTTCGTTCTTCTTCATGGCTGCATAAAATTCCATTGTGTATAGATACCACATTTTCTTAATCCATTCGTCAGTGCTGGGGCATCTTGGCTGTTTCCATAACTTGGCTATTGTGAATAGTGCCGCAATAAACATGGATGTGCAGGTGCCTCTGGAGTAACAGTCTTTTGGGTATATCCCCAAGAGTGGTATTGCTGGATCAAATGGTAGATCAATGTCCAGCTTTTTAAGTAGCCTCCAAATTTTTTTCCAGAGTGGTTGTACTAGTCTACATTCCCACCAACAGTGTAAGAGGGTTCCTTTTTCCCCGCATCCTCGCCAACACCTGTTGTTGTTGGTGTTGCTGATGATGGCTATTCTAACAGGGGTGAGGTGGAATCTTAGCATGGTTTTAATTTGCATTTCCTTTATTGCTAGAGATGGTGAGCATTTTTTCATGTGTTTTCTGGCCATTTGAATTTCTTCTTTTGAGAAAGTTCTGTTTAGTTCACGTGCCCATTTCTTTATTGGTTCATTAGTTTTGGGAGAATTTAGTTTTTTAAGTTCCCTGTATATTCTGGTTATCAGTCCTTTGTCTGATGTATAGTTGGCAGTGTTCTCTTCAGTTTAGAGACCATTTCTTTTGATGAACAGAAGCTTTTTAGTTTTATGAGGTCCCATTTATCTATGCTATCTCTTAGTTGCTGTGCTGCTGGGGTTTCATTGAGAAAGTTCTTGCCTATACCTACTAACTCCAGAGTATTTCCTACTCTTTCCTGTATCAACTTTAGAGTTTGGGGTCTGATATTTAGATCCTTGATCCATTTTGAGTTAATCTTGGTATAGGGTGATATACATGGATCTAGTTTCAGTTTTTTGCAGACTGCTAACCAGTTTTCCCAGCAGTTTTTGTTGAAGAAGCTGCTATTTCTCCATCGTTTATTTTTAGCTCCTTTGTCAAAGATAAGTTGCTTATAGTTGTGTGGCTTCATATCTGGGTCCTCTATTCTGTTCCACTGGTCTTCATGTCTGTTTTTGTGCCAGTACCATGCTGTTTTTATTGTTATTGCTTTGTAATATAGTTTGAAGTCAGGTATTGTGATACCTCCTGCATTGTTCTTTTGACTGAGTATTGCCTTGGCTATTCGTGGCCTCTTGTGTTTCCATATAAATTTAACAGTAGATTTTTCAATCTCTTTAATGAATGTCATTGGAATTTTGATGGGAATTGCATTAAACATGTAGATTACTTTGGGGAATATCGACATTTTTACTATGTTGATTCTACCAATCCATGAGCATGGGAGATCTCTCCACTTTCTATAGTCTTCCTCAATCTCTTTCTTCAGAAGTGTATAGTTTTCCTTGTAGAGGTCTTTCACATCTTTTGTTAGGTTTACACCCAGGTATTTGATTTTTTTTGAGGCTATTGTAAATGGAATTGTTTTCATACATTCTTTTTCCGTTTGCTCATTGTTAGTGTATAGAAATGCTAATGATTTTTCTATGTTGATTTTATATCCTGCTACCTTGCTATAGCTATTGATGATGTCTAGAAGCTTCTGAGTAGAGTTTTTTGGGTCTTTAAGGTATAGGATCATGTCGTCTGCAAATAGGGATATTTTGACAGTTTCTTTACCTATTTGTATTCCTTTTATTCCTTCTTCTTGCCTAATTGCTCTGGCTAGGAATTCCAGTACTATGTTGAATAGGAGTGGAGATAGTGGGCATCCTTATCTGGTTCCTGATTTTAGAGGGAATGGTTTCAGTTTTTCTCCGTTAAGTATAATGCTGGCTGTAGGTTTGTCATATATAGCTTTTATAATGTTGAGGAACTTTCCTTCTATTCCTAGTTTTCTTAGAGCTTTTATCATGAAATGATGTTGGATCTTATCAAAGGCTTTTTCTGCATCTATTGAGATGATCAAGTGGTTTTTGTCTTTGCTTCTGTTAATGTGGTTTATTACGTTTATTGATTTTCGTATGTTGAACCACCCCTGCATCCCTGGGATGAAGCCTACTTGGTCGTGGTGAATAATCTTTTTGATGTGTTGCTGAATTTGGTTTGCCATTATTTTGTTGAGGATTTTTGCATCCATGTTCATTAAGGAGATTGGCCTATAGTTCTCCTTTTTGGAGGTGTCTTTGCCTGGTTTTGGGATAAGTGTAATACTGGCTTCATAAAATGTGTTTGGCAGTTTTCCTTCCCTTTCTATTTCGTGGAACAGTTTAAGGAGGGTTGGTATCAGTTCTTCTTTAAAGGTCTGATAGAATTCAGCAGAGAATCCATCAGGTCCTGGACTTTTCTTTTTGGGGAGACTCTTGATTGCTGCTTCAATTTCATTTTGTGTTATAGGTCTATTCAGGTGATTAATTTCCTCTTGGTTCAGTTTTGGGTGATCATATGTATCTAGAAATCTGTCCATTTCTTTTAGATTTTCAAATTTATTTGAATATAGGTTCTCAAAGTAGTCTCTGATGATTTCCTGGACTTCCATGGTGTTTGTTGTTATCTCCCCTTTTGCATTCCTAATTCTACTAATTTGGGTTTTTTCTCTCCTCATTTTAGTCAGGTTTGCCAGGGTTCTATCGATCTTGTTTATTTTTTCAAAGAACCAACTTTTTGTTTCATTAATTCTTTGTATGGTTTTTTTGGTTTCTATTTCGTTGATTTCAGCTCTTATTTTTATTATTTCTCTCCTATTTGTTTTGGGATTTGCTTGTTCTTGTTTTTCTAGGAGTTTGAGATGTATCATTAGATCATTGATTTGGGATCTTTCAATCTTTTTAATATATGCACTCATGGCTATAAACTTTCCTCTCAAGACTGCCTTAGCTGTGTCCCATAGGTTCCGGTAGGTTGTGTTTTCATTTTCATTGACTTCCAGGAACTTTTTAATTTCCTCTTTTATTGCATCGATGATCCATTCTTCATTAAGTAATGAGTTATTTAGTTTCCAGCTATTTGCATGTTTTTTGTCTTTACTTTTGTTGTTGAGTTCTACTTTTACTGCATTGTGGTCAGATAGTATGCATGGTATTATTTCTATTTTCTTATATTTGCTGAGGCTTGCTTTGTGCCCTAGGATATGATCTATTTTGGAGAAGGTTCCATGGGCTGCTGAGAAGAATGTATATTGTGTAGAGGTTGGATGAAATGTTCTGTAGAAATCTACTAGGTCCATTTGATCTATTGCATATTTTAGATCTTGGATTTCTTTATTGAGTTTTTGTTTGGATGACCTATCTATTGATGATAATGGGGTGTTAAAGTCTCCCACAACCACTGTGTTGGTGTTTATATATGCTTTTAGGTCTTTCAGGGTATGTTTGATGAAATTGGGTGCGTTGACATTGGGTGCGTACAGATTGATTACTATTTCCTTTTGGTCCATTTCCCCTTTTATTAGTATGGAATGTCCTTCTTTATCTCGCTTGATCAATGTAGGTTTGAAGTCTACTTTGTCAGAGATAAGTATTGCTACTCCTGCCTGTTTTCGGGGGCCATTGGCTTGGTAAATCTTCTTCCAGCCTTTCATCCTAAGCATATGCTTATTTCTGTCGGTGAGATGAGTCTCCTGTAAGCAACAAATTGTTGGATCTTCTTTTTTAATCCATTTTGTCAAACGGTGTCTTTTGATGGGTGAATTAAGTCCATTAACATTAAGCGTTAGTACTGATAGGTATGTGGTGATTCCTGCCATTTAGTTGTCTTAGTTGTTTGAAGGTTTGATTGTGTATACCTAACTTGATGTTACTCTCTACTGTCTTGCTTTTTCTTATCCTGTGGTTTGGTGCTGTCTGCCTTTTCATGGTTAAGTTGGGTGTCACTTTCTGTGTGCAGGATCCCTTGCAGTATCTTTTGTAATGGTGGCTTTGTGGTCACATCTTGTTTTAGTTTCTGCTTATCATGGAAGACTTTTATTGCTCCATTTATTTTGAATGACAGCTTTGCTGGGTAGAGTATCCTAGGGTTGAAGTTATTTTCATTCAGTGCCCAGAAGATCTCACCCCACGCTCTTCTTGCTTTTAATATTTCTGTTGAGACGTCTGCTGTGATTTTGATGGGTTTACCTTTGTATGTTACTTGTTTTTTCTCTCTTACAGCCTTCAATATTCTTTCCTTAGTTTCTGAACTTGTTGTTTTAATGATGATATGTTGTGGAGTAGTTCTATTTTGATCTGGTCTGTTTGGTGTCCTGGAGGCCTCTTGCATTTGTATGGGAATATCTTTCTCTAGATTTGGGAAATTTTCCGTTATTATTTTGTTGAATATATTACGCATTCCCTTCACTTGCACCTCTTCTCCTTCTTCGATGCCCATGATTCTCAAGTTTGGTCTTTTGATGGAGTCAGTGAGTTCTTGCATTTTCTTTTCACAGGTCTTGAGTTGTTTAATTAATAGTTCTTCGGTTTTTCCTTTAATTACCATTTCATCTTCAAGTTCTGAGATTCTGTCTTCTGTTTGTTCTATTCTGGATTGGCCTTCCGTTTTGTTTTGCAGTTCTGTTTCATTCTTTTTTCTGAGGTTTTCCATATCCTGGCAGTTTTCTTCTTTAATGTTGTCTATTTTTGTCCTGAGTTCATTTATCCATTTATTCATTGTGTTCTCTCTTTCACTTTGGTGTTTATACAGTGCTTCTATGGTTCCCTTTATTTCTTCTTTTGCTTTTTCAAATTCTCTATTTTTATTGTCTTGGAATTTCTTGAGTGTCTCCTGTACATTTTGGTTGACCCTATCCAGTATCATCTCTATAAAATTCTCATTGAGTACTTGTAGTATGTCTTCTTTTAAATTATTTTTGTGGGCTTCATTGGGTCCTTTGGCATAGTTTATCTTCATTTTGTTGGAGTCTGGATCTGAGTTTCTGTTCTCTTCATTCCCCTCTGGTTCCTGTACTAATTTTTTGCTGTGGGGAAACTGGTTTCCCTGTTTTTTCTGTCTTCCCATCATTGTCCTTGGTGTTGTTACTGTCCCTGTACTGTGTGTAATTAAGTATTTTCTAGCTTGTAATAATAACAATGGTAATATTTAGAATGGAAGGGTGAGCTGAGATGGAAAGCAAGAAGTTAAAGAAAAGGGGAAAACAAATATACAGACAAGAGGGAGAAAGCAGAACAAGGTATCAGACAAGAGAGTTTCAAAGGTATAAACAGGGAGTGTTAGTGTACTAATCAACAGTAAGCTGAACAGACATTAGAGAGACAGAGGATTGAAAATCAAAGATAAAAAAATAATAAGTAAATGAAAGTAATATCTATATATAAAAATGAATTAAAATAAAATGGAAAATAGAAAATTAAAAAAAAAAAACCAAAAAACTTCCAAGTTTATATGCAATGCAGTTTCAGTCTTAATAATTTGGGTGTCCGTCTCAATCTCCAGTCCTGGAGTTGGTGCCTCAGATGTTGTTCTGTAGTTGTCTCATCAAAGGGGATGCATAAAGTAGAACAACACCACACACTCACACACACACACACACACACACACACACACACAGCCCCACCAAGTGTCCCAAGTTCAAATGCAATGCAGTTTCAGTAAGTTTTTCAGCATGCAGGTGTAATTTGGTTGTTCTCTCATCAAAGGTAGGGAGAAAAAGAAAAAAAAGCATCTGGAGACAGTTCTGAGAGTGGTATCTGCAACTGTGGCTTGCCTGCCTGCTGCTCTCAGCCTGTAGCTGGTGGCGTTATTTATGCAGATCTCTGGGGTGAGCTTAGCACTCACCTGGCCCCGCAGGCTTGTTTGCTCAGATTTCTCCTGTGCGGGGGAGGGGGGCCTCTGCTACAGGCTTTCCCCTTTCCAAGCACTGGGAAAGGTGACACTGCCCGGCGTTGTCAGGCCTGCGTGTTTGTTTACAGTTCACGTGGGAAGTGGGTCTTCCCTCCTCTCACAAGCTTCCCCGTTCCTGGTTGCTGGGCGCGTGCCCCGCTCCCGCCAGAGGCTCTCCGGCCCACCTGGCTCGTTTATTTACAGTCCCAGGAAGGATTCCCTTCCCCCAGTCTTCAGTGCTCAGGGCGCCCCACCCTCTTTCCAGCGTGTCTTAACTGTTCTTATTGCTTAGTACTCAGTTTCTCTTTTTTTCCCGGGTGGAGGTCAGTCTGTCCAGGGGGCTATGCTGCTCTGGCCAGGCTTGTCTGTGGGGGAACCGCGGTACCGCCAAGCTCACCTGGTCCGCGTCTTCCCAAGCCGTATGGGCGCCGGCCACTGGCGGCCCGGGGGCCTCCTCGGTTCTCCGTTTAACGTGAAGTGGAGATTCTCTGCGCCGGCTGGAGATGTGGAGGAGTCAAAGTTATGCCTTTTCTCGGTGATTATGCCTGCAAAGTGTGTCTCCAGCGTCTCTCCAAGATTTCACTATAAGAGGGTCGCTTTCTGCTTCCTACCTCTAGCCGCCATCTTGGAATCTTCTGCATTGAAAATTTTGAAGACTATATAAACCCTTTAAAGTGTTGCTTTGTATTTACTGACTTGTATCAACCTTATTTTTATGTTAGATATAAGTATTTTATATGCATATGGACAATAGTGGTTATTTATAAATATTCTCTCCTTGCTTAACTGTACTTTCTGAAATTTTATGTACTTTCTAAAATTTTATCATAGTCTGGGGAACCTGGCCCTAAAGAGTCCATTGCATTTCTCTTCTGACATCAAGAATGCTTAAAATTGTGCTATAGAATATTAATTTTACATGAGCTGAAGCTAAATCTTTCATCTCAACTAAGGAAGCTTAGGACTTTCTGGAAATTTGCAGCATTTGAGTATTGTTTAGTAATCTCTCAACTCTGGAAAAGATAGAAGTCACTACCTTCTTGTTATGTTTGTTTTAAAAATACAGAATGTGACTAACATGGCTATAATTCATTTATTCAATAACATTTTTACTATTACTATTTAAGTTTACACTGTCTTTTAATATTTTCCCCTAACATTCCAATTGTATCTATATTATATTTCACTCTTTGTTTATTAGGTTGTAGCTAAGTATCCAGAGGGCTTGTTTATTTCTAAGCTGCTTGGAGAGTATGAGGTAAGTGTTTTCTTTGTAACAGCCCTGGTATTTTTATGACTTATTTTTCTTGTGATAGAAATTTTGCTGCTACTCCTTGGTTCTTCCAAGTCTGTACTCTTAACACTGTAAACATCTTGTTTTGCATTTTAGTGTCTTTTTCATTATTACAGGAGGTAAGAATAACAAATATTTAATTTGTCTAAGAAGGATATTTATACCACTGTTGTTATAATATCATTGGAATAAAGAATAATTAAATTTTTTTGGCTGTACTGGGGTTTGAACTTGCTAGCATTTGAACTATGCCTCCACCTCTTTTTGCTTTACTTTTCAGATAGGGTCTTGCATTTTTGCCTGAGTTGGCCTGGACTATGATCCTCTTTTGCCTATGCTTCCTGTGTTGCTGGGAGTGTAGACATGAACCACCAAATCTGGCTTGTGTAGAGGGAGGTCTCATGAACTTTATGCCCAGGCTTGCCTCAAACTATGATCATTCTGATCTCTGTCTCCCATGTAGCTGGAATTACAGGCATGTGACACCATGCTTGGCCCTAAGATGAATTTATTTTTAATGTCTGACAATACCAAGTGTCAGAGGGGATGTGAAAAATCAGAATATCTCATCCATATTATTGATTTTATATCCAGTGATAACATCAAGAATGAAGATAAAGACCTTTTTAGATTATAAAAAATAGACAATTGGAAACAGACCTGCACTATAAGAAATGGTAAAGAACATACTTTAGTTTGAAACAAATTATGCTAGATTGGAACTTGGATCTTCGGTGGGGGGTGGTTTGAAGATCACAGGATGTGGTAAACATGGAAGTATATCTAAAAGACTGCTTCTTTTTAGCAGTTAAAAATGTGACCATTTAAAGCAAAAATAACATGTAATTTGGTTTACAACATGAAGATGAGATAATACACATGAAAACTATAGCATGACAGTATGTGAAACTATAGGATAGCAAAGGTTTTATGTTTGGTACAGTATGACTGAAAAGTTATGGATGCATATTCTAATACCTAGAAAAACCATTAAAATGCAAAAATATAGCTTTAAAGTTAATGAATTAAAATGGAATTATATATGAACATGCACTGAACTCAAAGGAAGGCAGGAAAAAACAGAAAAACAAAATACAGATGGGATCAACTGAAATTAAATAATAGTGGTAAGGTAAATCCAGTTATACTGCTAATCTCATTAATGGAGCAGATACTGCAATTAAAAGACAAACTGATTCTGGATGAAAAACAGATATAACGACTTGCTGTTCACAAAGAACATATCATAGATTTGAAGACAAATTGGTACAAAGTAAAAGATGAAAAAGATACCCTATATCAGCAATAAGCATGGAAGAACTGAAGTGAGAAAAATGACCAAAGGTAGAGAAGACTTCAAGACAAAGTGTGTTACTGGAAAAGGGATTTTCATAAGGATTGAGTGTTGATTCTTCAGAAAGACAAATGGTCATGATGTGTGTTCATCTAATAACAATGCTTTAAAATAAAGTGCTCTAAACTTTCACAGAATTAAGAATTAATTCCATAAAGATATTTGGAGATCTTAATGCTCATTCCCCAGCAATTCATAGAATGGTTTTAAAAAAATGAATAAAAACGGACAATTTAACAATGCTTTCTGCCATCTTGATCTTTGTAACTTATACACACTATACCCAACAACTGAAGAACATACATTTTGTTCAGCTACACATGGAACATTTGCCAAGATAGGCCATATATTTGACTATAATATAAATCTGAATAAAATTTAAATTATTGAAATTTTAGAATTCTGTGCTGTGATTTAAATGGAATTCTTACAAATCAATATGATAAGCTACCCATGAACCCTACAGATATTTTGAAATTAACAGTCTTCTAGATAATCTGAGAAGAAATTACAAGGAAAATAATAAAGTATCTCCAATTAAAAGATAATGAAAATACAACATATCATAAATTTGTTAGATGCAGCTAAAGCAGTGCTCCAAGGAGAATTTATAGCTCTACTATGTTTCTGCTAGAAAAGTAGAGTGTACAGTTATCATTGACCTGTGGATCTACTTAAAGGCTAGAAAAAGGGCAAAGTAAGCTCCAATTAAGTAGGAAGAAGAAAATGCTAGAGATAAAAAAAATGGAAATCAATAAAGTAGCAATCGAGAGAAAATTAAGGGCCCAAATGCTGATTCTTTAGATAAGACAAATCACAAGTTAAAGTCAGAAAACAAAGTGAAGACCCAAGTTACCGCTATCAGAAAAGAGATATGTCATATGTAAATCCAGTTATACTGCTAATCTCATAAATATTAATGGAGCAAATACTGCAATTAAAAGGGCTAGGAATCCATGTGAGTCTTTTTAAGTTTTAATAAGGGTAATAGTTGTAATGGCTTGAATGCCACCAAATATATTTCATGAGTTTGTATAATTTAAAACTAATTGGTCATCATGGATGATGGTGGAGACCAATCATCTTCTTGAAAAATGGTAAATGAAGTCACTTATCTTGGTTTTCCTAAATGAACAGGTACAACTGGGTAACTAGGAACAAATGAGGGGAAGTATATCTCTACAAAAGTATTCCAACTACATGAAGAAAAAGAACCGTTAGGATAATACTCTATTAAGCTCTCACTAAAATAGTGATCTAGGCCTTGACCAGTAGCTGACAAAACACCAAAATGAGACAGCCATTGTGTGCTTCTTTTAGAACACACAGTATCAGTCCTTATCTTGTCAAGGGAATGAAGCATGAGTTTTTCTGCTGCCAGATTATTTTCAGAAAACTGTGTTTGCACTATAAGTCTGTCATCTGCTGCACTCAGGAAATTTCAAGACACCAAAAAGAATACGAGAAGACACAGAAACAAATAAATGAACTCATAGGAGCCCTAAATAAACACCAAAGTGAAACAGAGAATACTATAAATAGATAAATGAATTAAAGATGAAAATAGAAAATATTAAAGAAGAAGTGCCCCATGATATGGAAAACCTCAGAAAAAAGAATAAAGCAGAAACACAAAACACAGTGGAAGGCCACTCCAGCTGACTAGAACAAACAGAAGACAGAATCTCAGAACTTGAAGATAAAATGGAAATTAAAGGAAACATTGAGGAACTGTTAGTCAAACAACTCAACACCTGCAAAAGGAATATGCAAGAACTCACCCACTACATCAAAGGGCCAAACCTGAGAATCGCAGGCATTGAAGAAGAAGAGGTCCAAGCAAAAGGGATTCGTAATATGTTCAATAAAATAATAACAGAAAATTTCCCAAATCTAGAGAAAGTTATACCCATTCAGGTACAGAAAGCCTCCAGGGCACTTAACAGATTTGGCCAAAATAGAGCTTCCCCATGACATATTATCATTAAAACAACAAGCACAGACACTAGAAAAAGAATATTGAAGGCTGTAAGAGAGAAAAAACAACACATAAAGGTAAACCCATCAAAATCACAGCAGATTTCTCAACAGAAACCTTAACAGCAAGAAGAACATGGAATGAGGTATTCAGGTCACTGAATGAAAATAACTTCAACCCTAGGATACTCTACCCAGCAAAACTATCATTCAAAATAGATGGAGCAATAAAAATCTTCCACAGTAAGCAGAAACTAAAACAATATATGACTACCAAGCCACCACTACAAAAGATTCTCTAAGGAATTCTGCACATAGAAAATGAAAACAAAACCATGAGAGGACAGGCAGTATCAAACCACAGGAGAAGAAAAGACAATCAGAGAGTAGCATTGATTCAACTGTGTCCAATCAAACCCTTAAACAACAAAAACAAGTAAATGAAAGGAAT
The DNA here is from genome assembly GCF_047511655.1 of Castor canadensis. Taxonomy (NCBI): domain Eukaryota; kingdom Metazoa; phylum Chordata; class Mammalia; order Rodentia; family Castoridae; genus Castor; species Castor canadensis. Next base: position 83,758,683 of record NC_133396.1, on the reverse strand, counting down.
CACCACATACCTATCAATATTAACACTGAATGTCAGTGTACTCAACTCCTCCATAAAAGGCACCATTTGGCAAACTGGATTAAAAGGGAATATCCAACAATCTGTTGTTTACAGGAGACCCATCTCATTGACAGAAACAAGCATTGGCTTAGGGAGAAAGGCTGGAAGAAGATTTACCAAGTCAATGATCCCCGAAAACAGGTAGGAGTAGCAATACTTATCTTGAACAAAGTAGACTTCAAATTTACATTGATAAAACAAGATTAAGAAGACACTTCATACTAATAAAAGGGGAAATACACCAAAAGGAAATAACAGTTATCAACCTGTATGCACCCAATCTCAGTGCACCCAATTTCATCGAACTTACTTGAAAGGACTTAAAAGCACATATAGACTCCAATACAGTGGTAGCTGGAGACTTTAATACCCACCCCCACCCCCATCAAGCATAGATAGGTCATCCAAACAAAAAATCAATAAAGAAATTCTAGAACTAAATAACACCATAGATCAAATGGACCTGTGATGTCTACAGAATATTTCATCCAACATTCACACAATATACATTCTTCTCAGCAGCCCATGGAACTTTCTCCAAAATTAATTATATCTTAAGGTACAAAGCAAGCCTCAGCAAATATAAGAAAATAGAAATAATTCCATGCATTCTATCTGATCACAATGCATTAAAACTAGAACTCAACAACAAAATCAACAGCAGAAAATACACAACATTGGAAGCTGAAGAACACATTGCTCAATGATCAGTGGGTCATCAATAAAATAATAGAGGAAATTAAAAGAGAAAATAAAAGGGAAAGTTAATGCAAATGAAAACACAACCTACCAGAACTTATGGGGCACAGCAAAGGCAGTCCTAAGAGGAAAGTTTATAGCCATGAGTGCATATATTAAAAGGACAGAAAGATCTCAAATGACCTAATGCTACATCTCAAACTCCTAGAAAAACAAGAACAAGTAAAACCCAAAACAAGCAGAAGGAGAGAAATAATAAAAATAAGGGCCAAAATTAATGAAATAGAGACCAAAAGAACCATAGAAAGAACGAAACAAAAAGCTGATTCTTTGAAAAAAATAAAAAAGATTGATAGACCCCTGGCAGACCTGACTAAAATGAGGAGGGGAAAAAACCCAAATCGGTAAAATCAGAGATGCAAAAGGGGAGATAACAACAAACACCACGGAAATCCAGAGAAAAATCAGAGACTATGAGAACCTATATTCCAATAAATTTGAAAATCTTGAAGAAATAGACAAATTTCTAGATACTTACGACCATCCAAAATTGAACCAAGAGGATATTAACCACCTAAATAGATCTATAATACGAAATGAAATTGAAGCAGCAATTATGAGTCTCCCAAAAAAAGAAAAGCCCAGGACCTGATGGATTCCTTGTTGAATTCTATCAGACCTTTAAAGAAGAACTAAAACCAACTCTCCTTAAACTTTTTCACAAAATAGAAAGGGAAGGAATACTGCCAAACTCATTCTATGAAGCCAGTATTACACCCATCCCAAAACCAGACAAAGACACCTCCAAAAAGGAGAACTATAGGCCAGTCTTCTTAATGAACATCAATGAAAAATCCTCAATAAATAATGGCAAACTGAATCCAATAACCCATCAGAAAGATCATTCTCCATGAGCAAGTTGGCTTCATCCCAACTTGCAGGGGTGGTTCAACATACGCAAATCTATAACTGTAATACAGCACATTAAAAGACACAAAGACAAAAACCACTTGATCATCACAATAGATGCAGAAAAAGCCTTTGAAGAGATTCTACACCACTTCATGATTAAAGCTCTAAGAAAACTGGGAAGAGAAGGAATGTACCCCAACATTATAAAGGCTATATATGACAAACCTATAGCCAACATCATACTTAATGGAGAAAAACTGAAACCATTTCCCTTAAAGTCAGGAACAGGACAAGGGTGCTCCTCTTCCCACTCCATTTCAACATAGACATGGAATTCCTAGCCAGAGCAGTAAGGCAAGAAAAAGAAATAAAAGGAATACAAATAGGTAAAGAAACTGTCAAAATATCCCTATTTGCAGACACATGATCCTATACCTCAAAGACCCAAAACAAAACTCTACCCAAAAACTACTAGACACCATAAACAGCTTCAGCAATGTGTCAGGATACAAACTCAACTTCCAAAAATCATTAGCTTCTCCATATACCAACCATGAACAAACTGAGAAAGAATATATGAAAACAATTCCATTTACAATAGCCTCCAAAAAATCAAATACCTAGAAGTAAACTTAACAAAGGATGTGAATGGCCTCTACAAGGAGAACTACAAACTTCTGAAGAAAGAGATTGAGGAAGACTACAGAAGGTAAAAGATATTCCATGCTCATAGACTGGTAGAATCAACATAGTAAAAGTGGCTATATTACCAAAAGCAATCTATATGTTTAATGTAATTACCATTAAAATCCAAGTAACTTTCATTACAGAGATTGAAAAATCTACCCTAAAGTTCATTTGGAAACACAAGAGACCGTGAATAGCCAAGGCAATAACTCAGCAAAAAGAGCAATGCTGGAGGTATCACAATACCCGACTTCAAACTATATTACAAGGTGATAGCAATAAAAACAGCATGGTACTGGCACAAAACAGACATGAAGACCAGTGGAACAGAATATAGGACCCAGATATGAATCTACACAGCTATGCTCACCTTATTTTTGATAAAGGCACCAAAAACATATGATGGAAAATACAGTAGTAGTCTCTTCAACAAATCTTGCTGGGAAAAGTGGTTATCTGCCTGCAGAAAACTGAAATGAGAGCCATGTCTATCACCCTGTACTGGTATCAACTCAAAATAGATCAAGGACCTTAATATCAGACTGGAAACTCTGAAGCTAGTACAGAAAAGAGCAGGGAATACTCTGGAAGCAATAGGTATAGGTAAGGACTTCCTCAATAGAACCCTAGAAGCTCAGCAACTAAGAGACAGGATGGACAAATGAGACTGCATGAAATTAAAAGGCTTTTGCACAACAAAAGAAATGGTCTCTAAACTGAAGAGAACACCCACAGAGTGGGAGAAGATATTTGCTAGCTATATATTAGACTAAGGACTGATAACCAGAATATACTGGGAGCTCAAAAAACTAAATGCTCCCCAAATCAATGAACCTATAAAGAAACCAGCAACTGAACTAAACAGAACTTTTTCAAAGGATGAAATCCAGATGGCCAAAAAACACATAAAAAAATGCTTACCATCTCTGGCTATAATGGAAATACAAATCAAAACCACACTAAGATTCCACCTCACTCCTGTTAGAATATCTATCATCAAAAACACCACCACCAACAGATGTTGGCGAGAATGTGGGCAAAAAGGAACCCTCATACACTGCTGGTAGGAATGTAAGCTGGTACAACCACTCTGGAAAACAATATGGAGGCTTCTTAAAAAAACTAAACATAGCTCTGCCATATGATCCAGCAATCCCACTCCTGGGGATATACCCACAGGAATGCGACTCAGGTTATTCCAAAGGCACCTGCACACCCATGTTTATTGCAGCACAATTCACAATAGCCAAACTATGGAAACAGCCAAGATGCCTCACTACTGACAGATGGATTAAGAAAATACAGTATTTATGCACAATGGAATTTTACTCAGCCATGAAGAAGAATGGAACCTTGTCATTTGCAAGTAAATGTATGGAACTGGAGAACATCTTAAGTGAAGTTAGCCAGGCTCAGAAGGCCAAAAATCATATGTTCTCCCTCAAATGCGGGCTTTAGACCTAAAACAAATGCAGTGATTCCATTGGACATGGGTCATACGTTAAGGGGAGAACACATACAGGAGGAATAGGGAAAGATAGGAAACCCAAAACTTCAAAGTGTTTGATGTGCCCACTGTAGAGGAGCGAGTAAAGTAATCTTAAACTGACAGAGGTCACTATGTAGAGGTGACTGGGAAGCAGTGAAGAGGTCTGATAGAGATGAACCAGTTTGGGTTGTAATACACATGTGCAAGGAAGCAATACTAGGCATCTCTCTGTATAGCTATCCTTATCTCAAACTAGCAAAAACGCCATGTCTTTCTTATTATTGCTTATGTCTTCTCTTCAACAAAATTAGAGAAGAGGACAGAACAAGTTCTCCCTAGAAGCATGGGGAAAGAGAGGGGGCAGGGGACTGGGGGAGAGATGGCCCAAACAATGTATGCACATGTGAATAAATGAATAAATAAAAAAAGTCTTCCATCTGCAAAATCCAGACTGGGGGAAGCAAAATCATGTAATAGGATATGCACATATTTGTGAAGGCATAAATCTAAAATCTAAGGAAAAATAATATAGCTAAAGTGGATTGGGTGTGGGAAGGGAGCAAGGAGAGTGAGAGTAGAAACATCAGTTTCTTCATGGCTTATAGTTGGAAGTCAGTAAAACAAAGAAAAACAAAGGAATTGAGATAAAATACATCTGAGGTATCAGTGAACTGACTCAGTAGTCATAAGTCATACTTCAACTGTGATTCACTTATTGACATGGAATTATCTTGATATTAACTTTAAAAAGGATGTATGGGATCTTATGTTAAAAGCATGGCATTGAGATTCCATTTCACTCCAGTCAGACTGGCTATCTATCATACAGAAAAAAACAAATGCTGGTGAGGATGCTTGTAGCAGCACTATTCACAATAGCTAAACTATGGAATCAGCCTAGTTGTCTATCAACTGATAAATGGATAAAGAAAATGTGGTGTAGAAATACAATGAAGTATTTTCAGTCAAAAAGAATGAAATTATGTCATTTGAAGGAAAATGGATGGAACTGGAGAAATATGCCAGAATGAGAAAAACAAATATTGCATGTTCTCTCTCATGTATGGAATCTAAACCTAAAAAAACCAATGACCAAAGTGTAAAACGGGGACTTTTTCAGGGATAGGAACCAGCAGGAGGGGGAGGGCAAAAGGAGAGGATGTTGTGGGGTTATGATGGAAATACTTCATGCGCATGTTTGAAAATAGAATAATGAAACCCATCAAAACTTTTAAAATGGGGGAGGAAGAGAAGAAAGAGTAATAGAAGAGGTGAATTTGATTCAAGTACATTACATGCATGTAATGTACAGAAACATCACAGTGAAACTGCTTTGTACAGTTAATATATGCTAATAAAAGAATTTGAGCATTTTAATGGTAGGTCTTATTGACAAGGGCACACTTATCAGTTTACCATGCAGTTTAACCCCAAACTTGTATGGTATCCTATATATTGTCTCCTATCTTTAATTTGATATGACTTTTTCTTTTTTTTACCAACAAGGCAAGAAAAAGCATATACTTGGGTAACACACTGATAAATAACTGCCTGTTTATTCCAACTTCCAAGGTGGAAGCAGACATGTCCATTTTGCATGTTGAAAACAGTGAGTGTTCTTTCCCTGAAATTATAGAAATAATTCTTACTGTTTTGTATTTTGGAAGAATTTTGCTTTATAATCAGGTATCATTAAAAAAGAGATGTAAAAAGGGCCCCTAGCTTTTTCTTTCGTTTACTGTATGCTTTCAAAGGAACTTGACCTAGAGGTTAAAATGATGGACTGTTCATCTCGTTTTTTTTTTTTTTTATTATGCTTGTTCAGAAACAAGCCTTTACACTTGAGTTCACTAAATTTAGTTTGGTGAAATCCAAATTAAAGCATTGTCCAAGGGCATCTGTATATGTTACATTTCTGTTATACAATGTTGATTTCATGTCATTTCTTTTTTGTGACAGGTAATTTTTAAAGAGCAACTTTCACCAAAAAAATTGGGCTTCTTAAACATAACAGAACTTGTTGGAGCTCTGAGTGACATTCTCCGTGTTGAGTTCAGGGAAGGAGAGCGAGACTTGCTCGTGTTCGATGCTGAGCTGAAGCCTGTGCCACCTGGTGAGTCCAACCACACTGTGACGCGAACCTTATTGTTAATCGTCTTTCTAAGAACAGGGCAAAGAAAGCATTGGTTAGGCAAGAGTCATAGGAGCCACATCAACCCAGACGCCTGGTGTATTAGCCAGGAAATGTTTTGAATATAATGACCTCCTTCCTGGTGGTATTTATTATAGCAAGGTTTTCCTGTATTGTTATAAATAAACTAACTGAATTTTTAAATTTTATTTCCTTATTGGCCAGTTTTTTAAAATAATTCTGCAGAAAATTTTTCTGAACTGGTGGTCTGATAGTTCAATAGTTCTTAACTATGCATCAAAAGTTTCTTGCAAATACATGGAAATTCAGAATACATGAGCATGCATTAAGACACAGTGTTTTTATTTTTAATAACTATTTTATTTGGGGTATAGTTTTAGGTTTATAGAAAAGTTGCAAAGGCAATGCAGAGTTCCCATGTACCTTTCATCCAGTTTCCCCTAATGCTAACATTTTACATTCCCATGATACATTTATCAAAACTAAGAAATTAATATTGGTACCTCACTATTAAGTAAACTCCAGACTTTATTCTTATTTTGCCAGTTTTTCCATGAATGTCCTTTTCTATTATTGTGCCTGTTTCAAAATACCACAGTGCATTTAGGGCACTTGATTTTCTTTGTCCTTTTGGCGTAGTTTTACTTATTTTTTTGAAAATTTTGGGATTACTGCCGGTTCTCATGCAGCTGTGAGAAATAATAGTGACTCCACGTACCCTTCGCTCAGTTTCCTTACTGGCGACATTTTGCAAAACTCTTTCAATGATATGATAACTTACAAGGTTTTAGAAGCTTCTGTAGGTGCTTACATGGGCAGCTACCTCCAACATGTAAATATCTTCAATTTTTCTGATTATTAAAGTTACTCATGTTCATTTAAAAGTATTCAGACAGCATAGATGAGTAGAAAGTACAAAGTGAAAATTTCCTGTCATTTTTTATAACCTCCCAGGGATAATGCTGTTAGAATGCTTGTATAGCTTTCCAGATGTTTTTCAATGTATGTGTAAACATAGGTTAGATTTTTTAAATCACAAAAGCTTGTTTAAACCATTCCAATATTAATAGTTTTAGTGTGTATATTTCTGAACCTCTTCTATATAATATAGTTAATTACCACGCATATATATTTTTTTCTTATACAAAGCAGTACTATATAAGTACTGTGTAAGTCCTTGCTTTTTTGCCCCACCCCTACTAAGTCCTTGCTTTTTACACTTCAAATATTGTGGATGTTTTTCAAGTTCATTTTTAAAAACATATATATCATTCTTTTATGTAAATTATAATTCATTTAACAGTCTCCTATTGATGGACATTTAGGTTGTTTCCATTTTTTATCATATAAAATGATCATAAGTATTTTTTATTTCATTTTTGGGTAGTGCTGGGTTCAAACTCAGGACCTTAACATGCAAAGCAAGCACTCTACCACTGAGCTACATCCTCACCCCTGTGATAAGTATTTTTGTGCTTCTGTCTAAATGTACTTATGAGTTTACATCTTTAGGAGTTACTATGGTTATAGATCTTTCTAGAGTCTATTTTAATGTGCCAACTTCTTATAGTCATCATACACGTGTAAATTTGAGCAAAATATGTGATTGATTTGGGACTGCCCTAAGAATTAGGCTTCATATTATAGAATATTAAGTAGTCACATACACTATATGTTAAATAATAAATGTTCACTGCTTAATTAGAGCAAGAAATTAATTGAAATCAGGATGTTGAAAAACAAATCCATTCACCAAAGTTTTTTTTTTTTTTAAAAAAAAAGCCTTACCAGACAGCAAGCTCCCCTTACCCCAGTACAAAAAATTTTAGGATGTGTTGCACTCTAGAGCTTCCCTTGCATCTCTCCATAACTGAAAGGTCTGCAAGGACAGGTTCCAGTCCTCACTTGTCATTGTCTCCCCAGTGCCTGGCACACAGAAGGTGCTTAGTACAGAGTGCCTTTTATTGCAACAAATATGCATAGGTCTTCTGTTGGCTATCGCAGATGGGGCTGTTTCTTCAGTCAGAAATCCGTGGTTAGTTCAACCAGTTAAGAAAGTAGAAGCCAAAGCGTGGGTCTCCAGTCCCCCCAGAAATTCACTGTCTACTGCTGTCACGGAGCCTACGTGGGATTGCCTCTTGAAAAGCCGTAAAGAACCAGAACAGAAGATTTTCAAAAAGCCCAATTTGGTGGTAAAGCCTTTGCAACTGGTGAGTGAAGTTTAAAGACTTGGTACAATGGAGATTCAGCAGTGTGGAAAATACTAAAATTCCATTTTAGAAAAAAATCTTATTTTTAGATGTATCATTTCTTGGAAGAGATCAGTTCTTTTGTCCAAAGCCACCTTATGCAATGTTTCTTCTAGTTTTCAATTTTTTTAATACAGCTAGCTTTCCCTCACATGACATCACTGATTTTGTACCCTGTGTTGAAAGTGGAAAATCCTCAGAGGTGGTAGAGGGGATTGAGGAGGAGCTCTGCTCTGGCTCTGTGTCTTAACACCTGCCTCAATTTGCCTTTGCACCCACCCTTAGTTACTTGGTCTTTTTTTTTTCTCCTTCATTGCATCTTCACACATAACTCCTCCTTTTTGTGTTTTCATCTCCCATTACTTATTTTGTTGTTACTAAGGGCCCAGTTGTATATTCTTCACTGCCTAGCTTCTTGCATGGGATGAAAAAATTTTATTTGAGAGCCTGCTATATTTTCTGGAGGGTAATAGGAAGACCTAGGGGAAAGTAATGTTTTAGAATGAGACTGAAATTATGTTTTTGATTGGAAGACTAGGCTGAAATTTAACCCACTCCTTAAAGTTACCTTTGACTATTGGTAGGTTTGGGTAGGAAAAGAATCCACCTTACTTCATGAAGCCTAAATATTTGAAATCAAGCTGTTAATTTTGTATGGGGCATTTGCACAGCACTTCTTGGCTGTTTGTTTAATACCATAAAGGTAATATTCTCATATTTTAGTGTAAGTAAGAATCACTTGGCAAATTTTGTTTTTTGTGCTACTGGGGTTTTGAACTCAAGCCCTGTGCTGGCTTGTCAAGTGCTTTACCACTGAGCCATGTCTCCAGCATCACTTGGGGAATTTTTTAAAATGTGCAGTTGTGAGCTCCATTCTCAATTATTCTGAATCAGTAAATCTGGCTTGAGCCTAAGAATCTGTATTATTATAATTTCCCAGGCAAGGTAAGAAATGTCATGGGATTTGGAATGTCACCCAAGATTTATTATGATTTCTCTTTTCTTTTGTTTGTTTGTTTTTAACTGTAGCAAGTAGAGACAAATAAATCACAGCTCAACTTGGCAATAGCAAATCATGATATCCCACCAGATGCTGTGCAGGAAAAGAAGCTATGCAGACTTCCACCGTTGGATACCAGCACCCTTGTGGGGGTCTTTGTGGAGTACATCATCTCTCCCAGCCAGTTCTACATCCGCATCTACAGCAGGGATTCATCAGAGTTGCTTGAAGACATGATGATTGAAATGCGGTAGGAGTCTGTTGTCTTCTCGCTGTGATCACCTACTCAGCGGTTCTCAAACATTTTGAAAAAATTATGTAAGATGTGGACATTTTGGATCCTTTTAGATTTATTCACAAACAAAAATGTCTGATTTTTACCTTGGTGTCACAAGAATTACTTATTTTGTGTCATGCCATGTTCTTATACCCCAGAACACTGGGCAAAATGTAAATCACATGATAATCACTCAGTAAAAATATTATCGTATATCCTATTCCAGTACATCTATGAGACTTGGTACATGTTTTAAAGCAACTTGCTTTGCTCAAGTGATAGAGTGCCTGCCTTGTAAACATGAGGCCCTGAGATCAAGCCCCAGTACTGCGCTAAAAAAAAAAGACTGATTTAAAGCAGACTTAACCAGACTTACCATCTTTGTGACCTTGAAGTTATTTGGCTTCTTTGGGCCTAGTTGTCTTATCTCCAAAGTGGGGTAATTCCTAGTACCTACCACAGTCTGTGCAAATTCAGGTACTTAGATGTTAGCTCAAATGTTGGCTTGCTGTTAACAATACTACAACTGCTCAGTTTGGGGACATTGAGTCACTGGTAGTATAAGGTTAAGTAAAATGTGGTCTTTGCCTTGTGAACACACCATGTTTAGCTGGGAATATGATCAGGAATGAGTGGGATGTTGAAAGACCCAGTAATTCTGCCTGGGCAAGGATGTGGAAAGCTTCATAATAGATTGAGGACCATCACTAGCTCCAAGGTGAGCACTGACAAAGGGATGAGGGGTGTGCCTTGGGAAAAACAAATGGGGAAGTGGCATTAGTACTTTGGTGGTTGGAGGGACAGAGACAGGAAGACCAGGAAAGAGCTACATCATGAACCCATGGAAAGGATTCTGACTTACTCTATAGATAGTGAGGAGCCACTGAAGATTTCAGGAGAGGAATGACATAACAGTTTGTTTTTCAGAAGGATAACTTCAGTTGCAGTGTAGAAAATGGGTGGAGTGAAAAAGATCCATAAATAGGCAAGTCTTTGTGTGTATGTGTAAAAGAGAAGAGTAAAAAAGAGGAGACAAACTGAGTGAAATTAGGAAAGTAAAATCAAAGTGATTAAGACTAGGGGTGTGGCTTATGTGTAGAATGCCTGCCTGGCCATCATGAGGCCCTCAGTTCAAACCCCAGTACTACAAAAACAGAAAGAAAAGAAAATCGTCAGGTGACAAGAATGGGGTTAGGAAGAATAAGGAAGAGGAGGGGAATATGAGAACTGTTGGCTTAGAGACTGAGTAGGTTTGATCTAGGGTGAGAGACCTAGGTGTTTACACACAGTGCTTCTAAGGTGGGCACGAAAGTCACTTGGCAATGTGGAATAGTTAATATTCCTTAGGATCGATCGGGTTTAGTTACTATAACAGATATAACCATAGCAGCATCAAAGAAGACAAAGGTTTACTTCTTCTATAACAGTGCCAGTAGAAGTGATGTGGGCTAATATGGTAGCTCCATGGTGTTAGGGATGCAGGTGTTTTCTGTTTTGTCAGCCCAGATAATGAATTGCCCCATCCACATGGTTCTGGATGTCGCTCAGCAAACAACCACCAGGTCCTTCTGGCCAGTGGGAAGGAGAAAAGGAAGGTAGAAATTGTGGAACATGCCTTTTCTTTGAAAGATACAATCTGAAATTTTCATACTTTAATTTTTTTAAAGTTGTGATAAAATGCCCAATAATTTGCCATCATAATTGTGCACATTTTTTTCTTACATCTTGTTGACTAGAACTTTATATTCCCATAGCTGCCTATAGATCCTAGGAAATCTGATTAGCAACATACCCAGTTAAATGTGGGTGTCTTATTACTAAGAAAAAGCAGAGAATGGGTATTGGGGAACAACTAGCATGTCTTCCATAAAATTGTTAATACAAGTTTGAAGCTTGTTAATACAAGCAGAATCTTCTAGAGAGAATCAACAACTTATCAGTGGTGGTTATAGGAGTAAAAGTGGATAAGATGATGCACAGCAATAATAATATTTGAGCGCTTGTTGTACTTGGTCATTGCCCTAAATTTCCACATATTTTAACACAGGTTTTATTATTGCCCTCTTCTTCAACAATGAAGCACAGAAAGCTAACAACACACACCTTGTGAATGATGGAGTCAGGATTTGAACTGAGGTGTCTGGTTTCTAAGCTCTTACTTCCTAAAGATAAGGCCCCAAGGAACCCAAAATTTTAAGTTGATGCAGAGCTTATTAAGGGATAATTACTGATAAGGAACAAGTAGGACAGAATTGTGTCTTAGAAACCAAGAGTTTGAAAGAGGATAGGGCAATGAAGAAAGATAAGTATATTGAAGGCAGGGGAGAGAGGCTCTTGGATTTGAGAATTAACAGGTCATTGATTTTAAAAATGTCCATCTTAGGAAGTGGTGAGGAGTCAAGTTGGTCTATAGTCTCCTCATAGATTGTAAGGTAAGAAAATGAGTGTAACATTTTCATACTTTCTCCTTGAAGAAGTTTGTTCATAATGAGAAAGGATTCGGATAAGAAAAAAAAAAAAAGGACATTAAGTATTACGAAATCAGAAAAAGTTAGGATTTTTTTCTTTGCTTTTTGCCAAAAGTGCTGTTCTTGATACATCAATAAAAATGATCTTTTTTTTCCTTCCCTTTGGGCTTCTCTGTATTATGGAATCCTACAGGCGCTGTTATTCTAACCAGCTGGTTTCTGATCGATACATCATGCCAGAATATTTTATCCAACCAGGCCATCTCTGTTGTGTCAGGATTTCTGAGGATAAGTGGTGGTATCGGGTTATTATCCATCGAATCCTTGGGAAAAAGGAAGTTGAAGTGTTCTACCCAGACTTTGGAAATATTGGAACTGTTCAGAAGTCCTCCCTGAGGTTCCTCAAGTAAGTTGAATAAGAACAATGGATGATTAAATCTTGAGCCACAATATCGAAGCTCTGTGAGGCTGGGATCTCTTTTCCTTTTCTCTTCCCTTCCCTCCATCCTTCCTGCCTTTCCATTACCTCTTCTTAGTACAGACTTGGCAACTGGTGACTTAATTTCACAGATAGGTTATACCCCTTGTATCTTCTTTCACTTGACTGTGAATTTTAATGGACCATGAAAATAAATTTTAGTCTCTTGTTAAGAAAATGACTGGGCTGTGCTAACAGTGCATTTATGTAGCAGAAAAGTAGAATTTATTCCTGTTTTTATTGCATGGTTTGTTGTGGCAATATAGTCAGAGGAGAAACCAAGCGACACTTGGAGGAGTGGAGAATTCAGATTTTATTTTTTATGCCAGCGGGCTCAGACGTGTACCTGTGTCTGAGCCCTGAACAAAAGATTCACAGGATATTTAAAGGGCAGTGCAAGGCATCAGGTTACAAAGAATGTGCTTTCCCATCAATTGGGCTAGTAGTGGATTAGAGACCTAAGGTTTAGATTAGAACAGCAGGGGAGTCCTGCTTTGGAAAGTTTATTTACAAGTGGAGACAAAGGAATGCGGGAATGGGTGTTATCTCTGCATGGTGCCCTTCACCTGGATCCTGAACTTTTGCATGGCTCTAATGGGCAATTCCTCATGCTTTACAGCTCTGTCTGAGGTTACAGCTTTTAATTGACAGTTTACCATGTTTTACGACCCCATTTCAAGGCTATCTTCCTCTTTAGGTTCACATAGGCTTAATATGTTTTGTAGTTTTCTTAGATTGCTTTAAAGTACAAGGCATTAGTTTTTGTTTTGTTGATTTGTTTGTTTTTGTAGTGCTGGCGATTGACCCCAGGGCTTTCCACATGCTGGGAAGCACTCTACCACTTGAGCTTGACTCCCAGTGCCCCACTCTCAATTGTTTTGGACAGGGTCTTGCTGCTATCTTTGCCTATCTTTGAACTCATGCTCCTCCTTCCTCTGCCTTACAAGTTGCTGGGATTACATGTGTGAACCATCATGCCTGGGAAGGAATTAATTTTAAAACTTCTATATGAACAACATATCAAGAAATGGATTAGCGATTCCATAAAATGCAGTTTCAGCATATGGTTAAATATTCATATTTTTTATTTTCTACTACAGATGCTGTTACACAAAGCTTCCAGCCCAGGCTATCCCTTGTTCTTTGGCTTGGGTGAGACCAGTAGAGGTATGTTTGCTTGTCAGTAATTGACATTTGAATGTTTATTATGAGCCAAGAATGGTTTTGAATTCTCAGGACACAAATTAAAACATGGAACCAGCCCTCAGAAATATCATTGTATGTTGTATGGATACTTTGTTACTAGGTTTCCTGAACTACAAGAAGTGCTAACTAGAAGTTCTTCCAGCTCTAAAGGGAAATGAAGCTAGATAGTAATTGAGATCTACAGGAAGAAAGGAAGATTTGGGAAAATGGTTACTACGTGCGTAAATAAAAAAAGAGTATATAAAAAAAGAGTTTTTATATACTCTGAATTTCTTTAAGAGACATAAAACTTTTAAAAGTAAAATCATGACATTGTAAATGAATATAATAAATGAATAAAAAAAAAGATTTGGTGAAATGGAAGGTAAAGAAAAGGGGCCAGTAGGAAACTTCCAGCTTCAGAGACAGTGTTAATGGCATTGCTGAAAGTGAGTTTGGTCGTATTTGCTCCCTTTATTGTACAATAGGGAAAATGAAACCTAGAGAAAAAACGTTCTCAAGGCTACACAGTAAATTAGGAGCAGAATTTGGCCTAAGACCAAAGTCTCCTGCCTCTCTCCTTATGTGTATCTTATTCCATTACTATATGGTATTTTGGAAAGCTCCTGGCTGAGCAATAATTATGGTTCCTTTGTTGGTTCTGTGTAGGTGGTATTGGCATTTCCTAGGCTCCCCTTTTCATATTCCTCTGCCTAATTGGGGCCCCTTTTACTCTTCAAGAACTGTTAGTCATTTCCTGACAAGTGTCATAGGTCATTTATTGGCTCCTTATTGGGGAGGAGGCAAAGATGCTCCCATCCTAGTATCCCTTAACGCTAACTCACTTCCTCAGGAAATTTTTACCCATGTGTCCTTTTGCTGTTTCCATAGCATATCCTAAGGAAATGATCAGAATTCACCATTTTTCCCCCTCAGGGTGAAAGACAGGCAAGTGACCTCTATCTGGGGGTATTCTAGAGTTACTCTTTCACTGTTAAAAAGCCAAGTGGTATTAAAAGGCAATTCAAATCTCAGCAAACAGTCAAGGAGATGATTTGGGGTAGAGAGAAGTGGGGTGGGTAATTCCTTGGCTCTGATATTTTATAAAATATCTTTTGTTTTCAGAAAGGCAATTGTCAGCTGTTAAAGTTGTTTGAAGTAGAAAAAAAAGTAAAATCATGACATTTATTTATTTTGGAATATACTTTATATGTGATACTTGCTTTATGAATTATGACTAATAAATGTTTAATATTTTGTTGAATAACTTTTGCCACTGAAACACAAAAATTTGTAGAGTATTTGTAGAATTTTTTCTTTTTCTTCTTGAGATTATTTTGTTGTTATATTTCTAAGAAATGTGTTCATTTTACTTAAAAGTTTAAATCTCATTGGCATAAATTGTTCCTAATATCCCCTTGTCTTTTGTTTGTGTGTTTGTTTATTTATTTGAGACAGGATCTGTAGCTCAGGCTGGTGTGGAACTTGGCGATCCTTCAGCCAGAGCTTCCTCTGAGAGATGGCATTTCAGGTGTGCATCTCCACACCTGGCTCCTTTTCTCCTCTCTAGATGGTCCATTGGAGCACTTTTGATGTCAACATCTGTAACATCCAGAATATTACTTATTTGTAGCTTCTCTCATTTTTCATGATCTGAAGAGAAAGATATTTGCCGTTTTGATTAGCTTTTTCAAAAGACCAAGTTTTGCTTTTCTTAATCCTCTGTACTAGAAAGCTTCTTTCCTTAGCGTTCTTTCTTTGAGTTTGCTCTTCTTTAACCTCTGGATATGGAAGCCTAGGTTATTCTTTTGGTGGATGTCATCAATTTTATGTGTGTTGGCTTTATTGTTTAGTTAAAATATTTTCTTCTTTTCGTTTTGCTTTTGTGTTTGACTCATGGGTAATGTAGAAGTGTCTTAGTTTATAAACATTTTTCTAACCTTTTTATTACTGATTTCTAGTTTAAATTCACTGTGGTCAGAGATAACTCTTTGGATAATATCAGCCCTTTGAAACATGATAGTCACTTTTTGAAATTGTCATATGTGTTTGGGAAGTGTACATTCTGCAGATGTGTGTGATTTTCAGATATGTCCTTAAAGTCAATTTATTGTGTGATACTTACCTTTCTGAATTTTATGTGTTTCTTTTTTAATTATTAAAATAAAGTGTGAGTTTTTTTCTATGATTGTTATTTTGCCTGTTTCTTCCTATGGTTCAGTCAGTTTTTGTTTTGTATACATTCAAGTTATGTTATTACTGTGTTGTTATTAGATACACATATAATAGCAAATTTGTTGTCTGTCTGGTGAACTGAATGTTTATCGTTATGAAGTTAACCTCTTCATTCCTATGAATGCTTTCTGCTTTGAAACCTCTTTTGATATTAATATAACTCTGTGACTTGCCATTTAGTTAATACTTTTCTGGTGTCTTTTTAAACTGTCATTCCACTTTCTATATCCTTACATTTTAGATATGTCTTCTGTGAATTGCATAGATATTTTTTAATCCAGGCTAATACCTCTTGTCTTTCAGTTGGACCATTTATTATACCTGTAACTTTTTTTTTCTTTTTGGTGGGACTGGGGTTTGAACTAAGAGCTTCGTGTCACAAAGCAGCCACTCTACCGTGTGAGCCACACCTCCAGTCCTGGACCATTTATTATAACAGCTTATATTTCTGGGTTTAAATCTCATTCTTTGTTTGATAGACTCTATGGCCTACCCTTTCTTTTTCTCAACTTGCATGCCTTATTTTGAAGAGACTTTCAAAAATCATTCTAGGGTGAGGGGCGTGGCTCAAGTGGTAGAGCACCTCCCAAGCAAGCACAAAGCCCCGAGTTCAAACTCTGGTACTGGGCTGGCGGAGTGGCTCAAGTGGTAGAGTGCCTGCCTAACAAGTGTGAGACCCTGAGTTCAAACCCCAGTACCACCAAAAAAAAAAAAAAATAGGAATTTCAAACTCTGGTACTGCCAAAAAAAAAAAAAATCATTCCACATTCTACTAAATAGTACCCTGTATTACTTTAATAATTACTTTCGGAAATAACAACAAAAAATGTGTATAACAATGCAAAGGCATTAGAGCACTTTAACTTCTTTAACTCCTCTTCTGACCTGTTTCGTTGTGTAATGTTATCATTTTAAACTCTTAAGAAATTGACTGCTTAAAATGATAATATCCATTTAGATTTAATTAGATATTTCTCAGCTCTTCATCCATTCTTACCAAACTCTTTGGGGGCAGTTTGCTTGTATTTGAACAGCATCTTTTAGGATTTTATTTAGTGATGATCAGGTAAAGGCAAATGTAGCGATTCTTTTACCTGAACATATCATTATTTTGAAGTTCAGTTTTTTGGCGTTGGGATTGAACCTTGTGTGTGCGAAGCATGTTCTTTACCACTGAGCTACACCCCCAACTGCTCTATTTACTTTTGCAAAATACATTTGCTGGGCGTGGAGTTCTTAGTTAGCAATTAATATCTTTAGCACACTGAAGAGGTTATTACTAGCTTCTGGTTTTCCTTGACATTTTTTGGAGTAGTCAGCTGTCAGACAAATGGATATTCCTTTGAAACTGAGAGGATTCACGTTTGCTTCTGCCAGATGCCTAAGACTTGTACAAGTCTGAAGCCATGTCAATTTAAATTAACATCTTGAGAATTTGTGGACCACTCTGGTGATGTGAAAATTGAGCGCAAATCCTTAGGAAGGCTGGTTTCTTTCTTCCCCTTCCCCTGAGAGTGTATCCTACAGAACTTAGCTTAGGGAAGGAAAGTACTCTGGCTTTGGTATCTGTCCCCTTTGATCTTTCAAGCCATCCAAACCAAAGTTTAGATTTGCCTGAATTACCAGGTACCCTTAAGACAAAAATAGATCTCCCTTTCCCTTCAATTTGGGCCTAATAATTGATCATTTCGTACCAGCTTGTCAGGTTTTTTTTGGCGGGGGAGGATAGTATTGGGGTTTGAACTCAAAGCCTCATGCTAGCGTGCTTACACAGGCACTCTACCACTTGAACTATGATCTAGCCCTAGCTCATCAGTTCTTTGATATTTGGAGAAATATTAAAAATACTATTTTACCTAGACTTTTTAACTTTTTTCCTGTGGGAGGGTTGGTCTAATAATTCTACTCACTGTTCTGAAAATGGGAGTTTGTCATTAGATAATTATTTACATTTCTTCCATAGTCACAGTTTTCTCTGTTCTGATTTTCTCATTCCCAAGTCCTAACTATCCATGTGTTATTGTAGTTATTTTATGGTCTTATTTTTCCACTTAACGCTCTAGTTCATCAGTACTTCATTTTTGTATGATTACTATAGTTCATGTTTAAATCTGTCACCTAAATCTCCTATCTTGATTTTCAGGAACACTGGACATCCAGAGCTATTTTGCAGTTCCAGAAGTTGTGTGGATTGAAGCCGTTGGTGGGGGTGGTGGATGAATATATAGATGGAATCCTTAACGTTTTTCTGTGTGACACCTCATCAAATGAAGACGTCTATTTCCACCACGTCTTGAGAACAGAGGGCCATGCTATTATTTGCCGAGAAAATGTCCCTTCCAAGGTGGAGCAGTCTGCACGGATTTTTAACATATTTTGTTTAATCCTGACACTTCAAGATATAATTCTGTATTCTTTTCCTCTCAGAAGCATCCATTAGATTTTTGACTCCTTAATCCAGAGCTCACTTTTAGTTTTCAGATGACCATAAAAAAAAAAAACAACAAACATTTGGCTAATTGTCTTTTAGAATGTAAATATTTTTATTTAAAATAAATAATTGAATATTCTCTCTTACCCCAAAGTACTTAGTTACCTAAGGTCATCTTAAAGAAAAACAACACTCTTTATTTTGCAATTATTGATAGTGATACTAATAACAATCTCTCCTTATATTAGTATTAATTTTTATAAGTAAAAGTGTATGTCAATATAGAGAAACTTTTTAACTACTAGAGTTTAGAAGATAATGTACTTCCACAGCATTTGGAAGTTATGAAGTGCTAACCTTTTCACCCTTGATTATGTAATTAAATACTTCTTCCTTCCCTTTTTGATCCTAGGGTTTCAGAAACCTAAACCCTTTAGCTTTATACACTGAATCCAGTGGAGCGCCAGATGATGCAGCCCTGACGGAACTAGGTTATCCTTCCAAGCAGCACTACTTAAATGAAGACCGGGAGATAAGTCCACAGGCCAAAGAGAGTGCATTACATACTCTGGTAAGGGGGGTTTGCAAATATCGTTGGAATTCCTTTCGTTAACGATAGCTATCCCCATTTGATAGATGAGGGAACTGAGGCTTTCTAGACTTAGGAAAGTTTGGAAATTTTGCACAGTGATTGTAAGAATTACCTTTCTGTCATCTTTTGCTGGTTTAAACCTTTGTATTAGTTCTGCTTCTTTTGTATTAGTTTCTGCTTTGTTTGTGTACTTGTGACTTCCCTTAACTTTCCATCCTCCTGTCTCTGCCACCTGAGTAGCAGGTTCTAGCACACACCAGCTTATTTCTTTCTTTTTAATTTTTAAAAATTTTTGGTGGAACCAGGGTTTGAACTCAGGGCCTTGTACTTGCTAGCTTGCTCTCCCACCTGAGTCATACCCTCGGCACCCCAACTTGTTTTTTGAATAAACATATCTTCTGAGTCTGGTGCTCTCACAACAAGAGACAATAGGATGATTGAGGGCCAAAAATGTTTTGACTCTTGCTACAAGGCTTTGTACTTTCTTTAAAGAAAATTAAATGTGAACTCATTCTTTTGTTTAATATGTATTATATATGTCTCATAGAGTTGATTTTCAGATGATGTTTACTAATTGCTAGAAAAGATAAAAAGTCAAAGCCGTTTCGAATGCTAAGATATTAACTGGTTATCAAACATGGTAGCCCACACCTGTAATCCCAGCAGTTGGAAGGGTAAGGTATGAGTTTCATGAGTTCAAGGCCAGCCTATGCTATGTACAAATAGGAATGTTTCCTGCTGAATGTTCAAAACAGTTGAAGGATTTTAGGTTTCCAGTTAATGTTAATATTAACTGGACTTATTTGACCATAACAAGCCTGAATTTTACTTACTCATTATTACTGGATTAGAAGAATTATATTTCCTCATTCTTAAATAGTGAATTGAATTCAACTTTTAACATTTTTAGAATATGTTATCATCATCATCATCTGTTGGATGTCCTCAAATAATCCTAGAAATGAAATAAGAAAGATCATCCTTTCTGCAAGAAAAGTCTCTTCAAAAGTGTCCTATCCCACCTTAAGTATCTTAATGGTTGTGTTATCTCCTTCATTGCATCTTCTCAGACATCCTCCTCCCTCAGTAATATTTTAGACATCTCTCTATAGTGGCTCTACTCAGAAGACTGCATTGTGATTATCTGATTATGTGTTTCCCCACTTATTTTTAGTTCCTTTAGAGGTGGAACCTGTTGCATTCTTCTCTGTATCCACAAGCTATCCTGTAGACATTTGCTAATAGGCACTCAAAAATACTTGTTACTTGAAATAGTTTAGCAGAATGGGAAGACCTGCAGTCATGGATTAAGTTAGAAAGTAGAGTAGCATTTTTATGAACTATAGTGCATATAGTGAAAACTTTCTACCACAATCTGTATACATGTAGATTTTTGAAACAGCATTAATACAGAAAATAAAATACTCTCACTTTCATATCTACTAGCAAGATATTAATGATGAAAAGTCTTTAAGTCACCTTAAATCTGTGTCAAAGGACCTATTAAAGGATTCTGAATTCAGTCCATTGAAAACCCACAAGAGCTGTGAAGAATATCACAAGTGGTCCATCCCGGAGCCAAAGGAACTGAAGGAAGAAAATGAGGTAAGAGAAGGAAAGATAGGGTTCTGGTTTTGAAAAATGTAATTAATATAATTCATAAATGAAGAGGATGGGAATAAAAAGCTCTTCAATCCCACTACTTTTGTTGTCATGCAGCATCTCTCATAGATGAGTTACAAATCCTTCAGCAGTCACCAAGACCAAAGCTGTAGCTTAGTCACGTAGAAGAGTGACTTCAGTGCGGAGGTGACTATCTCAGAGCTTTGGGCCATCGTTAAGGACTGCAACAGTGGTTTGAAATTAGCACTCAGAAACAGTATTAGGAGAACCCCATCAGGAAGAATGTTTATAACTGTTTTGAAGGGCATATTTTATTTTTACTTTAATGAAATGTTTATGTCTCCTGCTACTCCTTCATTTCCTGTTCCCAGAAAAAAAAATCATATTCTTTAAAAAGCTGCTTCTGGAATTTACCTGTGTTCTCTCATTAAGTAATATTCTTGTTATTATTTTGGACTGTCTTTTCACTCACCAAAAAGCATTCAAATTGTTTTCCAATTTGGGGTTAATTATTAATAGAGCCTTTACAATTATTTGTGTACAGGTTTTGTGCAAACATAAGCTTCATGTGTATAGAAGAAAGAGTGTAGGAGTGGGATCACTGGATCCTGTGGCACTCTTTTGTCACACTAGGTTGTACCCTTTTGCATTCCCTCCAGCAGTGTCTGAGTGTCATTGCTCCACATCCTTGCAGCACTTGGCCCTGCCATTCTACTAGGGGTGTGGTTGCTTCACAGCAAGGTTTCAGTGTTCATTTCCCTGGTGACTAAAGGCACTGAGCATCTCTTCTTGTGCTTACTGGCCATCCATAAATAGTCCTCGGTAAAATGTCTATCCACATCTTTCCCCATTTTTTAATTGAGTCATTTGTTTCTTACCGTTTTAAGAGGCTTTTTTTCCCTGAACATTTCTTTTTTTATTCTCTTTTTATTTTATCATTTTTACATATACTTAAATGTGTTTACATTGTTTGTGCCACATCTCCCTCTTCCCCCCAATACCCGCCTCTTCCAGGAAGAACCTGTTCCACCCTCTTCTCCAATTTTGTTGAAGAGAAAACAGATAGCTATACAGAGAGATTTCTAGCATTGCTTTCATGCACTTGTGTATTGCAACCCACATTGGTTCACTTCTATCCGACCTCTTCGCTACTTCCTGGTCCCCTTCCCATAGTGGCTTCTAGCTTTTAAAAATATATTCAGGATACTAGTCCTTTGTCAGATACATGATTTTCAAATGTGTTCTCTTGGGTGTAGCATATCTTTTCATTCTCTTAATGGTGTCTTTCTTATAGCAAAGTTTTTAATTTTGAGAAAGTCCAGTGTGTCAACTTTTTTTCTATTATGAGCAATGTTTTCCATGTCAAGAAATCTTGAGTTAATTTTAGTACAATGTGTAAGGTTTAGGACAGGGCTCATTTTGTTGCATATGGATACCCAAGTGCTCTGGTACCATTTGTTGAGAAGATGAATCTGTTTCCATTGAATTGTTTCTGAAGTTGTTCATTTTCTATGGGTCTGTTGCTAGACTCTGTATTCTGCTGCACTGATCTTTGTATCTGGATCTTTATCAATGCCAAGTTCCTTCTTTCCACGTAGACTTTAGAATCAGTTTGTCTGTATCTGGGATTTCAATCAGAATTGTTAAATTTGATGAAAGTTGATATTTTTAATCTGTGTAAACATAGTATGCAACTTCTGTTTAGCTTAAGTTCCCTTTTATTTCTTTACCAACCTGTTATAATTTTCTTTATTGAGAAACTGGACAAATTCATTTAGCTCTACACCTAAGAATTTCATTTATTTTGAAGCTTTTTCTGTCTGTCTTTGTGAGGGAATTTGATCTGTAATTTTCTTGTCCTTGTCTGGTTTTTGTACCAGCATACTTCTGGTCTCTTAAAACAAGTATGGAAGTATTGCTTCCTTTTCTGTTTTCTGGAAAAGATTATGTAGAATGATTTCACTTTTATGTTTTGTTTTTAATGGACCTTTACTTCTAAATTTTTAATTAACAGGTAAAATTTCTATGTATGATGTACAACATGATATGCGTATAGATTGTGGAATGGCTAAATCATGCTATTTAATGTATTCATTACTTCATGGACTTACTTTTTGTGGTGAGGCTACTTAAAATCTATTTCTTTAAAAAATCTATGTCGTATACAACAGTATTTAATTCTGTTGTTATTAATTGTGGCCACCATGCAGAAAGTAGATTTTTTGGACTTCTTCCCCTTGTCTACTGAAACCTTGTGTCCTTTGACCAACATCATCACCACAGCCCCCTGTCATCCTGTGGTGACCACCATTTCACTCTGCTTCTAGGAGTTCACTTTTCTTTAGATTCCACAGGGGTGATTGTGTGTGTGTGTGTGTGTGTGTGTGTGTGTGTGTGTGTGTGTGTGTGTGTGTGTGTGTGTGTTCTGTGCCTGGCTTAGTTCACTTAACAAAATGGCCTCCAAGTTTATCCATTTTGTCATAAATGACCAGATTTTCTTCTGTTATAAAGCTGTTCTGAATTTTATTTGTATATTTATCTGTTGGTGGACACTTAGATTAATTCTGCATTTTAGCCATTCATGAATAATTTGCAATAAATAATTCATTCATGAATAATTTGTCTAGATATTTCTTAGACATATTCATTTCCTTTGGGTGCATATATGCCCATTAGTGGGACTGCTGAATCATATGGCAGTTTTGCTTTTAATTTTTTGAGGAACCTTGCCATACTGTTTTCCATAATGGCTGTATTATTTTATTTTCCCAACAGTGTGCAAGGGTTCTCTTTTCTCCACATCTTCGGGCAACACCTGTTATCTTTTGTCATTTTGAAATAGTCATTCTAACTGGTATTGAGATGATAGGTCTTTGTAGTTTTAATTTGCATTTCCCTGATGATTAGTGATGTTGAACATTTTTTCATATACCTGTTGGACTTTTTGTATATCTTTTGAAAAATATCTGTTCAAATCCTTTACCCATTTTTAAAATTGGGTTTTCTTACTATTGAGTTGCTTGTTTCTTACGTATTTTGAATATTAACCCCTTGCTACATGTATGATTTACAGATACATTCTCCCATTCCATAAGTTGTCTCTTCAGTCTGTTATCATTGCCTTTGCTTTGTAGAAGTTTTTTGTTTGATGTAATCCCATTTACCGATTTTCACTTTTGTTGCCTGTACTGTTGGGGTTGTACAGAATCATTGCAAGACCAATGGCCTTGAGCTTTTCCTCTATGTGTTCTAGTAGTGCTATGGTTTCAGTTCTCACTTTTAAGTCTTTCATCAATTTTGAATTGATATTTATATAGGATTAGGTGAGGGTCTAATTTCATTCTTCTGCATGTAGATAGCCAGTTTTCTCAATACTATCTATTGAAGAGACTGTCCAATCTCTCATTGTGTGTCTTAGCCTCTTTGTTGAAAATCAATTGACTGTAAATGCATGAATTTATTTTTGGATTCTGTAGTCTGTTCCATTCATTTGTGTGTCTGTTTTATGTTTCAGCTATTCTGAATAAATACGGAGTAAGTTTATCTGGGTATACAAAAATTCTTTGCTGGAATTTTCATAGGTATTGCATTAAACTGGTTAATTTTGAGGAGAATAGATGATCTTTATTATGTTGAGTTCTATTATATGAAAGTTGTATATTTCTCCATTTATTTAGGTCTTCTCTGATTTCCTACCTCAGCATTTTGTAATGTTAAGTACATGGGTCCTGTACATGTTTCGTTAAGTGTGCACCTAATATAATTAGTGTGGTTGTAAATGGTGGTGTGTGTTTCATTTCAGTTTCTGCATGCTCATCTCTGTTATGGAGAGATGCAATTGACTTTTTTTTGTGCCAGTCTTATATGCTGAAACCTCTGTCACTAGGAAATTATTTATGTAGATTCCCTGGGATTTTCTACATAGTCATGTCACCTACATGGTCAGTTTTAGTTCTTTCTTTCTGATTTGCATTCCTTTTATTTTTGTTTCTTGCTTTGCTGCACTGCCTAGAATTTGTAGCACTATGTTGAAGAATGGTTGAGAGAATGACTTGTCTTATTACTTATCTTGGAAGGAAAGCACTAAGTATGTTAGTTGTAAGGTTTTGTGTAGAAAAACTTTGTTCTTTATCAAGCTGAGCAGATTCCCGTCCATTGTGGTTTTTCTGAGGTTTTCTTTAAGATGGGTGTATATTTTGTCAAATGCTTTTTTTAACTAATTGTGATTTTTTTCCTCAGATCATTCATACAGTGGATTACATAGGTTGAGTTTCAAATGTTAAACCAATCTCACACTTGTGGAATAAACACCACTTGGTGATGGTGTATAATTCTCCTTAAGCATTGCTGGATTTGGTTTGCTATTATTTTGTTGAGGAATTTTCCATCTTAAGTTTATGAGAGATACTGGTCTTGAGTATTCTTTTTTTCCTGTCTTGATCTCTCTCTCTTTCCCTGTCCTTCTCCTCCTCCCTCTCTCCCTCCCTCCCTCTCCCTGTTTCCTCCCCCCTTACTTTCTTTGTATCAGGGTGATACTGGCTTCACAAAATGAGTTTGGAAGTGTCATTTTCTGTTTTCTGGAAGAGATTATTTGAAATTTTGTTCTCTGGGGGAGAAGGAGATTAATACTTTAAATTCTTGGTATATTGCTTCAGTAAAACCATCTGGGCCTGGAGCTTTCTTTTTCAAAAGAAAGGGACACTACAATATCAATTGCTTTCATATATATATAGGATTATTCAAAGTAACTCACACTGGAGGTAGACCTTTACATCAGGCTCTGGCATCATCCACATGGTGCTGGTTTTGCAGGCATATAAAATGCAAGAGTTATGGGGTTATGGAGGCTTCCACTAAAATTTCAAATGAAGGCCTGAGAGGCCAGACAGTGTGTGGCATGGTTAGAATGTCTGTAGGCAGCCCATGAAAGGGTGATATATGAAGCTATCAGAATGAAACAAGCTACAATGGAGATCCTGGGATGTTAGGGATGCCAGGAACATGGAATGCCTGCAGAGGAAAGCTACAGGTAGCTGGCATAGTTGGCCTAAGAGAGAAGCTATATGGGAGGCAACCAGCAAGGCCATAGTGGGGCCACCAAATCCCACTACATGTGCTCTGGATGCTGGACATGGAGCTATAGGATTTAATGTCTGCCTTGCTGTGCCATTGCATCTTGGGGGAGTACAAGGGCTCAGAGCTAAGAGTTTGCCTTGAGTCTTTGAGGAGACTGACTTTTGAGCAATGCTAGGAATGTTAAGATTTTGGAGACTCTTGGAGGTAAACTGAATGCATTTTGCATATGAGGCAGCTGTGAGCCTTTGAGGCCAGGGACAGAAAGTTATGATTTGGATCTGAAATGTCCCCCAAAGGCCATATGCTAAAGGTTTGATTACCAATCTGTAGTACTACTGGGAGGTTGTAGAAACTTTAGGAGATGGGGCCTAGTTGGAGGAAGTCAATCACATGCTCCCAATGTGGTGATAACTGTGCTTTGCCTCAGACCACGGCAATTGAGGCAAGTGACCATGGACTGAAACCATGAGGCAAAATAAACTTTACTCTCTGTAAATTGTTTATCTTAGGTATTTTGTCACAGTGACAGCTGACTAACACAAAAACTTTTATTTCTCATTTTTACTGGCTGCTTCACTCTCAATTTTACCCTCTAGAAATCCCTCTTGTCCCCAGAAGACCCTGGTCTTCCAGCAAATGGAAGAGGTGGTTTCCTGAGTCCTTGGAATAGGGTAGGGTATCTGGGGGTCTAACTGCTTTGTTACACCAACTTTACCTGGTGCTCTTATTTTCATTCCCCTTCTACCTTCTCAATTCTAAAAACTTAGTTTCTAAAATTTTATTTTGGTCGCTTCTCAGTATTTCCCATTATACGGTCAGAATCCACTTTCTGGGGACTCCTAAATCAGTTGTCAGTTGTCTGTTTACTGTATCCAGAATGTAGATAACATTTTCTCCTCTTCTGTTCTCTTACACCATGAGTTTGTACCTTAAATTTCTTTATTTTCATTTTGGCGGCATTCCAGGAGGGAGTGATAAATTGTATATTCAAGCTGCCATCTTAGAGTTAAGAAAAAACTGTAAATGTAATTTTAAAATGTGCTCATATAGGAAGTACAAATGATGTCTTTTCTTTATCCTCTATCCATTCTAGGATGAGATCCCCACTGGAATGCCATGCCTGGAGTCAGTGACCACAGGTGATGATGTCTGGGATGAGAACTGGCTACCACATCAGGCTAAACTGGGGAAAAGAGGTGATGCTGCCTCCCAACTATTTACCTCAAGCCTTGTTGGAAACACACAGTGTCCATCGTGTGAAGAAGTGCCACCAGAGGTTAGATCCTTGGGATCTACTGAAAAAAAGGAAATTTAAATTTAACTGTCCAGGCCTTGAGAAAGCTATACATTCCAGGATTCAAAAGGATATGTCAAGCCATAATTCAAAAGAGTACATGATTTTTTAAGTGGTGGGTGAGGGAACAGAGGATGTAGCAGAAGGAAACAAACCACAGACTTATGTGCATCTCTGTATAAGTGTTGTGATTTGTTTTATCATTGGCCTCTAGTCAAAGCTTCTGGATCTGTCAGTAAACTAAAGAAACTATTCTCTAATTTTATTTTTGTTGCATTAGCCTTGTAATGCCATCTTGGAATTTCTGCATTCAGGATATTTGCTAATACTGTACCTAACTGTATGTTTGAAATTTAATTTGTTTTCCATTGGTTATGAAAAAGAAAAAATATCTGCAGTTAAGTTGCTCCTTTGTATTCCTACCTTTTAAATGTTACATGACCATGAAAAATCATCTAGCCAGGAAGCTGATATTAAATATTACAAACAGGGTTCTATTTGCTTTTATGAGATGTGAGTGTTTAAGTCACACTGACATAGAAAACTAATAAATTCCTTTTCTTGCTTAATATGCATTGCTTCCTTGCCCGAGTTGTCCTGTTTGGTGTCTTGTGTCACTATTATCTCGGTTTATCATTGCATTTTTTCTTCTTTATAGGATTGGTGTTTTTCTACATCCCAAGATGTATGGGATGATTCAGGGCAGCCTTCAGGCCTTGTGAATGGAATGAAAGTAGAAATTCAAGAACCAGAAGGGCTGAGTGCTCAAGAAAAAAATATTGGCACAACCAGAATTCAAAAGGTAAATGTGTAATGTGAGTTATTGTGACAGTTTTGCATTAGTAAGTGCTTTTACTCTTAGTAAATAAAATCATAGCTGGCGATCCCTCTCTTAGCACTTGGTATACATATGTTGCTTTTTAAATTAACTTTAATTAATTTAACATGGATATCTCTTCAGAAGAAAACCCTAAGCCTAGAATTGAAATGTTGATTAGCCCTCTATTAGGGACAAAGAAAAATAGGTATTTCCTATAATTTAGCCATGAAGTTTAAACTTTATATCTGTCTTATAGTCTAGACCAATATCTTATTTCATATTGCTTTGGCAGAAAGTGGTAACCCTGGGAAAAATTCATTTGTATCCTGTTTCTCAAATATATTATGAGGATCTTGAAACCAGCAGGACAATTTGTATCATTTTCTCTACTTTCTTGACCGTGGTAATCATGATTGTGTTAAAGTTGCTTTCACATAATTCAAATATCTGAATCACCTTTGAGTCTGCTCTTACTATCCTCTTCCCCCATTTCATCCTGTTTTTAGCAAGGTAGTAGAGAAAAGAAGGGAGCATATCTCATTTAAAAAAAAATCAAATGGGCATTAAGGAGAAAAATTATAGAGGCTCTGGGTTGGGTTATTTTCCTCCAAAGAGGATCAAGTTGTTTCTTGGCTAGCAGATACAAGCAGATCAACTTACTGTGCACATTGGAGCTTGACTTTAGGCTTTATTAGGATTCTCTAGTTTACATTTGTTTTTGTTTCTTACCTTTATGGCTCCTACTCCTAAGGCTTGATCCTTTTGGCATAGCAACTGAAAGCCTGGAGAGTTTGCCCTCCACCTTGGTGGGGCTCAGACTCCATCCTCTGTCTCAGTACCATAGGGCTACTGAGGTCTCTGCTAACCTCTTTCAGCCTCCCATCTCCTGCTTTCTGTTGTTTTTTATTTGTTTGTGGGTTTAGGGGGGAGTCTTGCACTGTGCATGTGAAATTTAGGACTTGGCCAGTAACTCAAGAGGGGGTTGTAAGTGGATTATTAGCCTACTCAGTCCCTTTTCTCTGGAATTGTGCCCCTCAAGGCCTGGCTATTTTGTTGACTTTGTACTGATTTCTGTCTCCTTAGCCAGTAAGACTGCCACTTAGTGCTTAGAGCTCATTCCCTGTGCCTGCCTTGCAAAATGCATTCAGTTAAAATGCCAAGATGAATATGGAGTCTAATTCATGTTCTGAAATCCTGCCTGACTTGGTTGGTCACCCGGATCTTCAAATGTTTTAAAATCTAAAAGTGAGGCCACCAAAAATATTTTTAAAATCTTTTTTGTCCAATATTTATAGTGCTTGAGGAGTGAGGATTCATCTGATTCCAAGTTTCTTTACTGTGACTAGAACTAAAAGTCTTACTACGTTTTTTTTTTATTGCTTCTAACGTCTTTGAGTCAAAGAATCACAACATTTGTAGTATAACTATAGCTGATTCTAGTGTATCTTTAGTAACCATACTGCTACCCAGTTCTGTTCTGGGCTTTTGCATTGATAACAGGTGATCTTCCTGTTGCTAACTCGTAGAAGTTGTGAACTTCATGGTTACTGGGAGGTCCATCTCTGCAGTCATGCACCTGGGTCTAGAACTTGGCTTCTGTTGCTTATTATCTCTGTGACCTTCACAAATTAGCAATAAAGAGAATATTACTGACAGTGCTTAAGTGCTTACCATTTACCTGCCACTGTTGTAAGCACTTAATATACCTGTCACCTCATTTAATCTTCACAATCTTAAGAAGTATCTGTTATTCCCATTTTTAAGTGAGAAAGTTTAGACAGAGGTTAAATAAGTTGCCCAAGTAAGTCGTGAAACCAGTACTGGCCAGGGTCGCTGAGTGCGTTAAGTGCAATGAAGCTGTGCTTTGTCTACAGTGCTTCGTGGTTGAGAAAAGTAGCGGCAGTGGTAGCAGCGACGGCAATATTCATAGAGTTACTATGGGCTAGGAAAGCCACAGATAGAGATATTGAAAAATCATAATTTTTGTTTTTAAGGAATTGTAACTGTTTGGAGATAGGTCTGCGTGATTGAGAATGAACTGCTCAGACACGAAGCAAGTGAACCGAGCGACAACCAGGCAGGGCTGTGGCTAATCAAGCAACCACAGCCCTGACCACAGTCCGCACAGACCTTTTATTTGCAAGCAGTGTCTGCGAACTTTGCAGGTTGCTTTAGGTCAGTGAGGAAGGGTAAGAAGTTTCCAGGATCTGATTTCTTTGACTTATTTGCTTCTTGCTTACTTGTGAACTTCTTGGAGCATATGCGCGGGAACTCTAAAGTCTGTTAGCAATTCCAGTTGTCTCCTTGGCTCGTTTGTGCTCTTATTTGCAGAGTTCTCTGTTTTCAGTGTGTATGGCATGTTGGTATAGATTTTTCCACCATGAATGGCAAGCCCTGTGAGCCAAGTGTATCCTATAGTCCTGGATATTAAAGATAGGCCAGTCTGTAACTTTTCCAAAATGGGGAATAAATTGGATTATGTAAAATCAAACTTGCAGTTTTAGGCTTCTTATAAAGGTCACTCATGAAAATCTAGAAAAGGAAGCAGTGATTATAATTTCTGGCCTTGGAGGCTATTAACTAAGAATAAATGTCAGTAGTATCATTACTAAATTAGGTGGATATATGTCACCCATAACCTGATCTCTCAGCAGTATTTGACATTGTCGTTCCTGCTTGAATCATGATCTTCCTTTGACTTTGGTGATATCCTTCTCTCCTTCCTCCTACCTGCTAGCATAATTTCTAGGCCTGCTTCCCCAGAGTTCTGTCCTATGCCTTTCTTCCTCTTTGCCATATGTTCCGTTTATGTTAGGTATATAACTAGACACTCATGTGATGACTATGTTTAACATTTTGAGAAATTGCCAGGCTTTCTTCCAAAGTCAATGCATACTTTCACATTCCCACTAGAATTCAAGTGCTTCCATTTGTCCTTTAGTCACATTAATGCTACTGAACACAGAGATTAACACTCCGAGGTTACCACTTCAGCAATGGCTATGACTCCTCCTCAGCTGTGTCCAGCAGTACTCAGCTCTGTATTTGCTCATGATAATATGCTCAATAAAGGTTTCTTAAATTGGCTATCGCTCATTAACTGAAGGACTTCCTTCCTCTAGAGTATGTAGGTTTTTGAAAGTTACGAGCTTGTGGGGAACAGGTACTAGAGAAAAGGTTAGATCAAAAAGAATTAACCTAGAAGGTAACACCCACGCACAGGAAATCAATGTGAGTCAATGCCCTGTATAGCTATCCTTATCTCAACCAGCAAAACCCCTTGTTCCTTCCTATTATTGCTTATACTCTCTCTACAACAAAATTAGAGATAAGGGCAAAATAGTTTCTGCTGGGTATTGAGGGGGGGAAGCGGGAGGGGGCAGAGTGGGTGGTAAGGGAGGGGGTGGGGGCAGGGGGGAGAAATGAACCAAGCCTTGTATGCACATATGAATAATAAAAGAAAAATGAAAAAAATAAAAAAATAATAAAAAAGAAAGTTACGAGCTTGTGATAAGAGAATATTTGTATTTTGTATCTAAAGAAACAAAAAAGGCTTGTTTCTTGCTCTGCTGACAGTCATTTTTCATGCCTTTGCCTCATGTCTCCTATTCTGTAGCAACCAGACTTAAAGGATTCTTTGGATTCGTCCACACTGCCCAAACTGGAAGAGCTCTATATCTCTGTTCCCCAGTCACAGCAATCAATGGAAGAGAGCCAGTTTGAACCCAGGCACTTTCAGACTCCGCCCAAGAATAGCCCACTGTCCACAGCACTACCCAGTTCAGCTCCTGCAGCAGTTGACTCTCCAGAAAAACTCTCGGGTTCTGGTAGGTTTACACATCCTCACACATGCTCACAAATGACAGAGACATTTTGCCATGTTGCTCCAAACCTTCATTTATCTCTTTCAGCACCTACCTTCACAGATGGCTGACTTTAGCGTTAGCTTTTGTCCCAAGTCCTCATCTTAGTTTCTAGCTCAATTATTTCCTTTAACTTTGCTGGTTTTGTTGTTTTTGTTTTTTGAGCTTTTTTTTTTTTTGGTACTAGGATTTGAACTCAGGGCCTGACACTTGCTAGGCAGGCACTCTTACCACTTGAGACACTCTGCCAGCCCTTTTGTTTTTGTGATGGGTGTTTTCTGAGATAGTCTCATGAACTATTTGCCCAGAGCTGGGTTCAAACCACAGTCCTCTTGATCTCTGCCTCCCGAGTAGCTAGGATTATAGATATGAGCTATTGGTGCCCGCCCATTCTTTCCACCCCTCAGAGGAGTTTCACAATTGTGCACAGTAAATTTGCCAGTTTTCCAGTGTGTAGATCTTTGAGTTTTAACAAGTGTATACCATCTTGATATTGCCATGTCTGAAAGGTTTCAGGTGCCTCTTTGCCAACTTGCTGGCCTCTGACATGGCACTTTGCCTTTTCTAGAGTCACATAGTCTGTAGTTTTAATGTCATGCTTCTTTCATTGACTGTAATACTGTAGAGTTTCCTAGCAGTGGATTTGCTGGGTCATAGGTAATTGCATCTATTTTTTCTTTCCTTTATTTTATCATTTTTTACATTTACTTACATGTGTATACATTGTTTGGGCCACCTCCCCGTAATCACATCTTTAACTTTTTAAAATGCCAAAATGTTTTCCAAAGTAGCTGTTCCACTTGCAAGGTATAAAAGTTCCATTTACTGCACATCCCAGCTCTTTGATGACATTTTCAGTCTTTTTCATTTGCCACTTCAGTAGGCATGGGCAAATACACTATTATCACTTAGTCTTCATTTTCTGCTTACCCTTACTTATTTGTAAATTATCACCTTCCAATACTGTGTCACTTATTTACCTTATGCTAATATACTTTCTGCTTTCCCCATCTCAGCCCATCAATTATTATTGTTATATAATTTACTTTTTCTTGTTGAGCCACCAGGTATCTAGAAGCGTATTGCTTAATTTCTAAATTTTTAGAGATTTTCTAGCTGTCTAATTATTGGTTTCTAATTTAATTTCATTGTGATCAAAGAACATATCCTCTTAAACCTTTTCAATTTTGAGTCATCTTAGAGCCTAGATGAGGCTATATTTTTGTAAATGCTTCTTGTGCAGTGCAGACCAGTGTGAAGACTGATAATGACTATTCACTAAGTAGCAATGAAGTCAATTTGGTGAATAGTGTTGAATGTTCTGTTTCATACTAAGTTTTGATCTAGTTGCTCATTTGTTGCAAGATAATGGTTGAACTCTCCAAGTATAGTGGATTTGTCTTTTTCCTTCGGTTCTCTCAGGTTTTGCTTCAAGAACTTTAGAACTTCTATTAGGACTATTACCCTCTTGATGAATCAATCCATTTATCATTATTAAATTAAACTATTTACCCTAGGTAATACTCTGCTTTGAAATTCACTTTGCTGATGGAATATAGCTACTCCATATTTCTTTTTATTTGTATTTGCATAACATATCATATTCATCCTTTTAACCAGATTAGCTGCATCTTTAAAATAGATTTCTTTCAATATGATCTTGCCCTTTAACCCAGTCTTAGCGATCTCTTGTTTTTATGTTGTTTTGTTGTTGTTTGCTTTATGCAGTGCTGGGAATTGAACCCAGGGCTTCATGCATGCTGAGCTATGTCCTCAGTGGCAGTATTTTCTTTTAATTGTAATGTTATAATTGATAGGCTTTAAATATATTATTTTGCTGTTTGTTTTCTAGCTTTTAAATATTACTATTTCATCTTCATCTCCATTATTGGAAACAGTTTCCTGTTTCTGCCTTTTTAGTGTCAAGCTTAGGATTTAAATTATCACCTGCAAATATTATATTTATTACACAATAAGTAGTAAAACTTTATAATATGCTTCCATTTTCTTCTCCATCCCAGCATGTCAGTTAATTGTTGTTATACATTTTACCTTTTCTTATGTTCTACATCCACAATCCAGTCTTACTTTTGCTTTACAGTCAGTTTTCTCTTAAAGAAATGCAAAAATGAGAACAAAAATTTTTTTCTCATTCATATATTTACCAGTACTCTTCATTCCAAAGTATAAATTAGGGCTCAGTAAGCCTTTTCTGTAAAGAGCCAAAAAAAAAGTGTGTGTGTGAGGAGGTGGGAGATTGGGATATGGCTCAGTGGTAGAGCACTTGCCTTGCATGTGTGAGGCCCTAGATTCAATCTCCAGAGCACGTACATGCGCACACACACACACACACACACACACACACACACACACACACACGTACGTACGTGATTTGTAGGCCATAGTGAGGCAGGATAGATCTGGGAAAATGAAGCATGGGCAATAACAGCCAGAAATTCAGAAATAAACATTATATTAGTAGAGAGTGGTTTGATTAAAAGCATAGGCTGTATTTTCTTTGCTTTAAACTTCACATTCTGTACTTAATCTGCAATGTACAGGTTTTTTCTTTAAATACTACCTTTCTCCCTGTGACTTGTCTGCTTACCCAAATGATTACAATATTTGGAAATTGAACAAGGGAATCTTA
This sequence comes from Castor canadensis, assembly GCF_047511655.1. Taxonomy (NCBI): domain Eukaryota; kingdom Metazoa; phylum Chordata; class Mammalia; order Rodentia; family Castoridae; genus Castor; species Castor canadensis. Next base: position 83,724,443 of record NC_133396.1, on the reverse strand, counting down.
AAGAAAGACACTTATCTCTGAGGATAAGGACATTTGGTAAAATGACTCCTTTGACAACAGAAGCGTTTGCAAAAAAGGAAAAAAGTTATCTTAAGGTAGGGCATCTGTCTTGAAGGGAGCATCTGACAGAGCACATCCTTTGTTTAAATGGATGCTCAGACATCCATGTCAGAATGATCCAAACAGACCAGCCTTAATATGTATAGGCCCAATTGATAATGATTACAGTGTACCAGGCGTCCCGAACAAAGGGTAATACTCCTCTCCAAATCCATTATTCATCATACATACCCCTGCTGTTAGCACTTTCATTGCACCTGTTTCCTTCTTTCACTCTCCTCCCTCTTTCCTGTCTTTATTAAGGGTGGGATGTAATAATTAAATTTCCCAGCATTGGTTTGATTCTTTTTGTTTCTTTCATTAGGCTGATAAACGGGTACCCTGAGTGCTCTAATGTCAGGGGTTGTGTACTACCTAATGAACTTTCTTGATCTCTACCTCAGTGTATCCTAAAAGTCTTTTGTTGCAACATCACAAACTCTGTACCCAGTGTCTAGGTAGAGACTTCCTCCCTTTTGGAGACCACTTCCTTGGAGCCTACTGCTTCCTGTAACAATATGATCTGTGTTGCAATTATTCATCTCTTGCAGCACAAAAATAGCCTTAGATAAAAGATAAGTGAGTGAGAATGGCTCCAATAAAACTTTAAAAATCAGGTGGATTTGGCTCACATAAAAATATTAAAATATTAAAACTGTTTTCCTGACACACTTCCTGTGTTTAATTCTAATTATGCATGTAGTAGGCCATTTGATGGTCCATAGTTCATTACTTTTTTTTATTTCCCATCTTCCCTTTCTTATAGTTCATTGTGAGTAATCTCTGTACCATAGGTCCACATATGCCAATCTTTTCTTGTTCAGTGTCACACTCGATGCGTTTTCTCCATCTCAGATATCCTTTTCATCTCTAGAGATTTCTTTTGTATTTTCCTTTTTTTTCCACATCACTGTTACATTTTCCTCTCTAGTTTCTTAGCTATATGGAATATTCTAACAGCTAGTTAACATCATTGTCTTGTGATTGTATCATACATATCACTTCCGTTTTTGAATCTGTTTATGCTGATTTTTTTCTTCTGATTATAAGACTTGTTTTGGTTCTTTGCATATTTGGTAATTTCTTATTGGATGCCAGCAGATACTGTGAATTTTATATTATTAGCTGGATTTCTTCTGTTCCTTTCTTTTATTAGGGGTGGGAGGTGGCAATTAAATTTCTCAATATTGGTTTGATTCCTTGTGTCTCTTTTATTTAATCAGGCTTTTATGGAACAGGCATTAGTTTAGGTCTAATTCGACCCCACTGCTTAGGTGCTACCCTTCTGCGGGTATTGGAGTGACTTGATGTCACAGGTAGCAGCGTTTCTTTCTGTTATAGTTGGTAGGAGCACACATTATTTTAACCTGACATGAGCTCTTACAATTGTTTTGACTACTTTTTGAGATTATTTCCCTGGACTTGGTAGTTTCCTCACACATGGGAGCCAGGTCACTGCTCAGTCTAGACTCGAGGATCCCTTTCTGCAGGTCTCCAGCTACCTTGCCCTCTGCAGCTGCATCCTCCCTGGAACTTCATACCCACAAAGTCTGGACACCTGGCCTCCCTGAATTCTGAACTTTGCCTTCTCAACCGAGTTAGGCCTCTAGGCTTCATCTGAACTTGCTGGTCTTATCCTACAGCCTGAAAATTCTTTCCAGGTGTGAGCTTAGGCGCCTCTTGTGTGTTTCCCCTCTCTGTCACCAAAAGCTGCTGTTTCATACATTCTGTCCAGTTTTCTAGTTATGCTTGTGTAAGCCAGCAGAGTACATATCATTCCCATTCAACAGCACCAGGGCTGAACACAGCAGTTGCACTACGCTCAAAGTCTTTGGTTGTGTGTCCTTTCTTCTGTAAATTAATCCTTTTAAAAATCTGAGCTCATCTAAGACTCCCTATCAAACCACATTTTTTCATTAGACATCACCATTCCTTTTCCTCTCTAATGGGCATTAGCTTTATGATCAGAATTAAACATTTTAGAACAGTCCTTGACATAACTCATCACAAAGTCATGGAACACAGCCTCATGCTTCATGCTGAAAGTGAAAAAGATGAACAAGGGATTGGATTCTGCCTACCTTTTTCACTGAATTTTTTGAAATCCGTGTTTTAAGACAGCAGTGCCAATCTATGAAATGTTTTGCTTCTTCCTTCAGAAGGCACTTGTGCTGAGTGTTAAATCAGCTGTGTTCTGAGCACATTCTTTATCTTATCCAAAAGTTTTTTAAGGCATTACTTTGTTTTGTTTTTTTTTTGGAGAGAGGGTCTTGCCATATATCCCACAGTGACCTCAAACTCACTATGTCCTACCTCAGCCTCCCAACTACTGAGACTATAGGTATGCGCCAACATGCATTACTAACATAGGACTTTTTTTTTTTTTTTGACAGTACTGGAGTTTGAATTCAGGGCCTCACACTTAGGCAGGTGCTCCACCACTTGAGCCACACGCTCAGCCCTGTATATTTCAGGTAGGATCTCCTGGTTTTGCCCTGGGCCAGTCTTGACCACCATCCTCCAATCTCCCATATAGCAGGGACCTACAGGCACATGCTACCACACCCAACTTATTGGTTGAGATGGGGTCTTGCTGATTTTTACCCAGGCTGGCTTCAAACCTACCGATCTCTGCCTCCCACGTAGCTAGGATTATAGGAGTGAGCCATTGTGCTGGGTCCATAGACTTGAAGGAAACTGTTGATGTAATGCCTCTGCACCTCCCTCCAAAAAAAACCCTCAAAAACTCCTTCTCTCTCCTTAGGCAGGTCATAGTAGTCCTAAACTAACTCTTTCGATAACACTGGTCTAAACAACCCATGTCAGAATGCCTGGCCTCCTCTTCCTTGGTAATGAAGAACTCTTGGGCATTGGATTCATTTAAAACTAGTGTGTGAGGAGTCATTTTATGCCTAACAACTGACTTTTGGTACTTCTTAGCAACTTCTTAGTAATTTTGTTCTTACACTGGCATAGACTTGGAATTGAAAAAGCCTGTGGGACACCATTTTGCTCAGCGCTAGAAGGAAGTAGGGACACTCTGGGATGTGAATTTTATCCAGTTTATTTTTATGACATTCCTAAAAACAAATCTTCCTTCCCGCTCATAAGTGTGCTTCCCTCCTCTCTTGGCTCTCATCCTGACAAAGCATGATTCTCATCCCCACTTCATTCCTATTTGTTGGCTGGTGTCTGAGTCATTCTCTCTAGCTGGCCATCATTAAGAGTCACCATCTAACAGAAAATGGGAGTGACACCTATTGTTGAAGAACTAGAATAGGACAGATGAGAGCGTTCAAGAAGCCCTTGAAAGGCTCTTGTGTGTTTGCTTTTTTCAGTGACAAGCTCTCCGGGGAGCCTAGAGAGTGAAGACTTTTCTAGCAGTGATGCCATCACAGTGTTCAAGGACAAGAGCCAAGGAGCCGTGGACCAGCTCTGTCTGATTTTGTCTCCCAAGCACCAGATTTCTCAGAAGCTCTACATCCCTCGAAGCACGGCCACTGCCGCACTGGGAGCTGCTGCACGGCTCGCCACATCCAGGAGCCTCTTGCACTGGTACCCCAGCGTGAAGGGATGGAAGTGCCAGGAGTGGGCAGAGGAGGGTGAAGGGAAATAGTGCTTGGGTAGCGATGCTTTGTCATTCTGTGTGACTGTATGCTAGCTTTACTATGCTTACAGTCTGCTTGACGTGTAAGTATCAGTATTTTATGTTCATTTTCATTTTTACTCATGATTTTATTTCATTCTGTGAGGTTTTGTTCACCTTTGTTTTTAATGCAGTAGTTAAAGGAGTTTTTGTTTTCTCGTGTTTCTATGAATGTTTTTCTTATACATATCATGATTGATAAATGAAACTTGAAAAAGTAATGTTTTGTAATCCATGTTTAGCAAGACAAAAATATTGTCGCTTCCCTAAAGGATGCCTGAAATTTAGGGTTCCTATTCTCTCTCTAATTTAAAATCTTTTATATCAGAGCATCATTACTTCTTTAAAAAATCAAGATCAGTAAGAAAATCCATACCTTGAAGCTTTGTTCATATAAATGCTTTTGAATTTTAAAAACTTAATCTATTTTCAAGATAGGAAAAGTTTTAAAACATAGTTGAACCATCCCTATAGTTATGACAGTTCCCAGGAACCTTAACATAAGTGGGTTTTTTGTGTGTGTGTCTGGTACTGGCATTGAACTCAGGACCTCACACTTGCTAGGCAGGTGCCCTACCACTTGAGCCGTGCCCCTAGCCCTTTTTGCTTTCATTATTTTTCAGATAGGGTCTCATATTTTTGCTGACCTCAGAGCACAATCATCCTGCTTACACTTCCCATAAAGCTGGGACCATGGACATGTGCCACCACGCCCAGCTTGTTGGTTGAGGTGGGATTTCACAAACTTTTTGTCCAGGCTAGCCTCACACTGCAGTCCTCTCAATCTTTACCTCCTGAGTAGCTTGAATTTGTAGGTGTCACCACCATATCTAGCAACAGTGGTCTTCTTTAAGTATTTATGCAGCATGATATTCTCAGTAGTCATATTGTGTGAACTATTATGACAATCGTAGTATAAATCAAAAGACTGAAAAGTGAAATTGAAAAATTTGAGTGACACTTTTTGTGCTAAAATACCAGACTCACCCCAAACTTTAAAAAGGATATTCTTAAAGCCAGCAAGCTGAGGGTGTAGTTCAGTGGTAGAGTGCCACTGAGTCCAGCATGCACAAAGTCCTTGGTTCCATCCCCAGCACTGGCAAAAAGCAGAACTAGAGAAAGAAAGGTAAACTGCTGGCATGTAACATGGCGTGCGTACCTGCTTTCTAAAGTAAGGACGTTCTCCTCCTTGCTGCCTAACTACTCCATCAGCAAACTGTCCACTCAGGGAATGCAGGGAGAGGTGTACTTAGGGCACTGGCAAAGCCTTCTGTAAATTAAGTAATCATGAAGCCAAACTAAACCCAACATCTTTAAGAATTCAGACTCAATCTTTAATTCCAATATATCTATAAGAATGATATACCGACCTAAAAAATAAAAATAAAGACAAAATTAACTCTGAAACATCACTGGTAGTTCAAACAACAGATAGACTAGCTTCCTGTTAGGGCTCTTATGATTTTATATTAGACATCTATAATGGAGAGTGACATAGTAAAGAGTTAAATACCTTATGTGACACTCAACAGACAGCAACTGGCAAGGTGTTATTTTTCATACACGTTTATATAATTAGCTAGAATTTGTTTCCAGGACTGGAGGCCTGGCTCAAGTGGTAGAGCACCTGCTTTGTAAGCATGAAGTCCTGAGTTCAAACCTCAGTTCTGCCCAACAGGGGAAAAAGTAGAATTTGTTCCTAAAGAAGAAAGTTCATTTTAAAACAATGCCTGTTGGGGGTGTAAAAAGAAGCCTAGGTTGAGTGATGAGCTCCACGTGTCCACATGAGCAACTCCTGGGCTGGGACCCCGGGGATCCAGTAAACAGAGGGCAGATGGCAGTACAAATGCTGAACTGCAGTTCTGTCTGCAACTGCACCAGTGTCTAGGAAGAGCCCTGCCAAGTCTCAGCAGACCTTTTCTGAGTTTGCCAGTTGATTTCATAACCTGACAGGGACTAATTTAATACCTTGGAAGTTAGATTATGAAATAACTCTACTGAGGCTTTTGAAGTCTCTTTTTTTTTTTGCAAATGGCTGGACAGAAAATCACTTAGAGCCATCTCAAACTGATGAAGTTAGCACACTTTGAAAGAAGCCTACATAGTAATTAACAGTTAAATGATTTATTTGAGTTACAGTGATTAATGAACCTTTGATAGGCTTATGCATTTTGACTGTTTGGCTTTGACTAGGAGAGCCAACCTGTTTACCTACCTTGTCCCAAAAATGCGGGCTTGCTTTGGTAGTTAACTAGCCCAAAGTATCAAATTTAGTAGACCATTTGTAAAAGAATAAATAGGTCTCTGTGTGTGCAAAAGAAGTCAGGCATGGTGGTGCAGCTGGTAATCCCAGGTGTCAGTAGGTTGATGTAAGAGGATCACAAGTTCAAGGCCAGCCCAAGCTACACAGCGAGCCTATCCGAAGAAACCAAGGGAGGAAGGAAAGGTATATTATGGTTAAATTCTTTTTTTTTTTTTTGCAGTACTGGAGCTTGAACTCCGGGCCTACACCTTGAGCCACTCCACGAGTCCTTTTTTGTGAAACAGTTTTTCGAGATAGGGTCTTGTCCAGGCTGGCATCAAACCATCATCCTTCTGATCTCTGCCTTCTGAGTAGCTGGAATTACAGGCATGAGGCACTGGCGTTAAATTACATTTTATTGTCTAAAAAATTTTTACTGACATCTAGACTTTGAACATTTGTGGTATTAAGGAGCTGTTAGCAGTACTGGAGGTCCCGTGAAATGTTGCTCGGGAAGTGGGAGCCTGAGGTATGTGAGAGGGAGTAGAACGAGAGCATGGAAGAGAATCCTGGTTCTTGACTCCTCAGAGAGATACAAAGAAGGGCTCTGTTAACAGCCACCAGAGCCCGGTGCTTATAGTCGAGACTACCCTTCTCCCATGCAAGATACCCCATGGGATTTCTTTCTTAAAAAAAAAAAAATTGTGGTATTGGGGCTCAAACTCAGGGCCTTGTGCTCGTTAGGCCAGGTGCTCTGCCACTTGAGCCATGCCTCCAGCCCTTTCTGCTTTAGTGTTTTTTGTTTTTTGGGTTTTTTTTTTTTTTAAGGTAGGATCTGAAGTTTTTGCCTGGGCTGGCTTTGATCACAATCCTCCTATTTATGCCTCCTTTGTAGCTGGGATGACAGACATATGCTACCACACCCAGCTTTTTTTTGTTGAGATGGGCGTCTCATGAACTTTTTTCCTGGGCCAGCCTTGAACTGCAGTCCTCCTGATCTCTTGCTCTTGAATAAATGGGATTACGGGCATGAGCCACCACTTCCAGTCCACCCCATGGGATTTGTAAAGACGGCCTATTTCAGCAACAGTCAGCCTTTTCCTACAAACCTCACACATCTCAAATACCAGTTGCCCATTTCAAGGCACGGGAATGAGAGGCTTCTGCCTGAATTCAGTCTGTTCTTAGCCTAGACTTAGAATTGTAGAATTTTGATCAGAGAAGGACCTTACATAGGAAACATGAAGCCTAGAAGGCCACAATACTTGAATCTCCATGTCTGCTGGCTCCATGTTTGCTATCTCCTTTCCACAGCAAAATATCACAGCTCCCTATGTATACTTCATGTAATTTGTGCCAGAAGACGTACATTTAGTAGATTAGTTCAAAAGAGTAGTGGATTTGATACCTGACAACCTTTGGTGTAGTGGGAGAAAGGGATTGATTTAACAAAGATGGACAATTTAAATAACTATTGCCAAAGGATCTGAAAAGGGGGTATCATAAAGGATAAGAAACCACCATATTACAAAAAAAATCTAATGCTTCCTGTAAACATTTATAATATATAACAAGACTCTTCTGACGTATTTTCTGTCTTTTTAGCATTAATCTCATACAGTGCCACGGGTGGCATTCACTCTATGCCTTACTCACAGTTTTCTAGGAGCCATCTCTTCCACACGGAAAATATTCCATTTTAGCTCTTCACCCTTCCCAAGATGTCTACCAGGTGGACAGCTGTATCAACTAAATCTGTCCATGTACTTTGCACTTGGTCCATTCCTCACAGATAGCATTTGTCTGATTTAGTCACCAATCAGCTTAGCAAGTTTTTGGTGTCATTGGCCTACTGGAACCAGAATTCTTTAACCTTGCTATTTTAACCAGGTATGCAGAAAATGTTAGCTGCCTAGTCGAGGGCTTGTCTGATACTGAGTATCATAATTGTCTCTGTGCCACTTTTCATGTGAAATTATTTGGCCTCTGCCAAACTCCAAGGATTTATTTACATTTTCATCGTTATAAGCAGTTTTCAGGAAATGCCTCTCAAAAGCTTGCTATTGGTGTACACCTTGTCTTATGTTTCTGTTCAAATAATTTATGGGAAATGGGCATGAGGAGCAATATCTGCTTGATTATTTCTTCTCAATACAATTTAGAGAAATGATTTATGAGACTGCTCTCAACCTGGTACAGAACTCATGGGAAGTTGTTGGATTAAGTAATGATGAATAACTTTACCTTTGGTGTTTGTAACAGCATTTGTTGGATTTAAATATTTATGAAGTTGGAATTTGTGTTGTCAAAAATGTCTAGGTCTTGCTTTACAGTTACTTTTTGCTCTGTTAATTCTGTAGGAATGAAAATGTCACTTGAATATGTGACCCAGAGAACTTAGTTGAGTAAAATACAAAATCTGTGTAGTTGGAAAATAGACTTGATAGTCTCCTTGACCAAACCATTTGTCGTTATTTTTGTCATGACCTCTTTATTTTGGGAGGTGGGGAGTGGTACTGGCTGTTGATCTCAGGGCCTCACACTTGCTAGGCAGGCTTTCTAACACTTGAGCCACTCTGCCAGCCCTGACTTCTTCATTCATTCAGAGGCCTTTGCAAACCTTTGCAGTACTGTAGATAAATAATTTTATTCATGAAATTGAAAATTCATTTATGTTGGAGCCACTTCATTTCCTGACAGCTGCATTTCAAACATGTTTTTTTGTTCTTTTGTTTATAGCAACATGTCAAGTCCTCCTAAGGTATCATCCAGGTGCTAAAATTCCCTTGACACTTTTCTACACAGTGAAATCAGAATCCAAGCCCATCTCACACTGTACTTAGCACTCTGTCACCTCCTGGATCTTCATTCCATAGTAAGAGCCTTCGCTCCCAGTCCAGCCTTCTGCCTAGAGCAGATCGTTTTCAGGTGGTTGTCAGATTCCAAAAATATTTCCTTAATCTGTCATCCCACGTGACCATAAGTAGAAACAAAGACTGAGCTCTATTCATTTCTTACTAATATAAGTAACTCCTTACAAAAGCATGTGTTAGTACAGTGTTGTTCTGATAGAAAATCTCTTTTGATGCTATACAAACAAAAATACCTTCCAGTTAAATAAGATTATGTGTGCCTTAGGATACTAATAGGCAAAAATATCCCCACAGAATGTTCCATGGTTCCTTCCCATGATACCTTCCTCATCGTGATTAATGGTCCTCCCTTGGCTTAGAAGGCTGAAACTTAGGTAGACATACACAATACGGGCCTAAGACCCAAAAGTGTATCCTTTCCTTTCTGAAATTTAAAAGTAGAAACTTTGCTTTACTGTTCTAAAGTAAGACAATAAAATAGAAGAGGGAAAAGCACACTTGGGTATGATTAAGTGACATCCTTTTTACATTGCGTATTTTAGACTGTGGAGCATTTGTTTGTGGTCAGGTAGGTAATGTGCTTTCAGCAACCTTTTAACAACTGATGCTAAAATTTTTAGATTCAGAAACAGAACCCTATCAAATAATTTAACACTCTTACTTGTCTTCTACTTGGAACTGTCTGATAGTTGACTTTGTCTAGAGTTTTGAGGCTCAGCAAGGTTGCCTCAAAAACTTGAGTTGAGAGAAAAATGGTGAGTTTATAATAAAAGTCAAACCAGTTCAACAAATGTGGAACTATCAGTAAATCTTGCTATGTTGGCTTTGCTTTGGGCCTTTTCAGAGTCATTTGACCTATTGTGAGAATCTATTTGTGATGTCGTTATGGTTTATATATAAAATGTCCCCAAAGTTCATCTGTTGAAAGCTTGGTCCCCGCTAGTGCTGCTATCAAGAGGTGATTGGATTATGAGGGGCTCACATCATCAGTGGAGTAATCCATTGCTGAAAGGGCTGCTAGGAGGAAGTAGGTCATGGGAAGGGGGACATGCCTTTGAAGGGTGTATCTTGTCCCCCAGCCCCTTTTTCTCTCACACTTTCTGCTTCCTGGCTGCCATGAGGTGAGCAGCTTTCCTCTGCCATGCCCTACCCCATGATGTTGCAGCCTTGCCACAGGCCTAAAAGCAACAGTGTCAGCTGACCATAAACTGAAACCTCTGAAATCATGAGTCAAAATAAACCCTTCCTCCTTGAAGTTGATTTTCTCAGGTGTTTTGTCATAGTGACAGAAAGCTAAGACAGATACCGTATCTAGCTCCTGATTGCTAGACTGAAGAAGAAGTCCTAAGGTGTTTTTCATCAAGTCTCAGCCAAGTAAAGAAATCCTCAGCCTTCACTGCTACTTCCTTGTCCTCGTGCCATATGGCAAGCAGAGGATGCTCTTGAGATGTGCTCAGTTAAAGAGCATTTGCTTGAGCAGTTTGGTCGAACTCATGTTTAGCATGAATGTAATGGCTAAGAATTTTCAAGTTTCTATGTGCTACAGGCAAGTGATCCTTAACCTTTTAAGGTCAATAACGTTAAGTGTCAAACACTGAGTACTATTCCTTTAGAGGGTACACACTCATTCAAAATTGTGCCATGATTTTTAGGGGTTCATGACTCTGAAGTCTACCCTAGGCTTTCCTAAACAGAAGTTCAGAAAAATCACCCTTTTGCCCTAGCCCTACCTCTACCTGCACTGTCCCTTGCCACCATCCCCTAGTTGTCCCAAACATAAATCTAGGAGAAAACTCTCCCTGCCCTTCATCCCTACACACGAGCCATTAGAAAGGCCTGTTGAACTCACCTCCTCTCTCATTAGTCCACCTGCTTTGCTGTAGACCACTTGTTCCCACGCCAGGCCAGGCCATCTCATGTCTCTCCTGGCACGTGGTAGAGCCCAGTATTTTTTCCTGAACAAAAAGAATGAGTGGTCACAGGGCAGAGAATGGGACATAAGTGTGGCTAATTAAAGTCTTGATAATTTCCCTATAACATTGTTCGGAATGTCCATAAAACCAAGCCTTTTGGGAACACGCATTCCATTTAAACCTTAAAATGAAATTAAGAGCATGACCTCCAGATAAGAGAACTGAGTAGAAAGGTGGGAAAGATTGTGTCTAGCTTATTCTTCTGCACAAAACATGACCTCCAGATAAGAGAACTGAGTAGAAAGGTGGGAAAGATTGTGTCTAGCTTATTCTTCTGCACAAATCAATAACTTCTCTGGTTTGGTTTGTGAAGGAAAATGGTGGGGGGGGGGGTGGCAGTTTGATATTTGGTGCTTATCAGCAACAGCCTTTTTAATAATCTTCTCCCAGAAAAGTCTGATTTACAAAATTGGTTCTTTTATTCTTCATTCTTGGAGACTAACATCTGACTTCCCAGTTTACTTTTTAGGAACTTTTTTAAGAAGTTTTTTATAAGGATAGAGGGGATTCATTGTGACAATTCCGAATAGGCCTATATTATAAATTGGTTAGATTACCCTCACCATATCTCCCCTGCACCCGCTCCCACCCCACTTAAGCAATTGCAGGAGGTTTCATTGTTCTATTTCATATAGGTATATGAAGTCCATCAACCTTATTCTGTCACCTTAATCTCCTTCGTTTCCCTCTCACTTCCCACAAGTATTCCCTCGTACACTGTATTTTACAGTCCTGTCTTTCATTATTAATTTCTAAGTTAATGTTCAAAGGGGTTTCTGGATGTATCCCCACTGTGAGTGTACTTTATTTTGGTTCGTTCAACCCCTTTCATTACTGTCCCTTACCCCTTCCCTTCCACTCCCCATTTTTCCAAGACCTTAAAATAAGACCTGAAACTTTCAAACAACTTCAGGAAGTAGTAGGAAGTACACTGGAACATAAAGGTATAGGGAATAACTTCCTAAATAGAACTCAAAAGGCTCAACATCTAAGAGAAAGAATGAACACATGGAACTGTATCAAACTAAAAAGCTTCTGCACAGCAAAAGAAACAGTCACTAGACTTAAGAGACTGCTCACAGAATGGGAGAAAATCTTGCCAGCTACTCATCCAGTAAGGGACTGATATCCAGAATCTACGGGGAACTCAAAAGACTCAACCCCCAAAGAATCAATATCCCAATGAAGAAATGGGCACATGAATTGAATAGGGAATTCTTAAAGTAAGAGATAAAAATGGCCAATAAATACACGAAGAAGTGTTCAACTTTCCTGGCTATAAAATAAATTTAAATAAAAACTACATCATGATTTCATCGCACCCCAGTAAGAATGGCCATCTTCAAGAGCAAAAACAACAGGCTGGCAAGGATGTGGTGAAACAGGAACCCTCATACACTGTTGATGGAATGCAAATAAGTACAACCATTATGCAAAGCAGTATGAATATTCCTCAAAAAGCTAAAGATGGATCCAGTGTGATACCTCTCCTGGGCATATACCCAAAGGAACCTAAGTCAGGATACAATAGAGATATTTGCACACCAATATTTATTGCAGCACTGCTTACAACAGTCAAGCCCTACAGTTGGTGAATGGATCAAGAACATGTGATATATATACACAATGGAGTTTTACTCTGCTATAAGGAAGCATGACACACCATGTGGTTTGAAGGTAAGTGGATGATGCAATTGGAGGACATCATGTTAAATAAGTCAGGTTCAGAAACACAAAAGGCCACATGTCTTCTTTCATATGTGGAAGACAGAACCAAAAGATAAATGTATTACACAAAAACATAAAACTCATATAGAACATGTCTGTAACAGTGGAACTCTCCTGTGGCTCTCAGGGAAGGAGGGAAAGGAAAAGAGAATGACAGAGCATCACCGATATCATAATACAAAATATCTGTGAAGGTAGAGGATATAACAATATGTATTGAAAGCTTTTTAGGAACTGTTAATACCACAGACCCTAGTTCAGCAAGTTAACACCCCAAAGAAATTCATTTAAAGGCGCTTTAGGGCTTATATATTAGCTTGGACTTTAACTGTCTTTTGTAGATCTGCTTATGAATAAATCGGATTCTGTGGGAGGGAGGCTGTGTGTGATGGAGAGCTATGCCAATCAATGGACTCGAGGGATAAACACAAAATGAAAGAAACCAAGGAGCTTGCTCTCCCAAATGAGAAACTTCATCTTACTTTTGATGGCTTTTCTTCCATCGATAAACTTTTTAAGTATATATTGACTTTGAAGATTAAAATTGTGAAGTTTTTGTTCTATTTCAAATTTACTGTAGTATTAGAAAATGTGATTCTTTAAAAAAAAAGTTTAATTCAACTAAAATGAGCAGGGAAAGTACCATCACTTATAGATTTCTGTTAGGTGACAAATGTTAGATTATAGACTCACATCAAAAGAACACTCTCACGCCAGCACATTGATGAGACAGACTCGGGTCTGTGGCATTCCCAGCCCTGGAGTGGGCCTCAGACACACTAAGGCTGTGAGACTCAGATGCATTACAGTTTTGTGTCAGCCTTGGTGGCTATCTACACCACCCACCCCCCAACCTCAGCAGCACAGCTATCGCCAGGCTGGCACTCACAGAGCTCTAGAACTGTCCTGGCACCTGGCAGAGACCTGTGCCACAGCAAGATTGACTCGTGTGTTGGCCTGCATCACCACCAGCTGCCTTGTGGGCCCTGGTCCACGGAGACTACCCAGGACCTTGTGGTTTTGAGACTAGGTGGCCAAGGGACTGCCTTCACCAATACTGCTCCAACCTCAGGCAATGTAGTATGCTATAGACCCCCATTTGCTGGGATCAGGAACCTGGGACTGAGCTATCTCAGTGACTCTGAGTAATAATACAGTAATAATACACTAATTACTGTATGTAATTAGTAGTGGGAGAATGCCTGGAGAATTTAAAGCAGTTGTTGTACAGAAACTCAATGATCTTGAAGAAAACAGAAAAACATTTCAATATTCTTAACAAAGAAACTTAGATGGAAGCAATTTTCAAAATATCAAATAGTAAATCTTGAGCTGAAAAGTCACTCAGTGAAATTAAAAATGCCATAGAAGTATGGATAATACAATAGGTCAAACAGAAGAAAGAATTAGTAAGGTCAAAGACAGGTTTTCTGGAAGTACACAGCTAGTAAAAGAGTGAATATTCAGGTTACTGGGGTTCAAGGAGGACTTGAGAATGCCAGAAAGGTATAAAGGTTTATTCAAAGGAATAGTAACAGAAAACTTCCCAAACTTGGAGAAGGATACAAATATCCATGTATAGGAAGGTCAGAGATCAAATTCAACACAACCAAGTCTACTCCAAGATATAATCAAGATCTCAAAGGTAAAAGATAAAGCAATTCTCAAGGCTATAAGAGAAAAGGAACAAATAACACATAATAATTCACCTGACAGCAGACTTAAGAGAAACCTTATAGGCCAGGACAAAGTGGCATGAAATTTCATAGTACTGATAGAAAAAAAAACTGTCAACTGAGAATGCTGTACACAGCAAATACGTTCATTAGAAATGTGATGAAGGCATTCCCAAGGTCTGAGAGAACATACCACCACCAGATCTGTTCTACCAAAAAAACACTAAAAGAAGTTGTTCAACCTTTAGTATTAAGACTAAAAAGCAAAATATGATAGCTCCATTAAAATGTTAATGGATGATATAGAAAGATATAAAATGGGACATACCGGGAGGAGCAGAGGGCAAGTGTAGAGATTTATTAGTATATTTTCTCATTTTTTAATTTCTGTTCCTTATGATCATGTTGGTTGCTCATTTCAAAATAGTTTTTCTTAAGCAAAATCTGTTTTTGTAAGCCTCATGGTAACCACAAAGCAAAAATCTAGAAAGAAAAACTAATAAGAAATCAAAACACATGACTAGAGTAGATCCCTTAACCACAAAGGCAGTGTAAGAGAGAGAAAGAAAGGAACTACAATAAAACTGGAAAACTGCAAAATGACCATAGGAAGTACCTGTCAATACTTACCTTGAATGTCAATGGATTAAATTCTCCAATTAAGAGTGACTTACTGGAGTAAAGAAAACAGACCCTACTAGATGTTGCTTTCAAGAAACCTCACCTTTATGGACACACTTTGAAAGTGAGAGAGAATAAGATACTCCATGCAAATGGAATCCAAAAGAGAGCAGGAATAGCCATACTTACATCAAATAAAATAGAATTTAAAAGCAATAAAAACAGACAGCGATGGTCATAATATAAAGATAATGAAGTCTATTCATAAAGAGGAAAAAAATAATTCCAAATATGTACCCAATATTGAAATACTCAAATATATTAATATGCCTAAAGGAAAGGAGAGTCTCTGATGTAGTAATAGTTGGGAACTTAACATCCCCTTTCAGTAATGGGCAGATCAGACAGACAACAAAGAAACTACAGTTAAATTGCATCCTAGACCAAGTGGATGTGAAAGACATCTACAGAGCATCCTGTCCGACGGCTGCCTGATACACATTTTCTCACCAGCACATGGAATGTTCTCCAGGACAGGTCATGGTATAAGTCACAAAGCAAGTCCACAAATTTCTAAAAATTAAAATCATCAAGAATCTTTTCTGATCATAAAGCTAGAAATCAGTAACAAGAAAAACTTTCTAAGTTATAAAGATAGATGGAAAGCATATAAAAATATATGGATCAAAGAAGAAACCAAAAAGGAAATTTGAAAATTTCTTGAAACAAATGAAAATGGAGACACACAATGCCAAAACCTATAGGCTACAGCAAAACAGTGCCAAGGGGATGTTCACAGCAATCAATGTCCACATTAAAAAAATGGAAAGATCTCAAACAACCTATTGCTACTTTTGGAACTAGAAAGACAAGAACAAAGCAAGCCTAAAATTAGTAGAAGGAACAACAAAGACCAAAGCAGAAATAAATGCTGGTTAAAAAACAATTTTAAAAAGTCAACAAAAAGCTGGTTCTTTGGAAAGAAACAAAATAGACAAGCCCTTTCCTCATCTAGGAAAAGACTTAATAAAATCAGAGATAAAAATATCACTGACCTCTCAGAAACACAAAAGATCATTAGAGTATTATGAACTCCTCTGTGCCAACAAATTTGTCAATGCAGAAGAAATGGACAAGTTCCTGGACACACACTACCAAGACTGAATCATAAGGAAACAGAAAACCTGAACAGACCAATAATGAGGAATGAGAATCATTCCTCAGTAGTAAAAACCCTTCCATCAAAGAACATCCCGGGACCAGATGGCTTCACTGAGGATTCTACCAAACATTTGAAGAACTAGGATCGGTTGTCCTTAAGTTATTCCAAAAAACAGATGAGGAAGGAATTCTTCCAAACATGTTCTTCGAGGCCTGCATTACCCTGATACGAAAACCACATAGGATGTAACAATAAGAAAACTACAGGCCAACATCGTTGAAGGACATAGTCGCAAGGATCCTCCACAGAACACCAACAAACTGAATCCAATGGCACATTAAAAATTAAACTTGTGCCAGGCGCCTGTGCTCACACCTATAATCCTAGCTACTCAGAAGGCAGAGATCAGGAGGAGCATGGTTAGAAGTGAAGCCAGCCCAGGCAAATAGTTCAGGACACCCTATCTCTAAAAGCCCTTCACAAAAAAAAGGCTGGTGGAGTGGCTCAAGGTGTAGGCCCTGAGTTCAAGACCCAGTACTGCAAAAAAAAATTATGCTTATATGAAAATGTCATAATGAAACCCATTATTTTATTCCATTTAAAAAATACAAAAAAAATTCACCACGATTAAGTGGAAATATCCCAAGGATGCAAGGATGGTTTAATATACACAAATCAATCAACAGATACCTTATCAACAGAATAAAGGGGAAGAAACCAGATAGTCATTTCCGTTGATGCAAAAAAAAGGCATTTGATAAAATTCAACAACACTTCATGATAAAAATATAGATGACATGAACTTACATAGAGAAAATCCCAAAAACTCCCACCAAAAACTTAGAAGAATAATTGATTTCAGCAAAGTTGCAGGACCCAAAAATCAACATAAAAAGATCATATACATAGTAAAGAATATGAAAGAGAAATCAAGAAAGCAATCCCATTTCAAATACTACAAAAAAATCTAGGAATAAATTTATCCAACATATGAAAGAGCTCTGCAGTAAACACTATAAAACATTGATGGAAGAAATTGAAGAGGATTAAAAAAGTGGAAAGACAATCCATGTACATAATACTGAAGAATCAGTGTTGTTAAAATATATTACCCAAAGAGATTTATAGCTTCAGTGCAATCCATACCAAAACACTAATTGTATTATTCTTCAATGGCATTCTTCACAGAACTAGAAAAAAATGGTTCTAAAATTTATATGGAACCACAAAAATAAAAACCCTGAAATGGCAAAGCCATCTTGAACCAAAATAACAAAGCAGAAGACATTGCAGTACCTGATTTCAAAGCATACTACAAAGCTGTGGTAATCAAAATAGCATGCTCCAAAAACAACCAAACAACACTGATATTGGCATGAAACAGACAAGTAGACCAGTGGATCAGAGAGTAGTGGTAAACTGCCACATCAATAGCCAACTAATTTTTGACAAAGAGCTAAGAACACACATTAAAGGTAAGGTTTTTTTTTTTAATAAATGGTGTTGGGAAAATTAGATATCCACATGCAAGAAAATAGACCCTTATCATTATAATAATCAACTCAAAATTGATTAAAGACTTACATAAGACCTGAAGCCATAAAAATACTAGAAGAAAACACAGGGGAGACATTTTTGGGACGCTGGAAAGAGCAAGGATTTCTTTGGACAAGACTCCAAAAGCACAGGAAATAAAAGCAAGCATAGACAAATAGGATTATATCAAACTAAAAAGCTTCTGCACAGCAAAGGAAACAGAGTGTAGAGACAGCATACAGAATGGGAGAAGATATTTGCAAACTGTCCTACAAGGGGTTGATACCCAGAATGTGTAAGGAACCCCAAAAACTTGACAGCAAAAATAAAAACACCATAAAGAAACAAATTTAAAGATAGGCAACTTTAACTAGACATTTTTCAAAAGAAGACATGCTCGTGGCCAATGGGTGTATGAAAAATTGTTCAACATCACAAATCATCACGGAAATGTAGATCAGCACCACGATGAGATGTCACCACTCCAGTCAGAATGGCGGTTATCAAAAAGACTAAAGGTAACAGCTGCTGGTGAAGCTGTGGAGAAAAGGGAACTCTTTGCCCTCTATTGGTGGGAATGTAAATTAGTACTGCCACTATGAAAAACAATATGGAGGTTCATCAAAAAATTAAAATTAGGACTGGAGGTGTGGCTCAAGAGGTAGTGTGCCAGCTTCACAAGTATGAAGTCCCGAGTTCAAACTCTGGTCCCACCAAAAAAAAAAAACTAGGACTACCATATGGTCTAGCAATTTTTACTGCATCTATATTCAAAGGAAATCACTATGTCAGAGAGACCTCTGCATTCCTGTGTTCACTGAAGCACTATTAACAATGTCCAAGAAATAATAACCCAAGTGTCCATCAACAAATGTATGGATAAAGAAAACCTGGCACAATCACACAGTAGCATATTATTCAGCCATAAAGAAGGATGAAGTCTGCTACTAGGGAGATCGAGGTGGGGGGATTGCTTGAGCCCAGGAGTTGGGAGAACAGCCTGGGCAACACAGTGAAACCCCATCTCAAGAACAAAAATTGCGGCAACATGAATAGTACTAAAAATAATTATGTTACGTGAAATAAGGCTCAGAAGGACAAGTAGCAGATGATCTCACAGAAGTCAGGAGTAGAATGGTGGCCACAGAGCCTGGGGAGAATAGGTGGGGGAGGAGCAGGTGAATGTTGGTGAGTGGGTACGGACAGGAGTGAGAGCTCTGGGAGCCCTTGTGTGCCACGCCCTTCAAAAAGCTACAGAAAAGGATTTTGAAAGTTTTCATCACACAGAAATGATAAATGAGGTGAGGTTAACCTGATTTAAGCATTATGCAGTAAACACATGTACTCAACATTGCGCAGTACCCCATTAAACGTGTACAGTTTTATATCTTAACATATCTGTTTAAAATAATTTTTAAAAAGACCAATTCCAGGGCAACAGCTTTCAAACTTCCTCCATCTGGACTACCCCTCCCCTGGGATTCTCATTTAATTGGTCCCATGTGGTCATTCTTTCTTTTTTTCTTTCTTTCTTTCTTTTTTTTTTTGGTGGTACTAGGGTTTCAAGTCAGGGCCTCACGCTTGCAAGGCAGATGCTCTGCCATTGAGCCCCTCTTAACAGTCCCCCGTATGGTTCTAATAAGTTGAGAACTATTGTGCAAGATGGAAAACCCAACTACATACAAGAAGAAAGCTACAAACACACACACCATGGACTTCAGAACAGTGACTCGTGTGTGTGTGTGTGTGTGTGTGTTACTGAGGTCTGAACTCAGTGCTTCCCACTTGCCAGGCAGGTGCTCTACCTCTAAAGCCATGCCCCAGCCCTTTTTGCTTTAGCTATTTTCCAAAAAAAGTTCTGGCGTTTATGCCCCAAAAGCCTGAACTCCCATGATCATCCCATTCTCTACTTCCTGAGTAGCTAGTATTACAGGGTAAGCCACCATGCCAGGCTGAGAATGGTGATTGCTAAGGGAAGGGGTTGGAAGAACAAGCATATGCCTGGATGAGGGAGATGTTACCAAACTTCCCACAGTTCCCCCTACAGAGCCTGCCATCCATCCACTTCCCCTCAGTCATCACTACTAGTGAGCCACCGTGACAGAGCAGACACACTGTGATTAAAAGTCATGTGTTGTGAAGCCATTTTTATTCTAAACAGATGAAATGGTAGTGATAGACGACTGCAGCCTGGATTTGGTTGTCCTATATCTAAATTCTGTTTGATGTCCCTGGCTGCATTTTCCTTTTACATATTGTAGAGATTTAACATGTTATAAATTGGATTGGCTTTTTGCCCTACCCACAAAAGTGACCAAATGCTTGCCCTCCTGGGGACCCCAGTGTCAAACAACATCCTTACCAATGGAGCCAGTAGTTTCTCTCTTATTGAACCATGAGGGCAAGTTCAAGGGACAGCACTGGAATCTTCATATGAAACCTTACTGTTTCCTGTTGTCACTGAAAGGAGTGGCTGGTGGTGACAAGGGGCGCTGGCTGAGGGCTCCAGGACCTGTAGTGAGGAGCAAGGCAGGCAAAGCAGCCTGCGCAAACCTCATCAGAGTTTTCCTCCTGGCCATTCTAGACCTGGAATTTCCCTACTGAATTACTCTTCATAGTAGACTTGGCGATGGGGAATAGTCCATCAAAGCTGTATTTTTAAAAACTGATTGTTCTAAAAGTTGAATGGAGTTATTCTTTTGACATCGGGTTTTGCTGGTTCCTTGCTGCTAGGTGGCGCTGTAGGACAAGCGCTTGGTTGCCAAGCCTGCTGCTAAAACCTTGTCTTGTACTAGCGAGTGGAGCTTGGAGGTCATTTTCACCCAACCCTTCTGTTTTATTTTTGAGGGAAAAAAATAAGCAACTTATAAGTGAATTGTTTGTAAATAGGGTCTTAGAGTTAATTCTCGTAGGGCGATTTCCCCACAGTTTAAATTTTCTCTAATTTTACACTTCAGGAAGCTTGCTGGAAAGCTCCCCTTTTACAGAACTTTAACACTGAAGTTGACGAGAAACATGACCTAGCTCATGACTCATTTGGAAGCTATAAATACTAATTCTGTCTTGCTCCGTTGAAAAAATTCTAAAAGGAAAAAAAATATTCTTGCCATCTTTATTTCCAGGCAGGTAGGTTTTCACCTCCATCATAAATATTGTAGAAAAAAACCCACAAAATTCTTACAATTTCCTACAAAATTCCTACAATTTGTGAATCTTAATGCTTTGCTTGATGCCTAGCATGAGAGAGAGAGGAGGAGGGAGGGAGAAAGGAGGAGGGAGAGAATTTTCTTATTCTAAGGCATTAAATTTTGTATGTGCGTTATTGGAAAACCAGTCCCCTGGCCTCAATGCCAATTCACAATTTACAAATAACGAGGGCAAGGTTTGGAGGAAAAGGAAATAATGTTTATTATTCGTTAGATGAAGAGGAGGACAGGGAAGATCAACCTCTGAAAGCTCGGTTGCCCCACTTCTGAGAGAAAATATCTGCCTTTTAAAAGGGAGCTCAGGTGCTCAGCTTGACTGCGTGACCAGATGCATGTTCATCATGGCCGCTGGCCTTGATTCTCCAGGTGGCCGGTGCCACTTCTCTGAAGCTGCATGTCTTGGCTGGCAGGTTTACTGCTCTGGTGGTCAGACAGAAATGAGGGGTAGAGAGCTGCTTGGCCTAACTGGAGGGCAAAGGGAGTTATTCTTCATTACTGGATTCTCCAGCAATTAGACAAAGAGGGAAAGAAAGTTAGTTTAATCAACAAAGTAAACTGGCCAGCAGGCAAGCTGGCTATACAGAAAGGTTTTGTTTTGTTTTGTTTTGTTTTTCTTTTGTGGTCCCTGTTCACATATATACTTCTCTGGGGGAAGGTCCTTGGCCTCCTCTGATTCTCAAAAACGTCTAAGAATGCTGTAGGAGGTCTGCATCCTGTGATATAGGACTGTTTGCTCTCCATGCTTCAGTTGCTCGTGGCTCTGTGCTGAGGACTCCCACATTTGCAAGACCAGCCCAGACATCTCTCCCAAACTCTAGACTCCATGCCAGTTTGGCCTCTCCCCTTTGATACCCAAACAATGGACACTGCCAACTGAGGATGTCTAAAATGGAATTCATGATCTTTTTCCCCATTAGCACCCCAAACTGCACCAGCTATGGAGTCTTCTGTAACCCAGGGGACTGCAATTTCCCAGGTCAAAACCCTGGGAGTTATCACTGATTCTTCTTTTCCACTCCACTTCCTGTCAGCCAGGAAGTCCTATTGGCTCTACCCTCAGCATATTTGGAATACGACCATTGCCTACCACTCCCTCCCACCTCTCAGGTCAGAATCCCTGTACTCAGCCTGGGTTGCTTCAACAGGCCCATCTGGACTCACAGCTTCACATGTTCATTCACTCCATTGTGCACAAAGCAGCCAGAGAGGTCCTTTCAAACTCAAGTCACATGGTATCCAGCCCTCCTCTGCTCAAGACCCTCGAGGGGCTCCCAGTTTTGCTCAGAGTCCTTATGGCCCACGAGAAGTCCATACACAGACCAGGATCCCCAGTTAAATCTGGATTCCAGATAAATGGTAAAAAATTTCCCAGTATGGCTCATTCAGTATCTGAGGCATACTTAAAAATTATTTGTTATTTGTCTGAAATTCACATTTAACTAGGATTCCATATTTGCATTTGCTAAGTCTGTCAACCTTACCCTCTTCACCCACGTTACCTGTGTTACCTTGGTTTCATCTCTCCTTTGCTCCTTCTACTTCCCACCTCAACTCCACCCCGCTGGCCTCCCCACTTCCTCTCTAGGTAGCTCCAGTCTTTGGTTTTCACCTAAGCTGTTCTTCCTCTGCCATCTGCATCATCTCAAAGACGTTTTTTGTTTTGCTTTTTGGCAGTACTGTGGACCTTGCAGACAAGCACTTGCTAAGTCATGCTTCCAGCAAAGAGGCAGTTTTTTAGACTAGTTCTCAACCCTGCACTCCCAATGCCCCTTACCCTTCCTTCTCCCACAGCACCTAACTTATGGCAGGATTCATTCTTTTCAATGCCTATGTCTGACTCCACCATCTAGAATCTAATTCCATGGGCAGGTGTCTGTATGCACTTTGTGCATTACCGTATCCCAAGAGGCTAGAACAAATGGCACTGGTGCCCAGTACATACTTGGATAAATGAATCTTTTCAAAAGTTTATCCTCCTCTCTACTATACTGTATTTATATTCTTTGCTCCAATGTGTCTTATGACAAGTATTTGAAGAAACTTAAAAGAGTGTTCGCCCAGAGAGGAGCCTATTGGTGAGGTGGGGGCAGGGGATGCATGTACATCCCAGCTGGGAGGGTCCTTTCATCCTGGTACATTCTGGGTCAAGGCAGAAAATTATCCCCAGCTCTCTTGCGACATTCCTCACACCTTCAGCATTGCCCAATATTTATCAACAACAACAAAAAACTTGTTTATTTTCCTTCTGCCAAGAAACTTCAAGGATAGGAGACAAAACAGGATAATTTCTACCTGGAAGGACCTTGTGATAAGGTTGAGGTTCTTGCCTCTCTGATGAAACAAAAGGGAATTGGGCTGACAGGCCTGAATCCCTGCAAAAGCCACAATCCTCACATCCCACAGCCCTCCTCGGTTATTTCCTACTTGGTAAACCTCAAGAGAAAACTGATGTGAATGCTAAGCAGGAGCAGTGAGAGGACCATCTGCAGCGACCTCTCCATGACCCCATGCAGTAGCACAGCAGAGGCGAATTAAAGTGATGGCGTCAGCCTCCATTGACGCCAACAGGAAGGTGGGGCAGAAAAGCAGATTTGCTGCCGACAGTCATTTCCCCCAGAGAGCACCCCCCCCGGGGGAGGGGTCATTACAGCTAGGATAATAATGTTTGTGCGATGGCTTTACATAAATATTCAACCCCACCTTATTTCTGCACTAGTGAATGTTCGAGAATTACCAGCTAGAGAAATTGGGTCTTAATTCACCAACGCTAACAGAAGTCTAGGGCAGATGTGCAGGAGAAACATGGCTAAAAAGCATCATCTAGGAAGTGAAGAAAAAATATCGTTTGGGGCAGGATGGTTTGCAAAGCCTCTTCCTTCTCCGTGTCCCCTCATTCCAGGTGCACCTCTGCATGCACTAGTCACTGAATGAGAGGACTGTCATTCTCCAACTCATTGGAAATTTGAGGGGGCCTGTTTGACAAAGGCTCTGCAACTTCCTGTTTCTCGTGTGTGTGTGTGTGTGTGTGTGTGTGTGTGTGTGTGTGTGTGTGTGCCGGGGATCAAACCTAGGTGTGCATGCAAGGCAAGTGCTCTACCACTGAGCTACATGTCCACCCCTCCATGGTGTCTTAGTCTGTGCTGTTGTAAATGCACCAATTTTCTGTTTCAGTCCATTTTCTGCCTCTGTAACAGAATACCATACACTGGGTAAGTCATAAACAACAGAAGTACATGGCTCAAGGTTCTGGAGGCTGGGTAGTCTGAGATCGAGATCACGTCTGGGACTTCCTGCTGCATCATAACACAGCAGAAGAACAACCGAGCTTGTGCTAGACAGAGAGGACAGGAGTAAGAATACCCTCATGAGAGAGGTCACTATAATAACAAAGCCACTTCTGCCATAACTAATCCACTCCTGAGACAATGGGATTAATCCATTTCCAAGGGCTCTATCATCATGACCTCATCATTCCTTAAATGTCCTACCTCCCAGTATGATCATGGTGGTAATTAAATTTTGACATGAGTTTTAAAGGGGACATTCAATTCATAGCAGAGGCTGTCAAGTCCAAAGAGCTGCAGGATGAGCTGGCAAACTGGAGACCCAGGAGTATCAATGCTGTGCTTCCAAGGGCCTGAGAACCAGGAGAGCTGACAGAGTAGATCCAGTCTAAATGCCAGTAGGCCTGAGATCCCAGGAAGAGATGATGTTTCAGCTCAAATTGAAATGTAGGAAAAAATGATGCCTCAGCTTAAAGGCAGTCAGACAGGAGGAATTTCTTCTGTTTTGGAGAAGAATCAGGCTTTTGGTTATAGTCAGGCCTTCGACTGATTGACACCTACCCACTTAGAACCATCTGCTTTACTCAAGCTACTGATTTAAATATTTAAATCATCCAAAAGCACACAGAAATACCCAGAATAATGTTTGCCTAAATATCTGGGCACCCCCTATTTCAGTTAGGTTGACACATAAAATTAACCATCATACTACTGAAATTAAATTGCTATTAATCTGAACTATACTGGATTAAATTGTTAATTATAATCCCAACAGCAGTCACTAAGGCAATAACTTAAAGAAACCATGTAATTATCTCAATAGATACAGAAAGATAATTTGACAAAAAAAAAAAAAACAGTATGTAAAAACTCTCAACAGACTAGGAATAGAAGGGAACTTTTTCCAGTGATAAAGGCCATTGATGAAAAAGCCACTAGTAGGGGCTGGTGGAGTGGCTCAAGTGGTAAAGCGCCTACCTAGCAAGCATGAGGCTCTGAGTTCAAGACCAAACACTGCCAAAAAAACACCACTAGAAACATTCTACTTCATGGTGAAGACCTGAAAGCTTCCCTCTAAGATCAGGAACAAGGCAAGGGCGTTCACTCACACCACTTGTATTCAACATCTTACTGGAGGTTCTAACCAGGACAATTAGACAACTACTAAAAGAAATAAAAGGCACTCAGATTGGAAAAGAGAACAAAAATCTATGTATTTGCAAATATCATGATCTTGTATAAATGAAAATCCTAAGAAATACACACACACGTACTTCCCATAATAGAGCTAAAAAACAAGTTTCAGCAAGATTGAAGATTCAAATACTTAGGAATAAACGTAACCAAAGAAGACCAGGATATGTACACTAAAAACTATAAAACATTGCTAAAAGAAATTAAATATGGCCCAAATAAATGAAAAGACATTCAATGTCTATGGATTGCAAAACTTAATGTCGCTAAGTTGTCAATACTGGAATAGGGAAGTAGCTCAGTGCAAGGCCCTGGGATTGTCCCCCCATCACTGTGATAAATAAGTAAATGATAGATAGATAGATAGACAGATAGGTAGATAGATAGATAGATGATAAAGTCAATATTCTCTAGATTGAGCTACATACATATTCAATGTGATCCATCGCAAAATTTCAGTAGTATTCTTGTAGAGATTGACAGGCTGATCCTAAAGTTTATATGTAAATACAAGGGCTCCAGAATAGCAAAAATAAAACAAAACCCCCAAACCTTGGAAATAACAAAAATAAGAGCAAAGTTGAATTTGACACCCACTCTGAAACTACAGTACTCAAGACTATGTGGTACTTGTATAAGGACAGACATATAAAGAATACAGTTGAATTGACAGTACAGAAATAAATCCATACACTTCAAGTCAGTTGATTTTTGATAAGGGCACCAAACTGACTAATGGAGGAAACATCATGTTTTCAATAAATGGTGCTGGGACAAATGGAGAGCCACATGAAAAAGAATGAAGCTGAACCTCATACCACATACAAAATTCAAAATGGGTCAAAGTCTTAGTTCAAAGCTGAAACTATAAAAAAAATTAGATAAAAGAAACTTAAATCTTAGTTATCTTGGCTTTGTCAATTATTTCTTGGATATGACACCAAAAACACAGGCAACAAAAGAAACAACAGGATTCCAAAATAAAAAAATAGATAAATTGCACTTCACCTAAATTGTTTTAAGGTAGGGTTTTACTATGCAGCCCAGGCTGGCACTGAAATCACTCTAGTCCAGGCTAGACTCAAACTTGTGATCCTTCTGGGGTGAGCCACCATACCTGGCCTAGAGTAATACATTTTGAGCTATGAAGGACACCATCAAGAAAATGAAAAGAGAGTTCACAGAAGAGATTTTTACAAATCACATACAAAGGATTTATATCTAAAATACATAAAGAACTTCTACAACTAAATGATAAAAAGACAAAGACAAATAGCACAATTTAAAAATGGACAGAGGATCTGAACAGGCATTTCTCCAAAGAAGATAAATAAAATGGTCAATAAACACATGAAAAGATGCTGACTATCACTAGTTGCCAGAGAAAGTCAAAGGAAAACCTCAAGGTAATACTTGGCACTCACCAGCATGGCTGTAATAAAGACAGATGATAACAAGTGTTGGTGAGGATAATTGGAGGGAAATTGGAGCCCTCATAGAGCACTGGTAGGAACATACAATGACATACCACTTTTAAAAATAATCTGACTAAATATAGAATTGCCATATGTTCTAGTAATTCTACTCCTCGTATATACTTATGAGAAATGAAAAGTTATGTCATTATAAAAATTAAACATTAATGTTCATTAGAAGCAAAATGGAAACAACCTGTATTAAAGTTAACTTTCATTGCTGTGACCAAAATACCTGACATAAACAAAGGGAGGAATTATTTGGGCTCCCAGTTTCATGGCACAGAGGGTGTGGTAGAGCAGAGCAGCTAGCATCATGGTGGCCAGGAAGCAGAGAAAGAGACAGAAAGGGGCCAGGACCAAGATATTCCCCAAGGACCCATCCCCAGTGACTTATTTCCTCCAGTTGGGCCCTACCTCCTAGCTTCCAGAACCTCCCCAATAGCACCACAAGCTAGGGACCTAGGCTGTAACTCAGGAGTCTATGGGGCATATTTCATATTCAAATCATAACAGTCTGCTCCTGGTCCCCAGAGGCTAATGGCTTTCTCATACTGCACAATGCATTTAATCCATCTCTAAGAGTTCCTAAAATCCCAGCAATTCAAATGTTGTTCAAGAGTCTAAGTGCAAAGTCTCTGCTGGGACTCAAGGCAAACTCTTATCTGTGAGCCCTTGTAAAATCAAAAAGAAAGTTCCATATTTCCAAGATATAATGGCACAGAGTAAACATTCTCCTTCCAAAAGGGAAGAAAGGAGACTAACATGGAAGGATTTGACCAAAACAAGACTGAAACCAAGCAGGACAAACATTAAATCCTGTAGCTCTGTTTCCAGCATGTGAGGCAACAGTGTCATCATTTGACCCCCAGGGGGCTTGGGCAGTCCTATCCTTATGGCCTTGCCATTCGTAGCCCACATGACCTCTCTCTTGGGCTGGTTCCACTCATTCCACCTTCCTGGCATCTCTGACATCCTGAGGTCTCCACTGCAGTTTAGAATTCACCTAGTCATTAAGAAAATGTGGTATCTATACACAATGGAATTTTATGCAGCCATGAAGAAGAACGAAATGTTATCATTCACTGGTAAATGGATGGAATTGGAGAACATCATTCTGAGTGAGGTTAGTCTGGCCCAAAAGACCAAATATTGTATGTTCTCCCTCATATGCAGACATTAGATCAAGGGCAAACACAACAAGGGGATTGGACTATGAGCACATGATAAAAGCGAGAGCACACAAGGGAGGGGTGAGGATAGGTAAGACACCTAAAAAATTAGCTAGCATTTGTTGCCCTTAACGCAGAGAAACTAAAACAGGTATCTTAAAAGCAACTGAGGCCAATAGGAAAAGGAGACCAGGAACTAGAGAAAAGGTGAGATCAAAAAGAATTAACCTAGAAGGTAACACCCACGCACAGGAAATCAATGTGAGTCAATGCCCTGTATAGCTATCCTTATCTCAACCAGCAAAAACCCTTGTTCCTTCCTATTATTGCTTATACTCTCTCTACAACAAAATTAGAAATAAGGGCAAAATAGTTTCTGCTGGGTATTGGGGGGGGGAGAGGGAGGGGGCGGAGTGGGTGGTAAGGGAGGGGGTGGGGGCAGCGGGGAGAAATGACCCAAGCCTTGTATGCACATATGAATAATAAAAGAAAAATGAAAAAAAAAAAAAACAATTCAAAGAAGAAAAAAAAAAAAAAAGAATTCACCTAGTCATTGCCATTTCGGGGGCTGCCTGCAGGGATTTTGACCTTGCTTCACTGGCCTTCATTTGAAATCTCAGTGGAAGCCTCCATAACCCCATAACTCTTGCACTCCACATGCCAGCAAAACCAGCATCATGTGGACAATGCCAAGGTCTGCTTCCAGCTCAAGCAGGACCCAGGTCCCCTTGGACCACAACTGCAGTGCCTCTGAGTGCCTGTGTAGCTTAAACCCAGGAAAATACTTGCCTTGGTGGCCCTGAGTGAGAGGATACCCCAGCAGCTCTCTCTTCCCAAAGGAACGTCTTTCGAATGAGTTTACAATTGTACACCCAGCAGCCTGCAGTAGGTAGGAGTTGGCTAATTCCCGAGCTACCCACAAGAAATCTTCTTTATTGTCCAGTGCAAACTGCTTGGCTTTTTTTTTTTTTTAAATGGCACTGATCTCTTTAACAACCACATCTTCCTTGTCCACAACTTTCAAATTGCTCCTTTTCTGGCCAGACCACACATTTTTTACATACTTCTGCTCTGTTTTTTCTTCCTGGTTCTTACTGTAAACCTGGCTAAAAGCAGCCAGCAATAACCATGCCACAGCTTGAATGCCAAGGTTTGAACTCAGGGCCTTGCTCCTGCCTAGCAGGTGCTCTACCACTTGAGCCATGGCCCCTTCCTCCTTGTTATTTTTCAAATAGGGTCTTGCTTTTATGCCTGGGCCAGCCTGCACTGCAATAGTGCAGGAGAGCTGGAATAACAGGTGTGTTCCACTATGCCCAGCTTTTTCTGGTTGAGATAGGGGATCTGGCAATTTTTTTTTGCCCAGGCTGTCCCTGCATCTCAATCCTCCCGATCTCTACCTTCCAAGTAGCTAGAATTACAGGCATAAGCCACCACACCTGGCTAATCATTACTTTTAAATTCAGACTCACCCAAAGTGTCAGGACGTGGACAAGTTGTAGACAAATTCTTTGCCAGAATGTAACACGAATGGCCTCGGTACAATTCCCAACAGAGTTCTCATTCTCATCTGAAACCTCATGAGCCTGGCCACACTGCCCACATTCCTGTTGGCATTCTGGTTTTCTGAGCTCCCACCAGAAGTGCCCACTAAGCTGTGCTTATGGCTTCCTAGGCTCCAAACTCTCCCAAGCTCCTCCAGCCAAACAGTTCCAAAGGTTTAGGAACCACACGGTCATGTTCAGTCACAGCAGCACCCCTACGCCTCTCACACCAGTTTTCTATTTCGTTACTTTTGCACCACTGTGACTATTTGGTGATCTGACATAAACAACAAAAGGAAAGAGTTCTTTCGCACATGGTTTCAGAGGGTTCAGCCCATGGTTGCTTGGCCACATGAACTTGGTCAGAACATCACAGGAGGAACATGTGACAAAGGAGAGCTGTTTGCTTCATAGTGGACAGGCAGGAGAGAAAGAGAGAGAGAGAGAGAGAGAGGGAAAGAAAGAAAGGGACCAGGGACAAGCTCTCCCCAAAGATTCATCCCCCAATGTCCTACTTTCTCCAGCTAGATCCCATCTCCAAAAGTTTCCAAAACCCCCATATAGCACCACCATCAGAGGACCGAGGTTTTAGCACATGAGCTTGTGAGGGACATTTCAGAGTCAAACCATAACACAAACCAAAGACTCATGAACACTGGTGACTGGATAAGAATTGGTATATCCGTGCAATGGAATATTATTCAGCCATAAAAACGAATGAAGTGCTGATTTATGCTACAACAATATGTAAAGGGAAAGAAGACAATAATGATACATACTGAATTGATATGAAGTACCAAGAATAGGCAAATCTGTAGGAATGGAGACGAGATTAGTGATTGCCAGCAGCTGGTGGGGGGAGGGGAGAAGACTGAGGAGTGACTCTTAGTGGATACAGGTTTCTCTTTGGGGTGAGGAAGATGTTCTGAAAGGAGCAAGTGGTGAGAGTTGCACAACTGTGAAGGACTAAAAACCACTGAACTGTGAAGTTTGAATTTCATGGCATAGGAATTATAACGCAGATTTTTTTTTTAAGTTAACAAAAAGCCCAGCCTTTTGATGGAAGCAAACACCCACATCTGATCAAGCAGAGAGCTGTTGACTTCACTGACTCCAGAGGAAGCTTGGCAGAAAGAGGAACAGACAACAGGCTTGCGTCCAAGTTTTCTGACTTAGTGGCTCTAAGGTGGGACAGGGGATCTTTAAATGTCTACAGCTCTACAACTGTCTCCATGCCCTATCCCCACCCTATCAAAAATGTGGTTAAGGCTGAACTTAGATTTTTCATATTTCTGGTTTTGATGTTTCCAGTTGTTAGAGGACAAGAGTAAATATCACAATCAGGAATTATGGTAAATCATTTCATCTGACACCAAGCTTTCTCCTCCACACTCTAAGAACGATTGCTGACCAGCCCTCAAGTTTCATGAAGAATATTTACAAATTATATTGATCACTGTTACTTCTTTCCCCAAACTCATGCCAAAATCTCACCTGTGTCAGGATGGTACTCACTTTCCCTTCACTATGTCTGAACCCCCAAACCTTCAGGAATGAATAGGTTTCCTTAATAGCTTTGAAATATGTAAAAAAATAAAAAGGACTTATATAAGAATTCATAGGGTCACTCTAAAAGGAACTGTGCCTCTTCTTTCATCACTGAGTGATGTTATGTAAGTCTGCTGTCACAGCCTCAGTCTTGGCAAGTGTTAGAACACGAACTCTCCAGGGCTGTCCCAAGAACAGTGGCTCCCAAAATAAGAAGAATGACTTGTGACAGGCACCCTGAAGAGTGTCTCAATCTGCTTCCATGATTTACAACCTTCTTACCTCAGTAATGACTTCCACCATTTGGTTCAGACACCCAAGAGGCCATGTCTGACATTTTAGAAGAGGGATGGGCATAAACCCTCCTGAATCTATCTTGGTTTCATAAACCATGCTAAGCTCACGAATCACCTTTCTTCCCTACAAAGTCATTAGCTGCTTAAATATAGAAGGTAAGTTTGCATCTGTGGCCAGGAACCAGGGCCAGGTTTAATAAAACCTGTACTGACTCCCAGTTTCCAAGGACAGTCAACAAACATCAAGGACTCCCTCTGCATACTTCCCCAGGACTGTCAGGTTGGTAAAAAAATGTAAAAACTTTTCAGATTCATGAGTGGCTATGGATAATTTCTAACAAAACAACTGCTGATACATCTGAGGTTGGGTGAGATGGGAAGAAAACTAAAATTAACTACTAGTGATCTACAAAAATTATTTCACATCTATTTCCATTCCTTTTTCTAAAAAAAAAAAAAGCCAGGTGGTTTTGTATGGTCCTGTAAGAGGGAGAGGAGAGGGGAGAATGACCTCTCCAGATTCTTCAAAATTGTAAAATCTAATGTCTGGGAAATTTTGTGTAATTATTATTTTGATAGCTAAAACATACATATCTTATAAAACTTAAGACTACAGACAAAAAATATCCATCCATTCATTTCTCTTGAACCTCTAGTTTCT
Organism: Castor canadensis; assembly: GCF_047511655.1. NCBI lineage: Eukaryota > Metazoa > Chordata > Mammalia > Rodentia > Castoridae > Castor > Castor canadensis. The sequence goes on along the minus strand of NC_133396.1, from coordinate 83,692,510 downwards.
TATTCCAGGAGCAATGGTGCCAGATACTTTTCTATGTGCCTGGAATAGAAAAGTGAGCAAAACAATAGCTACAGGTTCTGGTAAATCCTATGAGAAAAATAAAATAGCCTGAGAAAGAGCAGTCTTTGAGGTAGGAAGAAAACCAGATGAGTGTGGTTTTATAAAACCCAGAAAAGAAAATACTCCAGCAATGAGGGAGCTGCCAGCCATGTCAAAGACTGTTCAAAGGTCAAGTGAGATAGGGACAAAGAGGTGACTTCTGGCTTTGGTGATTGAGGGTCTAAGAATTGTTCCAGCCAGCTGCTGTTACCAAAAGCTGGATTGGAAAGGGGATATCATGTTTATAACTAATCTTTTGGATTAGTTATAAACTAATGTTATCAAAACATAATAACATTAGTTATTAGTTATATGTTATATAATGTTATCAAAACATAATAACATTAGTTATTAGTTATAACTAATGTTGATCAAAAATAGGTGGGAGAAGCAGCAGAACCGGGGTGAAGGGCTTCCCAGACATATATCAAGGGCAGTTGCTCTTAAAATGTATCATATTAAGGTGTGTTTGTGTCTGAGAAATAATCCAGAAGAAAATAATAATTCGGGAAAGAGGGTTATTTCATAAAATTCTTGAGAAAGCAAGGTGAGAGAGGCACAAGGGAGTAGGGCACAAGGAGGAGGTGTGGCTTTAGGAAGGAGCAGGGCTACGCCTTCCATTTTAGCAGATCAGATCCTTTCATGGGATGTAACACACACATATGGGGGTGCACGTGTGCTCATGCGTGCGCTAACTCGCATAGCAAATCACAGCTTGCCCTACACGCTGTGTGACGTCTTGCTTTCTGAAAACTTAGCAGCAGCGTATGTGAGTTTCTGCTTAAGGACTTCTTACTGTTTTGACAACTGCATGGCATTGGCTTTCATTACCACGCCATCATTTACCTCTGACCCTGTCCTAACAGACACTGGCTACTTTCAGAATTCCTCTATCACAAATAATGCTTCAATGAATTGCTTTGTACAAATATGCTAGTGAATCTGTAGAATGAATTCTAAAAATGAAATTGCTAGGTCAAATAGTCTGAACATTTCTAATTTTGAAATCTATTATCAAATCGTGCCCAATTTATACCAATTTATAAACCCAGATATATTTAGAGTGCTTTTTTCTGCCTCATCAGCCCAGTATTAAGCACATTCTAATATTTATCATTCTCACAGATTTAATTTCCACTGAGCATAATTTCATGTTTAAAATCCATTTGTATTTCCTTTTCTGTGAACTTTCTCTACAATTCTTTACTTGCTTTTCTTTTTTATTAGCATATCTTAATTGTACAAAGGAGTTTCATTGTGATATTTCCATATATGCATGTAATGTATTTTGATCAAATTCATTGTCTCCATTACTCTTCTTTATCCCACCCTCACTCCCCTTTCCAATTTTTCTATTGGATTTCTGATCTTTTTTTTCATTAATATGTAGGAACTCTTTTTATATTGAGGGATTTAGTGTTTTGTCTGTCATATATGTTGCAAATATTTCCCCTAACTTGTTACAGCTATTTGAGGTTTATTTTTGTATCAAGCTTTATAAATTTATATAGCATGTGTAGTTTCATAGACTATTACATAATTAACCTATTTTGTAGTCTGACTTTTTGTCATATGACTTCTGGGTTTATGTCAGGCTTCAAAGATCTTCTACAGTCTAAAATTATGAGACAAGGATAAGGACACTGATTTTTAAGCTTAAATCTTTGATCTAGCTGGGATTTACTTTTACTAAGAATAAGTGATGGATCCAACTAAATATTTACATGGCTATCCATATTCAAAATGCCATTTATTTACATAATGGGCATCTTAATCTTTGTCTAGGCCAAGGGAGAAATGGTTAAACAAAGGATGCATTCAGGTATTTGTTGAATGGGAGGGAGAATTCACGCACAGTATACAAGGAAGGTTTGTGATCTAGTCCCAAGTCCCACTTGTTCTGCCTCATCTCTTTTGCCACCTCAGAGCCCACCTCCAGCACCCTCTTTGCCTTTGCACAGGTGGATGTCTTTTCCTCGAGTAGTTTTTTTCCTCCCTCTTCCTGTGGCCAATTCACTCAAGGCATCTCCTCCAGGAGCCTGCCATTACCTTACCTATCTGGATTGTGTGGTATTTTTGGTCCCATTGGATTCCAGGCTAACCCTTTTCGAAGACTGTATTGTAGAAGGCTATTTACATAAGTGTTCCATTGAGGAGAGTGGTTCACAAAGCTCAGGATGCGTAAGAGACATCCAGAAAACCAATTATTGGGCCTGTGATTGAACCTAGGAATCTGAATTTTAGCAAGCACCCCAAGGGGTTCTGAGACTGATGGTTTAGGACTATACTTTAAAACAGCAGATAAGAGTTCCTTGGTGTGAGGGAACAACCTCACACCAAAAAGGTTTTTCTTTCCCTTGTCTACCAGAGCACCTAACATACGTCAATAATATATTCTTTGGCCAATAATTATGAAAAGATTTATCATGAACCAGGAACACACTCAGGATCTAGAATACGTACACGGTGTAGAGGCCATGTTTGTTGACTGAATGAAGGAGATTCAGGTAGGCAATTGGAGTAGCTGAGCCTCCTGTTAGATCTTATAAGATCCTGTAAAGAAGTATAATTATTTATCTCTGAACTAGTAACTTAGCTTTAGTAGCTAGATTGCTATGAAACACTGTGTGTAGTGATTTTAAGAGTGTGGGCTCTGAAAGCTTGGAATCAAATCCTAACTCTAAACCCTACAACTATGTGACCTCTCAGCCTCAACTACCACAACAAAACATGCATTGTTTACATGTTAAAGCAACATGTATTCATTTACCTGACATTTATTAAGCTTCTATGTGCTAACTCAATGTCAGGTACTGGGGATGACCAATACACCTAGGCAATCACTCTTGTCTATGCAGAGTGCTCTAGCAGGGGAGACAGACAAATAAACAAATAGGCCAGATATTTAAAGTTAACCAGTGTTCAGAAGGAAACAGGCAAGTCGAGACTGTACCTGGGGGAGAGCAGGATCTTAGTCCATTTCTGTTACACTAACAATATGCCTGAGACTGGGTAATTTATAAAGGATTTTTTTTAGCTCATGGTTCTGGAGCTGGAAGTCCAAGATCAAGTGGCCGTATCCGGTGAGGGCCTATGTGCTAGGCCATAAAGTGGTAGAAAAGCAGACGAGCCCATGAGCACTCACAAAACAGACAAAGACACAAGGCAGCATCGCTTTATAAGAACTCATCCTCGAGAGGACCCAGAGCATCCCATGAGAACCCAGACCCACCACAGAAGCATGGGTCCATCCATGTAGGCTATATCCCTGTGACCTAAGCACTTCTTACAGGTCCCACCATCTCTTAAACCATCGCTTTGAGAATTATGGTTCCAACACGTGACCTTTTTGGGGGAACACATGCAGGACACATGCAGACCATAGCAGGTGGCAAGATAGGGAGGTCAGGAAAGACTACTCTGAGGAAGTGACATTAACATTGACTTGAATTGAGATCTGAAGATTAAGAAGGACCCCACACTGTGGTGACACGGAAGAACTTTCCAGAAAAAAAAAAATAGCAGGTACAAAGGTTGGATATTGTCTGTATGGTCACCACAACGTGGTCACCACAGATGGCAGGAGATAAGGGTGTGGTAGTGGTAGGCAGAATCTGGATCACAGAAGACTTTCTAGATGGCAGCAGGAAGTTAGGATATTATTCTAAAGGCACCACAGAGCTATCAACTTCATCTAGCTCTGAGCAGTAGTGGGGCCTTTTGTAAGCACAGTGAAGAGAAGCACTCAGGAAAACATAACTCTTATCCAATGCTGCCCAAATGTCCAGTATGAAGTGATATGTAGTGATGTGACTCTACATCTGCCAACGTGAAGGAGACTGGTGACTTTGAAGGTGGAGGGTAGGGATAGGAGCTTGGGTGGAAGAAAGAATGAGGAACAAGACGATGTCAGCCAACTCATTCTAGGGAGTTTGCTGTGAGTGGACAGGAAAGCAGGCCCATAGCTAGACCGTTGCCGCATAGGCTCAGTGAAATGGAGCAGAGAAAGTGCTGGGTTCAGCGCTATGGCATGGTGAGCACACAGCTGTGCTTATTATGTGCCTACCCTTGTCTTTGATGGTCTACTCAGATCTTGGGAAGATACAGAGTGACCCAGGGAGGCAGCCACAGCTAAGACTGATTGGCTCTTAGGCCAGCACAGAAAAAAGAAGTTTCTTATCCAGGAATTGTAAATGCAGGAGGCTTGCATTTCAAGTGGCCTGTAGCGTGCCTTTGATGCAGGCAGAATGAAGTTGGATGGCAGCTCATTTTGGTCTGAAAGAGTGCTGTGGGAGGTGAGGCTAAAGACCAGGTGTGAGGCAGTGGTTACCAACCTTTCTCCACTCTGCAGCTTCTGTCCCAGCTACAGTTCCATCAGAGGACAGAGGTGACGAGCACTCAGGGAATTCCTTGTCTCCAGACAGATTTTCTGGCATTTCCTTACTTGCTGTGACAAGTTTTTTTTGAGGGTGGTACTTGGGAGTTTGTGGTTTGTTTGCTTTTTGGCCTTTTGTCTGCAAAGTGTCTGCCAGATAGACATATCTCCCCAGTTGTCACTATTTATGAGTACTTAAATGGCCAAAACTAGCCACAGGATGGATGACCCACACCCAAGGTCAACTATTCTAAGGAAGAAGGGAAGAGGGCTAAATGGTTTTTGTTCTTAAGTTGCCATTGTTTTGAGACCTGGGCATACATGCAGCTTGTAAGCCCCTGAAGAACCCCTTCATCAAGCTTCTCAGTAAATATACCTGTTAGCTGCTGTTCTGGTGAGAGAAATTTCCTTCTCTTCTTCAAGGTAATGGTATCAGAATGTCCGCCAGCTGAAGGCAGCACCCTGGCACTTCTCTTCGTGGAGTTGTTGCTTCTCAGATTGCTCCCTGGCTATCTCTTGAGCCTGGGCTCCTCTTCCAAAGCAATTTGGTGTGTATCCATTCTATGTGCCCACGTATTTGTGACTTCAGCCAATACCACCTTGCGTTGTGTTTGGGTCTTATTTTGTAATTATGGGACCCTTCGACTTTTGAATTCCCCTTAGCTGGGTAAATAGTATAGATAGACACTGTACATATTTTTTAAATACTGAATGCATTACTATACTTTCAAGGATCTTAGAGTCTCCCTGGAGAGACAAGAGACACCCAAGTGAAACAGTTAAAAGACAGGGCAGAGCAACCATGGCTCAATGTCAAACATGGACTGTAGGCCCAGGAGTTACTGTGCTGAGGCTGTCAGAGCAGAGTCACTGGACTGGGCCAATCCAAGAAGGCGCCTCCCTGCCTGTAACAGTTATTTGCCTGGGAGAATAAGCCAGTAGCTGCTTTCAAAATTGGCCTGGTTTTGTAAATGAATCCAGTTAACATAGTAGCCTAACTGCCACCATCGTTTTGTCCTTGGCACACTGATATCCCTGCTTCCCAAAAAGGCCCAGCTCCTGGCCCTAGAAACATCACAGCACAGTTTACTTCTGTCCTCTTTTCCTACTCTCCCAACCCCTTTCATCATCATTCTTCTTTCCCCCAGCCTCTGTTTCTAAGAAAAGATTAATCTTCATGGTTCAGCGTGGGTAGCAGGAGGGCAAGCTGGTGTGGGCGTGGGCACAGGCATTTCCCCTCATTGCTCCTGGGCACCGCACCCTGCTTTTAATCTTGCTGCTGTCAAGCTCCATTAGGAGGCTTGAGCATCAGCCTCCTACCTTTGGGGCCTGGCCTCCCATCAGCCCTTGCTGAAATGAGGACGTGTTTGAGATTACCATCAAAAAGAGGGACGAACTAGGTATCGCCAAGAGCTGGGCCCTAACTCACCACCCTGGCGGCCCAGTCGCCTTACACAGCAGTGGGGCCTTTACCTTCCCACCTGTGAGCACCCACTGCCATCTCCGGAAGCCATCAGATTGCCATAGGCTGGCATCCAGACTGTGGTTTAAAAACAGCAGAAGATCAAGGCCAAGCAATGGGCTTCCTCTTTTTAGGAACATGGAACGGTTCAGGAATTGTCAGTTTCTACCCGACCCAAGTAGCAAAAGTCAGTCTGATCTGGGTAACCATGGGTGACAGATGTGGCCTTCCGGGTGGCCTTGGTGAGCCAGAAGCAACACTTGAACTGTTGCCTCAGAGGACTGACAGTAAGTTTCTTAAAAGGAAAGGGCCCCTGAGTGACTCCCCTTTCCCTGTACTTGGTATAGAGTAAATTAGTGTCACAGAAAGAATCTGAAGGGGGCGTTTGTGTCACTGCCCAAAATCAACATCCTTGTTGTCATCAGCAGAAAATACTAAGTGCTCAGCTGTGTGAGTTGCTGGACTATAGCTAAAACCAGAATGTGTGTACCTCTGTATGTGAACTATAAAAGCTCTTAAGTATTTTTGTGTGTAAAAAAAATCACTCTTGTGTAAAAGAGCCATTTTCTTAATGGTTTTTTGTGTATAAAAAAAGAAGCACTATGGGCTGGCAGAGTGGTTCAAGTGGTAGAGTGACGGCCTAGCAAGTATAAGGCCCTGAGTTCAAAGCCCAGTAACACACACACACACACACACACACACACACACACACACACACACAAAGCATGATTTGCATTTAGCAAATCTTGGAAATTATAGGAACAATAACAATAAGCGGAATACACAAGTCAAAAATCAGTGTTAGGAGGGAAAACAAATATCACCACTGTTGATCCTTTCTATCTTGTTACTACATAGCTACTTGTTAAAGTCACTGCTTTTTGTCTTAGGAAAGTTCAAAACTTACATACAAATTTCTTTGCCAAGTTAGGAATTTATTGTGGAATATTTATTGTTTAATAATTTTTATATAATTTGGAGTTACAGTGAATTTACAAAAGAGAAAGTCATATGCCTTTGATTAGTTTTAGTGCTACCAACTTGACACACATGTTCTTTGAAATGGTCAGTTGTGCTTCCTTCCTTGGTCTGAAGCAAAAATTTTTCTAGTGTTGTGTATGTGATCAGTGGAACAAATTTATTTTGTATTGGAGGCTTGAGACAAGTTGAGACAGGATGGCCTGAGAAGACAGTCGGGATATAGATTTATGAGGTCACATGCCATGAACAGTGACAGATGGGAGCTGGGAATATGAAGTAGCCAAGCAGGGACTACAGAAGCAGCCATGGTCCCACGTGATGATAAGTAAATTGTTTGTGATGCACAAGCCTCAGAGAGCAACGCAGAACCAAGTACAAGGATTTATAGTTCTCCTCTAAAGAGTGATGATGACAGGACTAAAAGCAATCAGAAAGAGATTTCCAGGGGAAATAGGGCAGCTGGCTCTACAAGACATGAAATATAAGACAGCAAGCAAATTATGTCATGGATTTTTAACTATAATTTCTGGTATAGGATGAGAATAATGACTGTGGTTCCTACGGTGGGCCGAATAAACAATGCTCTGGACTTGAGCCACTCCATCAAAACTAGGCCTTGCTTACTCAGAAGTGTTCAGAGCGGCCCTGCGTGATCCCCTGTGACTTCATGTCATCTGCCCATTGGTGGAAAACCATTCTTCTCTCTTGTTCCCATTTACCTGTTTATGAATATGCTATACAAAGTTGTGTTTGTAAGGACAAATATTATATTCTTGTAGACGGTGTTATCCTTGATAACAGAGACCATAGTGTCTATTCAGATCTTTGTGGGTAATCTTGAGTAAGCTGCCTTACACTCTACCCCTGTTTATAAGGCAGACTAATAATCACAGTTCTCATGAATCCAGAGAAGGTCCCTGCCACATGAATTAGTTGCTGAATATGGTACTGAGTTGACAAATATAAATGTACTAATGGCTTGTCTGTTTTGGGTGGCAGAAAAAAACAGACCAAAATTCAACTAATTCTTTTTCTTCATATCGTTCTTTGATTTACAGTTTCTCAACGGTTGTGGGAAACAATTACAAAGCTTCTAAATCTGAATACAAAATTGTTTCTGACTCATTTACTGAATTGCCCTATAGCTCTTTCATGACTTTTTGTTCAAGAATGGATTCATGCTTAAATATCTTCTGCTGACCCATATGGAAATGGAAATTGAGTGTCAACTCTGCTTTATATGGAAACAGATGTCCTAAGCTCCCTAGTGCTGGATGGAGTGCTCTGGGCACTGAGGCTATGTCCCCACATAGCTATTTTGTGTCTCAGTTTGCTACACCAACTATTTTAACTCAGCTATGACAAAGTACTTCATGATGTCATACTTTTCAGCACATTGTTCTTTAATGAGTAATATTTGGACCCTCCCAATAGAGGAGTCTGGCCATTCAATCTTGAGAGCAGCTGTGCTGGTTGTGAATGATTGTTTAGTTTTGTGTACCAGCTACTGCTGATGACAAGGGCAAGTGAAAAGAGCTAGAAGAGTAGATATGAGTAAAGACCTGCTCAGAAAGGCCACCTACAGTGGGAAGGAAAGAAGGATGCTTGACTAATAATGTCACATACAGGGAGCCAGGAACCTGGGCAACACTCAGTATTTTATAAAGCTAATATTTTGCATACTACTTATGCTTCACACCCTAGTCTAAGCACTCTTCATGGGTACTGCTTTCCCATTTTGCAGCTGAGGAATTAAAGCTAAGATAAACGTTCCCAATCTGAGAAAGGATTCAACATCAGTTTGTCTGATTAGAAGTTTCAACCTATTAATCATGTGACTATTGACGATATTATTTTTACACTGTGAGTATTTGAATGCATGTAGGTAACTCATGATTCTCCAAAAATGACTGTGAAATATATGATTTTGTCTCAAGAATGGAAAGAGAATTCACTTGTATCAGGGAGACCAGAAGAGGTAGGAAATCACAGAAGAAAATGCAAAACTAAATAAATTTAAATCCATATCTTCACATCCTGATCTTTAGATCTTTGATTATATCTTACCAGAAACTCAATTCCTGGGCCTTGTAAGAGAAAGCACACCCTCCAGCCCCCTGTAGTTTCTGGGAGTTCTTAGAACTCACTTCCTCAGATTTCTCTCTGCCTCCGTGTGCATTTAGCCACACGTGCAGTTTCTTTTCTGACCCAGGTAGAAACAGATCCCAAGCCACCTCTCTTCACTTCTTCCCACATTGTGGAGAATTCACTCACAGAAACAATTTGTTACTTTACAAATCTTGCTGAAGACTTGGGGAAGATCCTGGAAAGGGGTGACACACCTCTTCCCCCACATGCCTCTCACCCCTGACCCTTGCTTCTCATACCCGAGGAGCCACAAAGTCTCCCTCCTGCCTCATAAAAAACAGTTATTTGAAAACCAATCCCCCACAGCTTTAAACAGGTAATTGGGTGTATTTCCTGTTTATTAGCGTAACATATCCTTATAGAGTCAGGAGCAGCAAACATATCAATCTATTTGCAGCAAAATAAATAAATATTTACACCAAGTGATAATTTAAAAAAAAAAGACTTAGAAAGCCTCAGTGTGGCTTAAGTTTTACCTCCTAATCAGCCTAGCTCAGATTTTGTGCTCAAACAAGATCTTTCTAAAACTTTGACTTTCGGAGATTTTTGAAACTCAAGTTGTGGGTAAGAGATTGTAGGCCTGTAAAGGAGAAAACCACCATGCTAGGCTCTATAAATCTGGCTCCTCTCTGGAGAAAGCTGTGGTCTCAAGCACCAATTAAACAGTACCTGATGTCTTTAGAAAGGAAAACTTGAATTCTAGCTTTGATTCTACATGTGGCTCGAATGCCCCATGCAGAGTTGGCCAAATACAAGAAATTTAAAGTAATACTCCTTTTTGATATCTGCCTAAATCTATTCAAGATTTAGACTAGGTAGTGTTATACACAGTGGAAACTTGTCACAGTTCTTCAGGCTGGGAAGTCCTAGACCAAGATACTGGCAGATCCAGTGTGTCTGGTGGAGGCCCATTTCCTGGTTCACAGACAGGTGCTGTGTTTTCACAGGGTGGAGGGGATGAACAAGCTTCCTGGGGTCTCTGTTATAAAGGCACTAATCCTGTTAATGAAGCCTCCACCCTCATGACCTAATCACCTACCAAGGCCCCACCCCCACTACCATCATCTTAGGGGTTAGGATTTCAACATATATATTGGGGGAGGGCACAAAAATATTCAGTCTATTACAATATCCCAGAAGGTTTCCATCAGATGTTTCTGTCTTCAAGTAAAAAGATTTTCTCCCCTATCATACTAACATAAAACTGCCTTGTAAGAAAGAAAGAGCATCAGAGAGGAGCAGCTGATTGAGGACCTGATTGAGGACCAAGGGGACCTGATTGAGGTTTGAGTTTTATCCAACTCCTGTGTAGTGATGTAGCTCCTGTCTGAATAGCCCTTGGATTTTGTAATGACAGTCAATGAAAAAATTAGTGACTTTACAACTATTTTGCTAAAATGCACTTAAGAAAGTAAGGAATATGGGTGATTACTTTTTCTTTTTCTATGCAGCCCCATAGATTTAAAAAATTCCCCTGTGAAATAAATCCCCCCAGATTAAACCAACAACTAATGTACTCATGCAACTGGACAGCTTTTGCTTCTAATAATGGGCAATTAACTAATTCAGACCCCTTTTCCTGACAGATAAGCTGAAGATAACTTAAAAAGCTGGATAAACTATGTTTAAAATCTTTAAAGCATCAAAGAATTAATAGGTCAATAAGGAATTACTAGTGTAAACACTAAGAGAGGACAGAAATCAGAAGAGTTGGACTTCACATTTGGGTCTCTGGAATATTTGGCAATCCTGGCTAGAGGTCAAAAGTTGAAATCCATGACCCACCTAAGGTATTGGTGCTGTTAAATTACCCCCTGCTTTGAGCAGGGACCCCAAGGAGCTAACTTCTAGGTGGGAAATGGAGTAGAACTTGCACTTGGGCATGGGCTGGATAGAACGACTCACTTCTTTTTTTTTTTTTTTTTTTGTCTTTTCTTTTTTGGTGCTGGGATCGAACCCAGGGCCTCGCACGTGCTAGGCAAGCGCTGTACCACCGAGCTACATCCCAGCCCCAGGACTCACTTCTAATGGACAGCCTAGGGCAAGAGTAGTGCTCTTTCTCTGCATGGGCTTGCATTCTAGATGTCCTTATGCTGATTCCTTAAGGTCTCTGGGCTCCAAGAAGACACGAACTGAAGTTGAAGTCCTCTTCGGGCTTAGATTTGGAACTCATACAAGGTCACTTCCACCATACTCTGTTGGTAAATGCAGCCAGATTCAAGAGAGTGACAAGAGAGCTAATCTCTTTATGGAAGAAGAACAAAGTCCTATCACCAAAGGGGACTGACACTAAAGGGGGAGGAATGCACAACCATTAAACAGTCAGGTTAAGAAGCTCCCTCTGTGGTGGAGAGTATCTGTAGAAAACCTACAAATATATTTAATGATGAAACTTGAAAAGTTTTTCCTCCAGCTGGGTACAGTGGACATGCCTGTAATACCAACTACTTGGAAGACAGAATGGCTTGAGCAACCTGAGCAAAACAGTTAGGGAGACCGCCCCATCCCACCAACAAGCCTGGATATGGTAGTGTGTGCCTGTGCTCCCAGATACAGGGGAGACTATCAGTAGGGAATCACAGAGTCAAGGCTTGCCCCAAGCAAAAACATGAAACCTTACCTGAAAAATAACTAATGAAAAAAGGACTGGGGGCGTGGCTCAAGTTGTACAGCACCTGCCTTTAGCAAGCAAGTTCAACTCCCAGTACCACCAAAAAGAAAAGTTTTTTCCTGCATATTTATAGGTGAAAATTGCACTAATAGTTCCAAAATACATAAACTAAAAAAAGCGACAGAATAGAAGGGAAAAATAGAAAATTAAACAACAAAAGCTGGAGATTTTAATACCCCCTTTTCACTAATAGACCACCTAGACAGAAGGTCAACACGGTTGTAGAAGACTGGAATGGCATAAACAACTAGACTCTGGAACTTGGTAGAACACCCACCCACAGTGCAATGCACAGTCTTCCCGAGTGCATGCGGAATGCTCTCCACACCAGACCATAAAATAAGCCTCAATAAATTCTAAAGCATTAGTGGGGTGCCTGCGGCTCATGCGTATAATCCTAGCTACCCAGGAGGCAGAGATCAGGACCACTGCAGGTCCAGGCCAGCCCAGGCCTGGTAGGGTGGAACCCTACCCTGAAAATACCCATCACAAAACAGGGCTGGTGGAGTGGCTCAAGTGGTAGAGCACTTGCCTAGCAAGCATGAGACCCTGAGTTCAAACTCTAGTACCCCCACCAAAAAAAAAAAAAAAAAACCCTAAAGATTTGACATTACAGAGAGCATGTTCTCTGACCACAATGGAATGAAATTAGATTATAATAGAAATAAATGTGAGAAATTCACAGGTCTGAAGAAACCTAACAACGTGTTCCTGAATAACCAGAGGATCGAGGAAGAAATGACAAGGAAAATCAGAAAATGGTGTGGGAGAAGAGACTATGAAGAGAAAGCACACCAGAACTTACAGAGCACAGTCAAAGTGGGGTTTGGGGAGAAGTCTATACCTGCAAAATTTTAAAAACAGAGTTTTTTTTATAAAAGAAAGATTTCAAATCAATTAACTAAACTTTGAACTTAGGAAAGTAGGGATAACAAGCAAGCTAAACCCAACGCAAGATAAAAGAAAGAAAGAATAAAGATTAGCATGGATAGGTAAGACACCTAAAAAACTAGCTAGCATTTGTTGCCCTTAATGCAGAGAAACTAAAGCAGATACCTTAAAGCAACTGAGGCCAATAGGAAAAGGGGAACAGGTACTAGAGAAAAGGTTAAATCAAAAAGGATTAACCTAGAAGGTAACACCCACGCACAGGAAATCAATGTGAGTCAATGCCCTGTATAGCTATCCTTATCTCAACCAGCAAAAACCCTTGTTCCTTCCTATTATTGCTTATACTCTCTCTACAACAAAATTAGAAATAAGGGCAAAATAGTTTCTGCTGGGTATTGAGGGGGGGGAGAGGGAGGGGGCAGAGTGGGTGGTAAGGGAGGGGGTGGGGGCAGGGGGGAGAAATGAACCAAGCCTTGTATGCACATATGAATAATAAAAGAAAAATGAAAAAAAAAAGATTAGCATGGACATAAAACAATGAAAATAGAAACAGAACTGACAATTCAAAACTGCTTTTGGGAAAAGATCAACAAATCTTTATCTAGACTGATTAAGAAAAAATAAGGAGAAGACTCAAACTACTAAAATCGGAATGAAAGAGGAGTTATTACTGCCAATCTTATAGAAATAAGGATTAAAAAGGAATGCTGTGAACAATTGCATACCAAAACATTGGCTAACCTAAATGAAATGGACAAGTTCTTAGAAAGACACAGTGTTGAAATGGACTCCGGAAGAAACAGAAAAATCTGAATAGACCTATAACTAATAAAGAGATTGAATTAGTAAACAGGGTATGGTGGTATACACCTGTAATCTGAGAGTTTGAGGCCAGCCTGGATACATAGTAAGACTTTGGAGAGAGGGAGGGAAGGACAGAAGGAGAGAGGGAGAGAAAGAGAGAGGAGAGGAGAGGAGAGGAAAATAGAATTTATAGGACTCTAAATATGCTACAAAAAACCTTAGAGCTAGTCAATTCAATACAGTTGCAGGATACAAAATAAACATACAAAAGCAATTGCATTTCTATATAAGAATTATGTAAACAAGAAATTAGAAAAGCAATTCCATTTACAATAGCAGCAAAAGGAGAATGATGGAGGAGGTGAATTCAACTATGATATATTGCAAGAGCTTCAGTAAATGTCACAGTATACCCCCAGTATAATGATAATTTTAAAAAGGAAAAAGAAAGGAAGCATGCAACTCCTATACAATCTACCAATTGCATGCCTGGGCGTTTATTCCAAAGACATAGAAACTTATGTTCACCCAAAATCCAGCATGCGAATGTTTATGGGAACCTTATTTGTAGTAGACCAAAACTCAGGGGAGGAGCTAAATGTACTCAAGTGGAGAATGCTTACACGAGCTGTCATGCATCCACATCACGGAATACCACTCAGTGACAAAAAAGCAAAGTGTTGATCCATGCAATGACATGGATGAATCTCCAGAGGATTGTGCTGAGTGGGAAAAGATCCAAAAGTATGATTTCATTTCTATAACATTTATGACGTCATGAAGTGTTGGAAATGGAAACAGACAGTAAGTAGGGCATAGAAGTAAGGGATGGGAGAGGTACAGAAGGGCGATGGCTGTGGCTACAAAAGGGTAACATGAGGGCTTCTTGTGGTGGTAGACGTGCTGCATTTTTGACTGTGTGAATGGTAGTATCCAAGCTGTGATAGTATACGATAAGTTTTCAAGATGGTACCTATGGGAGAAACTAGGCAAAGGGTACTTAGAATCTCTCTGTATTATTTCTTACAACTGCATATTAACCTATAATTAACTCAAATTGAAAATTCTGATTTAAGAAATTACTCTTAATTAAAAGATAGTATTAATTGAAGATTCTTGCATCCTATAACTGACAAAGGCCTGGAGCCAGAATACATGAAGAGCTTTTATGAATCAATAAGATTCATAAAAACAGACAGCTCAATTAGAGAAATAAGCACAAATTTAAACATTTCACCAAACAGAAAATTCAAACAGCCTATAAACACATAGAGGAGCCAAATTTCATTAGCAATGAGGGATATGGAATGAAGACCACAGCGAGATACATCGGCACCTACCAGACTGACAAAAAATAATAATATTCTATCTGGGAAGAATGTGGAGCAACTACCATAAATCTCTGAGGGCAAAGTAAATTTGATGGCCGCTTTGAAAAATCATTTGACATTCTCTAATTAAGCTAAATATAAGCATACCATATGTATGACAAATATATTACATATAATCACACACATCTATCTGTCTATCTATCTATATACATCCCCAGCAATTCCATGCTAAAGTGTATATCCTTTAAAAAGTTTGCACTTGTATATCAAGAGATATACACAAAAAACGTTGTGAACACTATTATTTTATTGCTCCAAACTGGAAATAGTCCAAATGTACCAGAATGCACAAATGAACTATGATATGTATGTACAATGGAATGTTATGCAGCAATGAAAGTGAAGCACAGTTACACACAACAAAAATGGATGGCTCCCACAAACATAATCGCATGAAAGCAGAGGCCAGACATGACAAAAATATGGATGTTACATCATTCTATTATTCAATGTTCAAAAACAAGTAAAACTAAACTATAGGGTTTAGGGATGCATTACAAATTGATAAGACTAAAGATGTATGATGAAATAATTTCCATGAAGTTAGGAAGGTGGTTACTTTAAGAGGAAGGACTTAGGAAAGGGAATACAAGGTAAAGGGGAGGTTTTGGGGTCCTGGCAGTAACTAGGGTGGTGATTACATAGCTGTTTGCCTCTAATGATTCGTTAAGACAAACTCATACATTGTCTTCACTTTTCTGTGTAATCATTTATAACAAATTTACAGGCCTCTCATGTTTTGTTGTTTTGCCTCTGAAAAGGGATGAGAAAGGTATGTAGTATGACATTTGACTGTGCTAAGAAAAGGTGGCAACTGAAAAGCTGAGCTATTTAAAACCTGTGAAGAGAGAGAGTAAAAAGTGAAGGGTTGAAACCACAGTAGACTTGCCAGAGCAACTGGGTGGGGAGGAACTAGGAACAGTGAGGGTGACTCTGATGCTACATTTGCTGGGGGTGGGGGCAGAGGCTGGGGGGGTGGGGAGGTTGAACTCAGGGCTAAATGCTTGCAAAGCAGGTGCTCTACCACTTGAGTCACACATATTTGGAGAAGGGGGGGTCTCACGAACTATTTGCTGGGGGCTGGCCTAGAACCTTGATCCTCCCGATCTCAGCCTCCCAAGTAGCTAGGGTTACCTGTGTGAGCCACCAGAGCCTGGCCTGATGCTGAATTTCTTACTTCCCTCCTTTCCAAGCTGGACCTGGGCTGAGGGGTCCAACTTGATTTTTCCTACTTTGGAGGTTTTGTGTCTGTTTTTCAAACTGATAACCTGCTCCTTGCCTTGAATGCCCCAGACTGTCCTGAGAGTGAGGAGGAGCGCACACCTGATGTCGAGGGGACACCCCTCCTTGAGTTTATCCCAGGTGGCTCCATCCTTCCCTTCTCCCTGTCTTCAGTGCAGACAAGACTGAATGCAGGCTCAGAAGAAAGAGGGGCAGGGTGTAAATGGAGGTGCGCTGAACAGGGTCTCTTTCCCTCCTTCTGACCCCGCCATGCCTCTCTACAGACTGCGTAAATCACTAACATCAGAACCTCATAGCCGGGGAAGAGCACACAGGTGGCCTTAAAACTTTAGCCTTTTGATCCCAGGCCACACTAACGTTCCTCCGGGTGGCTTCTCCTCTCCTGCCTTTCCTCCCCATCTCGCCATCGCAACTCCTGAGTACACAGACTCCGATTCTGTCCCCCACGACGACGGGGTACACCTCATCGGCGGGGTCACCCAGGTGTCACTGGACTCCTGGAGACCTATGCGTGCTGGAAATAGCGAAGTAGATGAGTCTTTGGGATGGCCGTCGAGGCGGTCTCTCTCCAGTGGACAGCGACACACTCTGGTCCCTAAGATCAGGATTGTCCGCGCCGCCCCCATCGGTAGCGCGAAGTCCCCTGTACCGCGCGGCATCCCTAGGGCGCCCGACACCAGAGTTTACCAAAAGGCTCGGGGCTGAGGGAAGGGTCTTTGGAGGACACCAGCTGTCCCGTCGCCTCTCTCGTGGGGGACTCGCCCGGGCTCGGGCCAGCACCAATCAGGTCGCTCGGTACCTGCCCCCAACCCAGCCACCTGGAGCAGCGATGAGGCTGGCGGGTGGCGGCAGGGCCGGCACTCTGGGCGCCGGGGAGGGCAGGGAGCCTCACGTGGGCCTGGCCGGCGGCCGGAAGGACGCGCGCAGACCGGGCGGGAGCGGAGCTGCTGGGCGGCGGTGCGGGCCGGGCCCTCCGCGCGCAGGGGAGAAGCGGGCAGAGGCGCGGGCGCCGGGCTCCGCGCGCGGATGTGCGGGGCGGGGACGCACTGTCGAGAGCACCCCAATACCCAGGTAAGCACGCTCCGGGGCCGCCTGCCTTTGCCCACTCCCACCTTGGCCGTGACCGTACGGGAACTAGGTCCGATCTGATCCCTGCGTTTGCTCGGAGGGGCGCGGCTGGACTCGCAGGGTCCCTGTCCCCGGGCCGCACCGAAGCCATTCTTCGCAGCCTGCCCTCACTCATCAGCTTCCTTCCCTCCGGCCCCGGCCGGGTGTCACCCGGGTCTCACCCGAGACCTCCGAGGACTCCACTGCGGGCCGGCAGGTGACGCTGGATGCTCCGCGCAGGATCGCGGGGCGCAGGGACCTGCGGGTGGCTGGGTGCGGGGACAAGCGGGCGCCGCCGTCGGTCTGTGTGTCTAGATTCGTGTGGTTCTGGATCTAAAGTTTTACAAAAAACCGAAATTCGAGTCTGCTTTGGTGGCTTAAGAGGGGCTGCCACGCGATAGGGTTTGCCGGGATAAGGTTTAGGAAAGCCCGGGGGTGGGGGCGACTGGCTGCCTAAGGATTCAGAGACACCGGACTGTCCTGCGGGACCACTGTCCGCTCGCTCCCCGGAGTCCAGAGCGCGCCGCCCGCACCCGCATCCCGGAAGAGAACCGGGCACAGCTGGGCTCTGGGCACACGGCGCCCAGTAGGGTTTGGCCCATGGAGAGAGATCAGGGGGTGAGCAGAAAGCACCGTGCGGATAGGGCTGTATTCTGCTGCTCAGGTCTCCATCGCCCTGGCTGGGTTGGAGGCGCTCTGGAGACGCCTGGAAGGGTGGCTTCCTCCTCTGATCTCTGAACCTCAGCATCTAGAAAGGGCAGGGGTGAGATCTATTCCCTCTGTCAGTGCCCTTGGGAGACATCCAGCACCCATGTTTTTCTGTCACCACAGGGTATTCCTTCTCTCTGCTTGGAATTGTTGAGCCCTGCAAGTTTGCTCTTCCATAGCAAGTTTGAGGTGGAAGAAGTGCAGGTATCCACCCCGCAGGGAAAAGCATACAATCACTTGCTTTTCTAGTCTGCTGGCCACCGACCCTCCCCCAGCCCTGCCCGGATCCCATTGTTGGACTGGCAGGAGGACAGAATTGAGGATGGTGTTCTCATAGGCAGGCTAGGAGCTCTATTCTAGAGAGACAACAGTGAGTGGCAATGATGTCTACACAGTCAGATCTCTGTGCCCCTGTGTGGTCCTCCAGCATCTGAGCAGGACCCATGTTTTTTATTCCCTGCAAGAGATAAGGACAGGGCGACTTGAGACTCTGTGTTCACTTTGCCTGAAGTTCACTGGGGTTTGAACTCTTCCGGGGTAAAAGGCAGCTTCCTTTCTGTACTAATGAAGTGCTTAGAAGCCACAGACATTGCCATCTGTCCCCTTTGTCCAAAGTGCCAGAGGTGGACCAAGCAGAAGAAAGAGCAAAGGTACAGTCTCTGAAAGCAGTTCTAATTTCTCAGACTTCTCTCCCTGGCCTCCAGCTTCCATGCTGGAGAGGATCTAAACCAGCATAGAGAGAGGGGTTGGTGCTGGCATCCAGAGAGAAGCTAAGTGGTTAGTTTCTCTGAGGGCTTTAGCTGTGGGACTAGCAAATTAGTACAGCCTCCTCCTCACAGTTCCGCACTTACTTCAGGAGTGGCTACAATTTCCACCATCCTGCAGGATAAAATGAGACAGGGCTAGGTGTGAGTGGGAAAGCCTCAGAAGTCCTCTGAGCTGTACAATGGTTCTGTGTGGATAGTGTGGATAGCGGCCATCACCAGCACTCCTGACAGAACTAGAGCTCTGCTTTCAGTGGCCTCCTCAGGAAGTATTCTAGAAAAGCAAGGCGATGTAGACTGTGGTAGCACTGGGAGAGAGTCCGTCAGGTTTTGCCCAAGGATTCTGTTTTGTCTCTGGCTTGCCCATCTGTAATTGGAAATGAGCACTGTCTCCTTCTGCATACAAATGTCACTTAGCAAAAGAGGAGCCTGGCCCCGAATGAGCTCAGCCCTTACCCAGAGTCCCAGGGGGCCATTTTAGCCATCTACTTCAAACTCTGGGAGAAGAAGGCTAAGGTGGCTTAGAGGAGGAGTGGGGATTCTCTGGGTGACTATTTAAGGAAAGAGTTGTTTGGTCCTGGCTGGGCCATGGGGGCCTGACTCTTGTAAGAGTGCCTTGGGATCTGGCTCTGACCTGGTGATTATTAATACTACCCTTTATTAAGTACTTTCTGTGTGCAGATTAAGTCTTTGAAAAATCAGTATTATCATCTCAATTTTTCATGGGAGGAGACCAAGTTTAGGGGAAGTTAAATAATTTGCTAGCATTGTTAAGACTAGTCAGGGGGAGAGTTGTACTTAGAACCCCGGTCTCCCTGGTTCCAGTGTCCCCACTCCTTCCACAGGGCCACTCTCCTCCTATAAGAACAGACACATGTGTGGTGACTGAAAATCCAGAATCATCATGAATAAAGACTGTTAGTTGTAGTTTCAAGAGATGTTTGTGACTCCATTAGGCTTCAGGGAAAATGCTGACCTGGCAGAACTGGATGCTGTTCGTTTGCTTTAATATGTAGAGTACAATCTACAGTTAGCATCCATATTTGTCTTTTAATCAGCAAACAATGGGAAGATGGGTAAATTGTTGATGAGGTTTTTGAAAAACACACTCTCATATATTGCTGCTGGCAGGAAAGTAAATTGGTATGACTTGTGAGGAAGGCAGTTAGGAAACACATGTACAACTTAGAATGCCTGTGTTGGCTGCCCCAGTGATGCGTACTATGCTTGCAAAGGAACACAAAGATGTGTGTACATTGTAGGATTGTTTGAGCTATGAAAGAATGACCTCTAGGCTCATCAAAAGCACAGAAGGAGCTTATTAAATATCTCACAGTACTTCCAAACAAACACTGTCCTATTGATCCATACAAAAAGAAATGGGAAGCTTACTATGTAACCAAATATGGAATGTTCTCCAAGATACATGGTTTAGTGGGAAAAATTGAGATATATAGAATGTTTATGCCATACTATTGTTCACAAACCTAATAATATCCATTGCCTCCAGAAAGAGGGGACCTGTAAAGCCTTTTGTACCTTTTGAATTATGATCCATGTGAATGAAGTACTTGAAAATCCTCTTTCCCTGCCCTATGTCTGACATGTTCCCCAAACACTTCTCCAGCTGAACAGTCTGGGGTAACACTCCCACTCCCCTTAGGTTGCTTGAGATGTTCCCTTTAGATTAAAACCCAAAGGACTATGGACCCCCAGTATCTGGGCCATCCAGAATTCCTTTGAAATATTCAGTTGTGCTTAGAAGGGTAGGGAAAATAGTGTCCTTGGACAGCAGACTGCGCTGGGTAGGCAAGATATGTTCCATCTAGCTTTAGAACAATGTGACTAAGTAGAAACCACCCTCTTTTGGCTGGTCTAGCTTCCTTGTACAGGATAAAGTGTTTGCAACTCCATAGCACTGGGTAAGAGAGCAAGAGGAACACAGTGATTGGACATCAGAGAAGACAGAAGATATGTAGGAGGTCTATTTCTGGGGGTTGCATTTGAACCTCAAAAAGGAGAGAAAGAAATACTTTGAAAATTATTCTGAGTGCAGGGCTGTATAGCCCCAGAGTAAGAGGGAGCTTTCATTGCATTAATTAGTGTGTCCCTAAATGCCCCTTGGGTTACTTCCCATCAGCACAGATGTCCCTCCTCCCCTCAAGAATCCCCTTCTGCTGAGCACCCTGCCTGGAAGCAGTAAATGCATAAAGAGGGTGGGAGTGACTATTAGACACTGCCTTCCCCTCTTCAGGTGGGGCAGCTGTAGAGTAACAGAAGCAGTGGAAGGAGGACAGGCTGGGTCCTCCAGCCTCAGTAGGCGGACCACTTTCTTTGAGTGTTCTGTGTTCCAGTCATTGTGCCATGCTCTCTGCATACACTATCTCATTCAATCTCTTACACTCAGGGAAGTGTGAGAGACCAGGCTCTTCGCCATGAAGCGACATGACTCTCCCTTTACTGCCTTCCTGCTCTCTGCACAGTAACTTACAACCCAAATACAATAGCACCACATGGGCACATACAGAGCTGGTCACAGCCATGTGTGGATGAGTGTTACAAGCTTTGATGGATGAGTGGGACTCTGCAGTGTGCATAGGGATATACAAGGCACAGTTCTGGACATAGCACACAGTGTTCAGTTTAGATGTTTAGATCTCTCTCTCTCTCTCTCACTCTCTCTCTCTTTTTCTCTCTATCTCTTTGAGATAGGGTCTCACTATGTAGCCCAGGCTGGCCTCTAACTCCCAATCCTCCTGCTTCAGCCCCCTAAGTCTTGAGAATCACAGGCGTGCACCTCCACGTCAGGCTCAGATTTCCACCTCTTCTATATGTGTGTGTACTTTAGAGCTGGGGCTGCACACTGAGCCTGTGATGCTCCCTATGGAATGGGGGAGGAGAAGGAGGACTGTCATTGCTTTGCCCCAGATACTAGTGCTAGGAAGGCTGTGAAGATGGACTCGTGAGGCCCCATGTCTGCACTCAAGGACAGTGGTCAGTTGTCCCTGAGCCCCAGGTCTGGGCTGGTATGGAGTTTGGAAAAAGCAGAGCTGAGAGCTCACTCACTGCCAACTGTTTCCTCCCACACAGCTTGTTGGCCAGGGTGCACCTCTGACTCCCATTCCACTTCAGAAAGAAACAGCATGAATTTTTCCCCAAATAAATTCTGGAGCATTCAAGGCAACTGCTTTTTTTTTTTTTTCATTTTTCTTTTATTATTCATATGTGCATACAAGGCTTGGGTCATTTCTCCCCCCTGCCCCCACCCCCTCCCTTACCACCCACTCCGCCCCCTCCCTCTCCCCCCCCCAATACCCAGCAGAAACTATTTTGCCCTTATTTCTAATTTTGTTGTAGAGAGAGTATAAGCAATAATAGGAAGGAACAAGGGTTTTTGCTGGTTGAGATAAGGATAGCTATACAGGGCATTGACTCACATTGATTTCCTGTGCGTGGGTGTTACCTTCTAGGTTAATTCTTTTTGATCTCACCTTTTCTCTAGTTCCTGGTCCCCTTTTCCTATTGGCCTCATTTGCTTTAAGGTATCTGCTTTAGTTTCTCTGCGTTAAGGGCAACAAATGCTAGCTAGTTTTTTAGGTGTCTTACCTATCCTCACCCCTCCCTTGTGTGCTCTCGCTTTTATCATGTGCTCATAGTCCAATCCCATTGTTGTGTTTGCCCTTGATCTAATGTCCACATATGAGGGAGAACATACGATTTTTGGTCTTTTGAGCCAGGCTAACCTCACTCAGAATGATGTTCTCCAATTCCATCCATTTACCAGCGAATGATAACATTTTGTTCTTCTTCATGGCTGCATAAAATTCCATTGTGTATAGATACCACATTTTCTTAATCCATTCGTCAGTGCTGGGGCATCTTGGCTGTTTCCATAACTTGGCTATTGTGAATAGTGCCGCAATAAACATGGATGTGCAGGTGCCTCTGGAGTAACAGTCTTTTGGGTATATCCCCAAGAGTGGTATTGCTGGATCAAATGGTAGATCGATGTCCAGCTTTTTAAGTAGCCTCCAAATTTTTTTCCAGAGTGAAGGCAACTGCTTTTTTATGTGTTGCTGTTGCCCTCAGGGCTGGGAGCAGGAGGCTGGACTGGGCTAGCAGCCAGTGCTGCCAGAACCCAGCCAGATAACCCCACTCTTAGAAAGGGAGAAAGAAAGGCAGAAAGAACAAAAAAAAGAAAAAGATGTTTCCATGGCATGCTAGACTGGTAGTGGACATTCTGTTGGCCCATTTGAATTCAGAAAACATAGATTCTCTGGGCAATCAGAGAGATGAGTAAGGCATGGTCCCCAGGCTCCAGTCGCCCATGAGGCAGTGTGGGAGAGGAACACTCATGTCACCAATAGGACGCTGCAACTAAAGAAGGAAATGCTAAGTAGAGGTACACGTGACATGCCAGCCAGTACAGAAAAGCTAAGGTGAATCAGAGGCTTGTCCTGATAGATTAGTAAGGTCTTCCTGGAAGAGGTGAGTTCTGAACTGAATCTTGAAGATAAAGTGATTTCAATAGGTAAGATCAGGAGGAAGGACAGAGCTAAGAGAGAGGCTTGGGCAAGGTTCAGGTTCATAATAGAATGTGGAGAATCTAAATAAACAGTTGCAGTAGTAATGTCAGGTTTTACCCAACAAACATATACATGATTGTTTTTTGCATTGCTTCCCAGGTTCTCTCATATGCTAGGCAAGAGCTTTACCTACCCCTGAGCTACATCCCCAGTCCAATGCATGGTGTGTGTGTGTGTGTGTGTGTGTGTGTGTGTGTGTGTGAGTATACTGAGGATTTCAACTCAGGGCTTCACGCTTGCTAGACAGGTGCTCTACTACTTGAGCCATGCCCTTGGCCCTTTTTGGCTTTAGTTATTTTTTCAATTAGGGTCTCACTTTTTGCTTAGGGCTGGTTCAGACAGTGATTTGCCTACCTATGCCTCCCACATAGCCAGGTTCACCAGCATGTACTGCAGTGCCTGGCTCATTTGTTGAGATGGGGGTCTCACTAACTTTATATCTGAGCTGGCCTTGAACTGTGATCCTCCTGATCTCTGCTTTCTCAGTAGCTAGGATTACAGACATGAGCCACTATTCCCAGCTAACATATGGCATTTTAAAGTACTTATATTACCATAAAATAGTCAATCACTATATTTTTTGGTGGTAAAATCAATAGGGCTTGATGATGGGTTAGATATTAGAAGTGAAGTTTGTAAGACCTATAAAACTATAGTTTTAATAAAGTGAGTGTCAGACTCACTTTACTTTTTAAATAACAAAGGGTGATATTTTAGATATATGGCATTCCTGCCTCTGTTTGTCACAAGCTGCTGTGGCATGGTGGCTTTGTCAGTGGAGAGGCAGCAGAGGGCAGGAGCAAGAACATTGGTAATGAGGATTAAACTCTATTCGCCTTTTGATCATTTGTTTGTTCACTCACTCATTCCTGCATCCAGGAATCATGATTTATGTGTCTGGACCAAGTGCCGGTCTGATTATGGAGAGAGAGGAGAAATAGGACAAGTCATGGTCTCTGTGCCCTCCAAGGACCTTCGGCACATGGGAGACAGCACAGGAGAGGGTGGTAAATGCCATGGTAAACTGAGGGACAAAGGCTGTTGGTAAACATAAGATGTGTTCAGTAATTGCTGGTTGCCAAAAATGGACAGACAACATGATAAACAGTAGCAGATACTACCAAGAGAACAAAGTAGAGGACTAAAAATATTTCTTTGGATTTTGCCAGTGGTACTCAAAAAATTGTTCACATCAAAACACCTGTGCAAATCATGGGGCTCTTTGGAGGAGAGCCGTGAAATATTTGTGTATTAAAATGACTGAAAATACAATTTTGAGCTAAGTCAGAGAGCTTCTTGTGCTAGATTCTATCATAGTTACCAGCTGTCAAGAAAACTATGAAATGGGTGCTTTACACTGACAATATTCTGTCAGCTCACTTTTTTTCTCTGAATTGGGAAAGACTACCAGGATTCTACCTTAGTGCCGGAAATCCTCGCACCAGCTGGTAGAACATCAGAGTTCCAAGGAGGCAGTTTGGCAGTTTGAAAGTTGCTGATGGCTTTAGCAAGGACAATTCCAGCAGAGTTATGAGCCAGAAGCTAGATGGAGTTAGGCTGAAAAAATGAGCATTGAGTTTTCAAGATAGTAGCAAGTATTTATTGAGTGTCACTGGGGACACTACATTGAGAAGGAGAAAAAAGCAAAGTCCCAGCCCTCGTGAAGCTTGAAGTCATTCAGGGAAACAAATTTATCATAAAACTAATGTGAAGTGACATTGTGATAAAAGCTATAAAGTAGAGAGATGAACGTGACATTTACCGTCACGTGTATAACGGTAGACCTGGACCATTCAGTGGGGAGCTGGGATATCATGTTAGGAAAAGATGACCAAGCTGAAATTGAGAATGAGTAGGACCTAAAGAGAGAGGGAAACTTAGAAGCTGGGAGAGGATATTCCAGAAGGGACAAAGCCCATGGATAGAGAGAACATGGCACTTTGAGGTGGCCAGTGGAACTGGAGTTCAGAGACTTAGAGGGATTGGGATTTGAACTCAGGGCTTCTTGCTTGCAAAGCAACAAAAAACTATCTGGTGATGAAAAATTCACCTTTAATAGCACAAAAAGACTAAAATACTTAGTAATAAATAAACTGGGGAAGTGAAAGATTTGAACACTGAAAATTACAAAATATTAAAGAAGGAAATGAAAGCAGGCATAAACAAATGGAAAGACATCCCTCATGCATAGATTGAAAGCCTCAATATTGTTAAACTGTCCATACTACCCAAAATGATCTACAGGTTCAATGCAATCCTTATCAAAATCCTGATATTTTTTACAGAAATATAAAATACAATCCTAAAATTCATATGGAACCACAAAAGACCCCAAATAACAAAAATGAAAGCGTTCTAGAACCAGGTGCAGTAGCTCACACTTGTAATCCCAGCTATTGCGAGGTGTGATTCAAATGCAGTCAAAGAGTCTCTTCCCAGAGTTGGTACTATACTGTTTGGACTTTCAAGCTCCAAAATTGGATCTTAAAACTGTCTTTTCACTCTAAAGTACCCCACCTGAGATATTTTATTATACTAACAAAATGGACTAATACAAACTTCTAAAACTCAATAGCAAAAAACTATTGACTTTGACTCCTGGGTAAAGGAATCAAATAGACATCACTCCAAGGAGACATACAAGTGGCCAGCAGGTGCGTGAAAAGATGGTCCACATCATAAATCATCAGGGGACTGCAAATCAAAATTACATGGAGATAGCACCTCCCCACCTATTAGAATAGCTATTATCAAAATGACTGAAAATAACAAGTGTTGGCAAGAATATGGAAAATCTGGAAACTTTGTATAATTTTTTTTATGTTGGTGGGAACATAAAATGGCACGGATGCTATGGAAAATAATATGGAGTTTCCTCAAAAACTTAAAAGTTGAACTGCCACGTAACTCAGCAATCCCACCTCTGATCCACATCCATAAGAAGGAGGAAATCCTGGTATTTGCGACAGCACGGATGAATCTGGAGGACCTTATGCTAGCTGACATAAACCAGTCACAGATTGACAGATAGCCTGATTTCATTGATCTGAGTGTATTGGAAACAAACTCACAGGGGCAGAGGTTAGAGTGGGGATTGCCTGGGACTGGGTGGAGGGGGAGATAGGCAGTTGGTGACCAACAGGCATTAAGTTTTGGCGCCAGGAAAATAAGTTCTAAAATCCTGCTGTGCAGCTTTGCGCGGATAGGCAGAAGTGTTGCGCACTTAAAAATCTGTTAAGATGGTAGATCACCTGTTAAGCATTCTCACCACAATTTTGAAAATCCAGTGGAAGTGATCCAATTTAATAGAAAAGCTATTGTAAAAGAAAGGAAGGGGAATTTATAGTGTAAGTTTCCTGAAAAGATGAGTGGATAAGCATTGAGCTGTTGGTGGAGCAGTTGGTCTTAGGAGGAACAGAGACTTCTCACACCATGACAAAGGGATTAGGAGAACAGCACTTTTCATCCCAAGGTGCTCAGAAGATAAAGTTTATGTGTGGGGTAGGAAGGGTGAAGGTGTTGCCATTTGATGAAGAGAAGGAAATTGAAAGGGGGACCAAAGGTAGGCATGGTGGTTCACACCTGTAATACCAGCTACAGAGATGAGAGGATTGTAATCCAAGGCTGATCCTGGGCAAAAGTGCTAGACTGTATCTGAAAAATAACACAAAGCAAAAAGGGATAAGGGTATTACACAAGTGATAGAGCACCTGCGTAGCAAGTGCGAGGTCCTGAGTTCAATCTCGACTACCACGGGAGGGAGGGAGGCAGGCTGGCTAGTAGAAGTGGGAGCAGGACAGAAGACTGAGCATAAGGGTTCAGTGAAGAGAAAAAGGGTGAAAAAAACCAGAGAGGGATGGAAATACTGACACACTTACTGGCTGTGTGACATTGTCCCATTTTCTGATCTGTAAAACAAGAGTAATAACCATAATATTTGTCCCCATAGAACTGTGGCTGAGGCAGGAAGTTATCAATAAATGTAGGCTGTTATTTTAACTGTTGTCCTCACTGTCGATGGTTAGCACATGATTGGTTTGGGGTTTTTTGTGTGTCGTTTTTGGCAGTGCTGGGGTTTGAACTCAGGGCCTTGATATACTACCACTTGAGCCACTCTGCCAGCCCTTTTGGCATTGGTTATTTTTGAAATGGGATTTTGCTTTATCCCCAGGCTGCCTGGACTGAAAATCTTCTATTTGTGCTTCCCCACACAGCTGGGATGACATGAGTCCCATTGTGCCCAGCCATTGGTTGAGATGGGGTCTTGTGAATTTTTGCCTGGGCTGGCCTTGAACCAACTCAGATCCCCCCGATCTCAGCCTCTAGGATTACAGACACCACCATGTCCAGCCACGTGATTGGTTTGAATGTAAAATATCTGCCAGTTCTCCAAGGTAGTTAATGCCTCAGAAGTAGATAGACATTGCTGAAACACCAAGCACTTTCTTCTCTATGCACTTGGAAGCCTTTCTACTACTTACTGCTGAGGGATTTGTATGTGGTGCTTAGCCAGGGCCGATTCTATTAGGGGATTTAATCATATGGGCAGGGCACGGAGCCAGGGTAAAGAGAGAAGAGATTCAATTAATTCAAGAGCTCAATCTATTTTGACCTCGCTTGTACACAGAGGACGGGGCGTCTTTGGAATTCATTCCTTTATTCCTTTCATAATGTCTAGTGAAGCCAACTTTGAACCAGACCTGCACCTGGGGCTGAGACACAGAAATGCACAGGAATGGTTCCTGTCTTCTTGCTAGTAATCTGGTACGATAAATGTCATCAGGAGCTCAGGAGAAAGGCCCTGTGCTATGTCCAGAGTAGGCAGAGAAGTATCCCAGAGGAGGCAATGTCTGAGAGACATGAGAAGAACATTTGTGCAGACAAGCAGGAAAATGGCCTCTCCAGGCAGAGGGAGGCTCAGAGGACTCAAGAGACTGCATGTAATCCAGCAATATCAGAACATGGAATGTCAGGGTATGGAGGTGAGAGGCTGGACAGCAGCCTGGTGTGCTGCCCACTGGGTTAAGCACATTGAATTCATCCTGTAGAACAGGTGGAGCCGGTGTAGATTTTGGAACAAAAATCTAGGAGGTAGTAAGTTCTAGTTTCCATGATAGAAAGGTCAGTCTGGCAGTGAGTGGGGGAGCAGTGTGGGTAGAGGGCTTGTAGGTTGGGATGGAATGGTTGTCAGGAGACTGTGATGATAGCCCAGGGGAGGGTTAACTAGAGGATAGTTCCAGTGAAATGGGTCCAAGGTGCAGACATGGGAGTGCATGAATGAGGTGAGATAAAAGCCCCTAGCATTGAGGAGAGGGTGAAGCTGGAGGCCATGGTGTTGTGCAGGTGGATTTGCACATGCTGAAACTTTCTAGGATGACGGTAGAATTGTAGATAAAGGGGAAACAGTGAGTGATGGAAGTCAGTGCTGAGGTAGGGGTACAGTGAAGAATACCAAATAGCATGGGCCTCATAGGAATAGGATTTTTGCAAGATAATGGAGATAGAACTCTGTGAATGAATATTCTGGAAAACAAAATAGATTCATGAAGGATTTGAACTGTTTCTTCTTATTTCCAAGGTGAAACAAACACCACAAAAAAGCAGGCACATTTTTAAGATTCCAGGACACTGAGTACTGCTTTGGGATCACACATGGCCTTACAGATGGTGCCCATGGATGCAAGATCTCCAAAGTTAGCTAAACCCTCATGGTGACATCACGATCCATGATGCTGTCCTGGGGAGAGTACCTTTCTGAGATGGGGTTTTGTGAACTCTCTTGTGTGAGTACCCCTCAGAAAACCATTCCCAACTGCTGACGTTTCTCTGATATTGAGCATACCTTGTGACTATGAGAAAGGAACTTGCTTCACCTCAGGGGGCTGGTGTTCAGTATCAGCCTCTCCTTAGCAGACAGGTCTCCTTGCTGCCTTGTTGCTCTTTTGGGCGTCTTCTATTTATCCTCTGCTGTACTGGGAACATTGGAGGATTCAGGGGAATATTAGACAGATGTGTCCTCTAAGGTCTTACAGTCTAATTAGAAAAGCCAGCTTGGTACATCTGGAGCAGTAAGAAGCAGTAAATGCCTTGTGTAGTTTAATGGGAAAGAAGCAAGCGTGTTACAGAAGTCAAGACTTAATGAAGCGCCAAATGAAGACAACAGTGTTAAAGAACAGAAAAGAAAGAGCATACTCTGCACTGTGGTTTGGACAGGTGACCCCCCCCCCAGTGTCCATGTGTCACAGGCTAGGTCCCCCAGGTGGCACTGTTGGAAGGAAGTGGAATCTTTAGAATATGGGGCCATGGGAGGTCTTTAGGTCATTGGGAACGTGCCCCAGAGGAGACTGTGTGCCCTGGTCTCTTTCTCTTCCTCTCTGCTTCCTGGCCATGAAGTGAGCAGTTTTCTCTGTCTCATACTCCCTGTCATTGCCATCTAGACCCCCACCAGAGGCCCAAAGCAGTGGGTCCACTTGATCTTGGACTGGGAACTCCAGAACTATGAGATAAATAAACCCTTTCACTTTATAAGTCGAATATCTCAGGTATTTTGTTATGGTAATGCATAGCTGAGTTATACATTCTAGAAAATTTTAAGAAGTTGAATGGGTAGAACGTGGTGATTGGATGTGAGGGAAGGGAAAGAGGGCGGAGACTGGGATGATTCACAAGTTACCTGGCTTGGGGACTAGGTGGATGGTGGTGACATTGATTAAAGAAGAGAAAAATAAAAGGAAAAGTGCTTTGGGGAAAGAGTAAGTAAAATGATTCCTGAAGAATCTCCAAGAATATACTGTCTAGGAGCCACTCAGTGGTATAAGTCTGAATCTCAAGGAAGCTTCAGCCCAGAGATCTAGCTTGGGGAATGATCAACTGACATGTGAGTGTCAAAGGCCGACATAGGAGCCAGGCAAGAAACCTGGGAAAGACTTGTGTCTATGAGAGTCAGGAGGGAACAGGCAGCAAGGTCTGAATTGATCCGGAAGAGGTGGTGTCACGAGTGTTCAAGAGGAGAAGCGTTAATGGATAAGAAGTTTCACATAGCAGGGCACTGGTGGCTCAAGTAGTAGGGCATTCTAGCTACTTGGGAGGCAGAGATCAGGAGGATGGCAGTTCAAAGCCAGCCAGAGCAAATAGTTCATGAGACCCTATCTTGAAAAAACCCAAAGCAAAACAGGGCTGGTGGAGGACTTGCTGGAGGAGGTTGGACTTAGACCACAAATGGGAGGCTGATTGACCAGGCGGAGGAATAATTCAGCTTGTAGATGTAGAGTGAAGAGGATAAGGGTTGGGGGAGTCCTGGGGAAGATTTTTAGACTGGGCTTGGGATGGGGACAGGAGACTCAAGTAGTTTACTGTTGGTGGTATGAGTCTACTCTGTGATACAGACACAGTTGTTGGCTAAGAGTGAAGAGGGGACAGGAGGTGTGGTTCAAACGACAGAGCTCCTGCCTAGCAAGCACAAAGCCCTGAGTTCAAACCCCAGTACTGCCAAAAAAAAAAAAAAAAAGGAGCGAAGAGAGTGGGGATCAGGTGGGGGGATGAGAAGCAGAATAAAGGTTTGGAGCACTCCCTAATGGGAATGCAGACTAAAGGTTTCAAGGTTTGGGGCCCAAGCAAGTCGACAATAATCGTGTTGACCGAAATGGGAGTTATTTTGTGGAAATTTTCTGTTAAGTCGAGGGCAGTGGCAGGAAATACATGTGAACAAGTCCTACGATGTAGAGAATATGGCAAGGTATGTGGCTGCTAAAAGCCAGCATCCTCCTCAGCCTCCAGCTTCTACTAACAGAGCTGTTGAGCTCAGCTGCTGGGGAGGACCTGGCAGTCACCCGCTCAGACACAGGAGCTGCAAAACCAATTAGACGTTCAATAACACGTGGTGAGAGTCTCTACATACTGACTGTCCATGATGTGCCCTGCCCATTGTTAAATCGTGGTAGCAACACTCCTGCATCCATCTATCTATTTTTCAATTTAGTTACATATCAAGCACTCTCTGTGTGTCACACCCTGGGCTAGGTACAGGAGAGACAATGATGAACAAGAAGGCAACATCTCCGTCTTTGTGGAACTTAGGTCTACAGCCAGGACACTCAGTCTCATCACTGTTCATGTTTGGGGCCTGATGATTCCTTGTTGGGGCAGAAGCCTGTCCTGTGTTCTATAGGATGTCCAGAAGCATCCTTGACTGGTACCCAATAGATGCCATTGCTACATCCCTCAGTGCGACAACCAGAAATGTGTTCAGACATTGTTAATTCTCCTTGGGAAGCAAGGAGAATTGAGTGGATAAAAAAGGCATTATCAAACATACAATCCAAAAATAAAAATACAATTAAAGTATAAAGATGCTCTCATAAAGCAAGCAGGGTACCATGATAGAGAACAAAATAAGGGAGCCTTATTTTAGGTTCGATTATAAAGCTAGGCCTCATGGGTGAAGTGACACTTAAGCATGGGAAAGAGCCAGTTACTCAAAGAATGAGGAACTGAACATTCCTGGTGAGAGCAGATCCCAAGCTAAGAAAAGGCTTCAGCTGTTGAAAGAAGGATCTTTGACTGGAGCATAGGGACCAAAGAGAAAAGTGATATAAAATGAAACTGGGGAAGGATGTAAGGGCTAGCTTCTGTAGAGTTTTATAAACCATGTATTCTAAGAGTAACCCAGATGTCTGCTCAGAATTTTAAGTAGGAAAGTGACAAACACAGATTAATGTTTTTAGAAGGTCATCTATCTGCAAGTGGCAACCACTTGGGCATTGATTTTAGTGATCCAGGCTAGAGACTGAGGGCATCCTGGAGGAGACCATGGAGACTGAGAGACGTGGGTGGATTTGGGATTTACCCTGCTTCTTCCTTATGCCTCCCATGTCTTGGTCATTTCCAAAGGATGGCAATACTAGTTCCAGAACCACTGTTACTTTATTTAGTAATATTTATTGAGTGCCCATTGCATGCCTGAAGCGTAAGACCCAGGTAGCTCAAAATCTAGTAGAGAGACAGACAGACAAAAAATGGCAACAGAGCAGAAGAGCTGGAATTTGCAAGCATGAAGTATTGAAGTCCAGGGAAAGGAACGTAATCCAGCCTGCAGGGAGAGAGAGTCAGGGAAAACAACACAGGTTTTCAAAACCACCGAACCAAGTGAAAGGGAGGAGAATGGGAATGCCAGGCTAGGGCAGCCCAGCAAAGACTCAGAGGATAGCATCAGTATGGCAGGACAGAAGCCAAAAATCAGGACAGAGACAGCGAGAAAGGAGACTGGAGGGTTCAGGTCATGAGACTGAATGCACGCTTAGCGGCTCAAGAGGCGACTAAGGGCAGGGTGACAGCAGGAGCAGGTAAGAGTGACAGTCTAGTTTTCTCCAACATAATACCAGGGGCTCTCTCTAAAGTCTCCAGCTGCTTAGGTCTCTCAGTTCCTCTCTTGTATGTCCCACGGGGTTCCCCCACGATCTGGTTCCAGAGGGTTCTCATTCCACTCCCCTCCTGGCCACACCAAATGACATTTACTTATACAAACCTACCACGTCCCCTTGCTCACACTACTCCCTAAATCCTGGAAGGATACAACACATGATTGTTTTCACAGTTAAAATAACTAACATCCGTTTTCCATTGCTGTAACAAAATACCCTAAGGCTGGATACTTTAAGAAAAGAGCTTTTGAGGCTGAAAATCCCAACAATATGGTGTTGGCTCTGGCAAGCCCCCTCCTCCCCACCCTGCTCCCCCAGCTATATTACATCAAGTCTGGAACAGAAAGGAGAGATCACGTGGCAAGACAGAATGCCAGCAAGAGACCCAGACCCCAGAGGGGCCAGGCCTGCTCTTCTGTAACGCCCTCTCTTGAGAATTAGCCAGGGTCCCACAAGAATGACACCAATTTCTTTTGAGACCAGTGCCCTCGATGGCCTAATTACTTCCCAGTAGCTCCACCTCTTACAGGTTCCACACCTCCCAACACTCCCATTCTGCAGACCAGGTTTCAACACATTAACCTTTGGGGGACAAACTCAAACCATATCTAAACCATGGCAAATATCAACTGAACTGGTTAATAATAGAGGATTTCTTTAGTAAACTAGAAGCAGCCACTTCAAATGGTGTAGAATCATCCTTGATGTGAAAAGACATCCACGATAGATTGTTAAATTATAAAACAGTGGATACACAGAGTGTGTGTGTGTCTGTGTGTCTGTGTGTGCATGTATGAGGATATAACAAAATGTTGGCTATGTTTATCTCCAAGTGGGCAGAGTTAAAAGGGACTCTAATTTTTATCTTTTGACTTACGCTCTTTGAATTTTCTAATATACAATCAGTACTCTTATGGCAAGAAACAAACAACAAACAAAGCTGCCCTAAGGATCTGCTGGCTGTGTTTACGGGGCAGTTGACCTCTGGCTGCTTCCTGTGACTGCACATTGAAGACACAACAGTACTTTTGTCCAGGAGGACTGCAAGCGAGACTAATTCATTAAGTGCTTTCAGTCCCGAAGATGACAGGAGCCAGGAAAACATAAAGTCTTGTTACTACGACAGCCAGTAGCCTTGATGTCTGCATGTTTATCTATCAACAGGACTGCATGTATCCACTCTCCCTGAAGCTCCTGAAGCTCCCGGAGCTTCGCCGCTGACCTTGATACATACAGCTCACATTCTCTCAGTGGTCCAGCCCATCGGTCAGAACATAGACAGAGCACAGGGTCCTGCTAGAAGACTGAAGCTCTGAGAACACAGTCCCAGGAAGCAAAATGTACTTAAAAGAGAATACTGACCATGGTTGTGAGGTGGCAAGAGAAGAGAGGGTTGGGGGCAAACTTGGATCACTTTTTTTTTTTTTTTTCTTTTTGGCGACACTGGGCATTGAACTCAGAGCCTCACACTTGCTAGGCAGATGCTCTACCACTTGAGGCACTCCACCAGCCCTGGATCACTTTAACCTGGCATTTTTTGCACACTTATTTCCTAAACACTTTTTTCCCTTTTAAACTTCACAACACTTCTGCAAGGAATTCATCCCATTTTAGAGCTGTTGACACTGGGACTCCAAGAATGAAAAATTAGTAGAAAGCAGAGGGTGGGTTTTAATGGGCCTACTTCTGCACCTACCCCACCCCTCTGCTTCCCAATTTAATAGGACACTGCTTACAGGTAGGGAATTTTAAAGCTCAGAAAATGTCCTATTGATTTTGGTTTAGAAGTTACCCAGCAGGAAGTAGATGCCAGATGCTCTGTTGAATGGATGAATGAATGAATGAACAAAAGAAAGAAAGATTTTTAAAGGTCATGTAATCAGATCATGCAAAGAGAGGTAATCACATTGGGAACGTATTGCTACAAACGAATACAGCGAAGATTCAATAGTGCTTTCTGTTTTCTACCCAAGATTTACAAGTAGATACCCACAAGATGGGAGTAAACCTCAGGAGAGTCGGTTTTTTTGCCTGGGGCTAGAGAGAACTGGGATCCTGCTGGGTGTGTGGAGCAGTCAGTCCTGTCATCATTTGGGGGAGGAGAGGTGCCAGTCTGGTCAAGTTCCCATGCACGAAGCTAGATGCCTGTTGTTCTCATTTGCAGATGGTCACTAAGTCTCTACTGTGTCCTACCAGTTTGTTTGTGTCACTCATAGTCTAATGACACAGAGAGGAGGCCTAAATATCAAAGCTTCCTGGACTACTTGTGAGAAAAATGCTTTGTCTTTTTTCATGATTATATCAAACTGACAACCTCCCCTTGGCTCAAATGAAGAGCTGTTTTTCTCCATGTGTGTGCTGTCAACTCTAGGAACGCTCAACGCTGGTTACTGGGTCAGCAAGCAGAAACTGAGGGAAAAACGTCTCTTTTCTTCTCAGTCATCTTCCTTGTTTGGCACCTTTCTCCAGCTTTACGTGAGCTAGCAACAGCAATGAAGGCCACTGTGTCTGGTCCACTGTGGGGGCCTAGCAGAGAAATACTGATGGCAACAAGATGGTCCTTGTCTTCCAGAAACTCAGAGGATAGGGAGAGAAAAATATCATTTTCCCTCTATCTTTCTTAGTTCTTAGCTGGGACCCCTGTAACAAAACAGATTAACAAAGAAAAGCAAACAGTTTATTAAGACATACACCTCATCTGCACAGGGGAGATACCCAGGGTGAAAAGGTGTACTTAAAAAAGACAGGGTTTACACTTGAGGCTTCAAAATCATTTTTAGCTGCTTCTGAGAAAGGGACAGGACCCTTTGGAGAGCTATATTGTGGCCTAATAGGAGACACATGGTCTCTGGTGCTAGGCTGTAACAGGTTCCATTTTGCAGATGTGGAAAAATGAGGTCCAGACTGCTGTCCTCCCAAAAAAATGGCAGGAAAATCCTAATCTATGGACTTGTGCAGTGGTTATAAAACATCTGCTTTCCCTTGGCTGAGGAGAGGCACTCATCCCAGGTAGGTGGAGGAGGCTGAACTCTTCCTCCTGGCCCTTGGTCACATTTTGTCCTGGTACTTCCTTACCATCCAACTTGGATCAGAGAACTGCTTTTAAAAATTATTTTTAAAAGATCACACACACACACACACACGCATGCATGCACGTACGCACGTTACTGAGCTCTTTGTATTTTATTTAGGAAATCATAATGGCTCTCTGGGTAAATAGAAACCTGAACCAATCAAATAATAATGTCAGGCCTGAAAAGAAACAAGATCCACAAACTGGCTAGCAGCACTGCAGAAAACAGAGCTGATGGAGATGCCCTGCCAGTGTGGGTGACCATGACCAGGGAGACACCATCTGGTATTCTTCTCTGTCCCTTTACTCCCTGCTGTTGGTGCTGTTCCATACATCAGCAACAGGCTCTGTCTGTTTGGATAACATCTGGGCAGAAAGGAGGGAGAAGAGAGCAAGATTGAGAAGAGTGTACCCATTTTGAGGAGTGGAAAAACTGAGTCAAAGGGGAGAATGAGGCTTGTTTCAAGTCCTCTGGACAAGCCTTTAGGGTTCATCAAATGCAGACAGGTATCTGAACTCTTACTCAGTGCTCAACAGCTCGGATTCTGTAATCTCAAGGATTTCCTATTAAATTTAATTTCTCATCCTTCTATATTTCTTTGGATACTCTTCCTTGGGAGGCGAGGTATCCATGGGTAACCAACATGCCCATGACTCTCCCAGTGTCAGCACTGAAAGTCCCACATCCAGGGAGTCCCAGACAAACCAAGATGGCTGGTCACCCTAGAGGAATGTCACTGCTTCAAAAGAAGCTTTGGTGTGGGAAGAGTTTACCTCTCCTGCTCTCACGTGAGGCTCACGCATGTGACGCAGATGCAAATCCAGGCTCTGGCCCCCAACTCTGTGAGTTGGCCATTCTGAACTTTAAGTGCCTCATCCATAAAACGGGATAACGATCCATACTTCAAGAGGTTGCTATGCCAATGATAAAAATCAGTACATGAAAAATAGTATTTAAAATTTATTTAAAAGAGTGCCTGTCTCATCGGAAACCCTCAATGAATGTGAGCTATGATTATCTTGTCAGCATCAGCCTGTTAGTGAATTACAAAACTCATGAGACCTCAGAATGCATAGAATGCCTCCTTAGCTTTCCCCTCTGTGCCCCCAAATTTAAATGCCCTCCACACATTGTAGCAACTCTCCCTCTTCCATGCTCCTTTTTCTCCTCCCCACATGCTGCTGAGGGAGGATGTTTGGATCTGCCTCAGAGTGATGCCACTGTGTTCCCCTGGTGGCTGGGGGTTGGGGTGCAGTACCTTGTGACTTGCAGAACCTGTGTACGAATCACCCGGGCATCTTGTTAAATCTTGTTAAATGTGGATTCTGACCCAGCAGGTCTGGGATGGGGCCCGGGACTCTACATTTCTAATAAGCGCTCCAATGGATCACATTTTGAGAGCAAGGCTGTGGTGTGGGGGGGGGTCAATCACCTGTGTGAGTTCCAGCAAAAACCTGGGACATTGAGAATGAGTGCTGAGAAAGGGGGGTGTTTCCTGAGGTCTTAGTGTCTGAGGACAGCAGCTCAGGGAATGGAAATATCCAGCTCCAGGCCTGCTAAATGACAGACATTAAGGAACTGAGCAATGGCTTGTTTTACATATCAGAGTCCGTGCGCAGTGGTTACTTAAATCACACTCCTCTCACTCTCTTGTGTCATAGATTCTCTTAAGTCGCAGGCAAAGGGTGTGATGCCCACCAAGCACACAGGAAAGGTGCAGAAATTCTGGCCTGAAGAGACAGGGTCTTCAAAGCTGGGACTCCAGCCTCCTCCCCTTCACTGGGAGGGGTCTGATACTTCCTCAGCCACCTCAGAAGTAGTCTGGCTCTTACACCTCCATGTTGGATGGAACTCATCCAGACAGAAACCTGCATACCAAAAATAAGCATGAAGTACAACCCTCACATTGGAGGTGCACTTAGCTCTGTTTTCACAGCATGGATCAGGAATCCTGTCTGCCATCCCTCTCCCGGTGACTTCCCTCTGCCACTCTTGGTCACCAAGTAATATTACCATGGAGTGCAGAGATTCTGCTGTCTGTCATTTACAGATTCCAGAGAAACCTTCCAGGGGAGGTGGGGAGAAGGGCTGGAACCCAGTTCTGCCCACTGCTGCTGGACTCCCAAAGGCCAGACTTATGCTCATTTGAAAAATGGCTTTATGATAATGAGCCCTAAAAGCACAAGGCAGACCCTAATGCCCGGCAAGAGACTGAGGGACTCAGCCTTTCCCAGCCCCCCACCCCGCCCACGCTCAGCATTAGTGCACTTGTGATCTCCCTCACGCCTGCCTGCCCAGTGTACTACGCATTTGTATCTGTCACTTCGGATACCTTCGCATGGCTGCTCTCGCCACCTGGGAGCCTTCTCCTTTCTTCCCAGAATGTTCCCTGAGGACAGCCCAGCCCAGGTGTTTCTCTTACTGGACAACACTCCCCCGCCCCCGCCCCCGTCCCTGTCCCTACCAGACAGAGTGTGCCCAGCCCCCACGGCGCCCCCTACCGGCAGCCTGGTGGGATGCAACCACCTGCTTGCTGACGAATTGGGAAGCCTAGGAACTTGTACGCTTTCTCCAACACTGTTTCCTGAACAGCTCCCCTAAGGGGCAGTAATGGTACTCCAATGCCCCTCCCACGTGATAAAGGTAACAGCACCCCAGGAAGCTACTACGTCTCTCAATTCTACAGCCAGAAGGAACCTCAGAGTTTTTTAAATTATTATGGTAAACAAACAGACAAGCACAAATGCCAGGAGCCAGTGGCTCATGCCTGTAATCCTAGCTACTCAGGAGGCAGAGGTCAGGAGGATCGCAGCTCAAAGCCAGCCTGGGCAAATAGTTTGCAAAACCCTGTCTCAAAAATACTCTTCACAGAAAAGGGCTGGTGGAGTGGCTCAAGGTGTAGGCCCTGAGTTAAAACCCCAGCACTGGAAAAAAT
Organism: Castor canadensis; assembly: GCF_047511655.1. NCBI lineage: Eukaryota > Metazoa > Chordata > Mammalia > Rodentia > Castoridae > Castor > Castor canadensis. The sequence goes on along the minus strand of NC_133396.1, from coordinate 83,653,853 downwards.
AAAACAAAACAACAACAACAACAAAAAACACATTACATTTACCCTCTTGGGCTGGTGGAGTTGGTGCCTGCGTAGCAAGAGTGAGGCTCTGATTTCAGGACCCAATACCGCCAAAAAAAAAAAAGGAATAGAAATTTACCATCTTCACCATTTTTTAAGGTGTGCAGTAGTGCAGAGTCTATTCACATTGCTGTAAAACAGAGTGCTCGATTTTTTACATCTTGTAAAATTGAAACTCTAGCCCCACTAAACCCCAATATCTCCTCTCCATCCTTGGCAGCCATATTTCTATGCTCTGTGTCTAAGATTTTGAGAGCCTTAGGTAACCTGTGTGGACAGAATCCCACGGGATCTGTGCTTTTGTGAATGGCTTATTTTCACTTACCTTAATGTCTTTGAGGTTCATCCATATTGTCACAGATTTCCTTTTTTAGGTTGCATAATACTCCTTTGTGTATATAGACTTTTTGTTTACCCATTCACCTGTTGATAGACATTTGGGTTGCTTCCTGAGAAATTTTTTAACCCCTTATTTTGCAACAGGTCACTCACACAAAGGGTTCTGCCTAAGACCCATAGTCAACAACAATCCTGTTTGTTCAGGATTTTTTTTTTGCTTTCTGCATCAGCATTTAGGGGTCCCTGGTCTGACCTGGGTGAGCTAAGATAGGACCTTTGAGCTCTCTATGGGCTGCAGAGGCAAGGGATGGCAGCTGGGCTAGGCCTGGTGGCCGTGTGCCCCTAAAAATACTCAGCTTTGGCCTTGGGGTGACCAAATGTCTCTGTACATAGATACCAGGTTTTTTATTATATTAGGGAATTATTTGTTTAGATGTGCTAATGGCATTGTGTTATACATGTTTTAAAAGACTTTTAGAGGTGCATCCTGAAATGTTTACACGTTAAACTTGATGTCTAAGGTGTGCCTCAAGACCATCAGTAAAAAGCTTGGATAAAACAGGGTGAGCTCCTTATCCTGTTTCCCCTGTCATTGTGGAGGTTTGAAATTTTCTAAAATAAAAAGGGTTTATAACTTTAATTTTTAACAGTTTTGAAAACAAAAGGTTACTGTTCAGAATTTCATAGATTGTTTAATACAGGACCTCAATGATATCAGGAAAGATGCTTGAAATGTTTTTGTTATTTCAGGCAAATCTAATTAAATCAAACTAGCAAGCTACAAGACAAAGGTTTTTAACCTGAAACTATTTAATCACACATTTGGCTGGGGCCACCCTTGCCTCCCACCTTCAGGAACGCAGCCAGTTATCACTGACACCGCAGCAGTTTTGACGATTGGTTGCCCTGCTCTAGTTAGCAACTCCTTCCCTCTTTCTCATTCTGGAGAACAAAGTGTCCCCCATCATGCAGAAGGTGCACAATGTGGGGGCAGCAGAGGGTCTGAGTGCAGCCTGTGGCAGAACTGTCCTGGCACTGGGAATCAGGTTTCTCCAGGGAGCATCCGGTGCCCCAGGCTCAGTCCTGCCTTCCTGAGCCTAGACGACTTCCCTGCCAGACACTCCTGCCACCGGTCGCCAGCTTCCTAGCACGTGGATGTTTAGGCCACTGCATGAAGGAAAGGTGTGAATTTATTCTTTTGTTTAAGCAACCTTTCCTTGCCCGCCCCTTGTTTCTCCCTTTTTCTGACCACCCACATCTAACCAATGCTGTGATTGAATTTGCCTGCTAACTACCACTTACCTTCCACGTAAATCCACAGTCTTGCCCACTCCTCAGTCCTAGCCACTGTCATCTCCTACCTAGGTTATCACAACATCTCCTTCTCGCCACTCTTTCCCTGTCCTCTTCCCCATTCCTTCCGTCACTCATCCCTGTAACAGATGGGAAGTCTTCTGTTGCCCCTGGCATAAAGTCCAAACTCCAGCGGTGATTTATAGAGTCCTTGGGGCCCAGTTTTCCTTGTCACTCCAGTCTCATTTGTCACCCGCCCCCGAACCCCAGCCACCCTGAAATTCTTTCAGTTCTTCAGAATTACCATGATCTCTCTCATTTCCAGGCCTTTGCACTTGCCGTTGCCCCTGCCTGAGACTCTGCCCCTCCCCCTTCCCATCCCCACCCCCTCTGGGTCCAGGTGACTCCTAGAAATCCTTCAGGGCTTGGCTGAAGCTCACTTTCCCCCCAAAGCCTCCTGTCCCCATGTCCCTACCCTGCACTCACCCTGAGCTCCCCCATCCCAGCGCTTTTCCCCCTTTATTCTAGGGGTTCAGTAAATATTTATTGAACTGATGGAATATACTTGATTTGCAAGAAAGAAAAGGATGTAGAAATACATCACAACAAGCAGAACATACTAGGTCTAGTCATCCCCAGACATCCCTGTGACGACTTATTCATCCCACCAATATTCCTGGGTCCTGTGACCACTGAAGGAAGGTGTCCAATGCTGCTGAATCTATCATACTGCTGTCTAGTAATGGGCCCACTCATCAAGTATGGGGTCACCTGATCTTCTACTGCTAGACTTTCTCATCCATCTCTACCACCCCAGCCCATGCAGGACCAGCCCAGTGTCCTCTGAGTACTCCCTTTTGTGTGGGGGTTCAAAGTCAGAGTGTCCCCTCCCTGATGCACCCCTCTGTTTACAGCATCACCAGCTCTGCACCCACATCACCCCCCACTGGTCGTCACCTGCTCCTCACATGTTCAAAGTCCATTGCCCTTACCTCACCAAGCTGTTCCTGGAGAGCCACTGGCATTTTGTTCTCTCCTTGTGAAGTTTCTGTCCTTCTGTCATCATCTCCTTTTGTCTCTGAAGTGTCCTCTGACCTGTGCTTCCATCCCACCCTCTCCATCCTTATTCAGGACCTTGTGTCCCTCACTGTGCCATTTTTTCTAGTGTAGTGGCCTGCCTCCCTCCCCTGGCTCTGTCTTTCTGTTGACACCATGCTTGGCTCGCTACCTCTTACAAAATTCCTCTGCCCGTGACAGGGTGTAACAACACCCTGGCTCTCTGCTTCTGCTCTTCACCAAGAATCTCAACTCCCTCTGTGCCACCATGGCTCTCCATTCGTGAGAGCTGCATTACTTTCACACTGACACCAGTCCCAGCAAAGCCACCCATACCCACTTAATCCCAAACCCTAAGCAGGCTCCTTGGTGTCCCTGCTGCTGGTGACTGTCCCCTTCTCTAGGCCCTCCTGTGGGCTCCCTGGTATGCATCAGCCTGCCTTGACTTCTGTCCCTGTCCACTCTGGCTCATCTCCTAGCTCATCCCCACCTCCCTAACTCTCAGTGTAAGTTTTTTGAGCTTCTGTCCTCTGCCCACATCATCTACCCAGCTGCTCCAAATGACACCCCTAAATGGGCAGCTCCCAGGACACAGTCCATAGTCCAGACACCTCTCCTGCTCTTATTTCACATTTCAGCTTTGTAGAATGTCAAACTTCTCCCTTCTAAGTAGCAAGACCTCCAGACATTCTCTTCCTGTTAGCAGAACTGTTATTTTCTCTGGTCCCCAGGCTCAAAACCCCAGAGCTACCTTTGGCACATTCCTTTCCTCTGCTCACACCTGCTCAGCCCATGTGGTCCTGGCACTGTGTTGTCCCTGAGGTTCTAAGATTTATGTCCTTTGACTTCCTTCTAGTGAAACCTAAGTTAAGTTTCACTGCCACTGGCAGAAGTCAGTTGGCTACCTTCCCCCTCCTCTGGATCCTCCTTTCCACTCCTTACACCTCCAGACCACTGTCCTCTCTGCTGCCAAGCCCATCCATCCAAAGAAGTGGCTCTCAAGATGCATCCCTGGACTGGAAATTCTATCTGGGACCTTGTTAGAAGTACATACTCTCAAGCCCCAGCAGATGTACTGATTCAGAAACTTGGTGGTTCAGCAAACTGTGTTGGGTGACTTGGGTACATATTAAAGTTTTAGAACCACTGCCCTGAAACATTGCTCTGGGCGTTTCTCCTCTCCTTAAACTCCTAAAATAGCTTGTTTTAGTTAGGTTCAAGTTCAACTGGATATAACAAGTAGAAATGTAGATTAAACAAAGTAGAAATGTATTTCTTTTGCACTTAAAAGAAGTCTTACCATGGACAGACATATAGTAGCTCCATGGTGTCATTAGGAACCTAGAGTCCTAAATTTCTATTTCAGCTCTGGGAACACAGTCCTCTTTAGCATCAAGCTTACCTCATGGCCTCTAAAACTGTAGTCATCATATCCTAATGTGGACTGGGAGGGGAAAGTACAAGAGCCAAAAGGTGGACTCTTCTAGTTGAGTCAGCACTCTTTAAACAACTTTCCCAAAAGATCCAAATAACACTTCCACTAAATCCAGTTGGTCAGAATTTGGTCACATGACTACACAAGATACAAAGGGAGCTGGGAAATACAGTTTTTGTTGTTGTTGGTCTGAATGGCAATATTCCCAGCTAAAAAATAAGTTTCTCTCAAAAGAATGTTTCTATAACATTCTTGACATGGCAAAATTATAGAAATAAATAACAGATCAATAGATACCAAGAGTCGAGAAGCAGTGTGGGAAGGGATGTGTGTATGGCTATCAAAGAGTACCACGGAGGATTCTCCAGATGTATCTTGACTATGGTAGTGGTCACAAGAATTTACATCTATAAAAATTTACAGAGGCTGGGCACTGGTGGCACACACCTGTAATCCTAACTACTCAGGAGGAAGAGATCAGGAAGATAGCAGTTTGAAGCCAGCCCAGGCAAATAGCTCCGAGAGACCTTATCTTGAAAAACCCTTCATAAAAAAAGGGCTGTGCAGTGGCTCAAGGTGAAGCCCTGAGTTCAAGCCCCCATACCACAAAAAAAAAAAAATTCCTAGACCTGGACACCCATGGCTCATGCCTAACTACTTGGGAGGCTGAAATCAGGAAGATTGTGGCTCAAGGTCAGCCTGGGCAAATAGTGCATGAGACCCCCATCTCCAAAGTAACCAGAGCAAAAAGGACTGGAGGCATGGTTCAAGCAGTAGAGTATGTGCTTTGCAAGTGCCTGCTTTGCAAGCTCAAATCCCTGAGTTCAAACCCCAGTCCCACCAAAAAAAAAAAAAAATCATAGAACTAAATACAGACATGTTCTCATCTGAATGTCGCTGGATGGTGTCAATGTCAGTGCACTAGTGTGATACTCATGTTACCACTGGGGGTGTCGCTCTCTCAGTATTATTTCTTATAACTGCTTAAAAATCTGCAATGACCTCAAAATAAGAAACAAAACTGAAATCAGATGCCATTCACCTAACCCATGCCCTGCTGCAGACAGACAGACTCCTGAGCCCAGGCAAGGCCTTTAGGATGTGGTAGCAGTGCATTTTCAAAGCCACCTACACCTTGCCAGGGTAATGCTGTTGGCACTAAAGCAGTGCCCTCTGGAGTGTGGGCCCCAGAAATGCCACCAGCATTACCCCCTTCACCTGTACAGTCCTGAAGAGAACCAAGGAAGCAGATATTTTTCTAGCCTCCAGAAGCCTCCATTCTGAAAAAGCACCAGTATTCTCAAGTGTGCTGCCCAGCTAACACAGAACAAAAATGGCCTTTGTCTCATTGAAAAGGCAGGGAGCCAAAAGGGACCTTTTAGACCACATGTTGCTGTAGGGACTGCAGTGAAAACCACAGCACTGACTTTTAAAGAATTCTGCTCTGTCATTTTTCTCCATGTTCTGGAGCTCTCCTCCTTAAGGCATCCCCCAGCAGCAGCTGTGGCATTGCCCCGGGGCAGCTTTGCTGAACTTGACTGTGCTCCATGGGGAAGGAATCAGACTGCCTGTCAGGAACTTCTGCTTAACCAGAGCCCTACCCCAGACTTGTCCCTAAGAGTTTTCTGACTCTCCAGTGCCCCACAAGGACAAAAGAAGGTACTGAGGAGGACAGTGCTGGGTGGGGAGGAACCACACTGGAAAAGGGGCACCAAGGTAGCAGAAAGATTGAGAGAGGACGGGGCCCAGAGCACCGGTGTTGGAGGGAGAACTAAAGCATTTTGGTGCAGGTGAGGGAGAGTGAGGATGAGGTGCTCAGGGCCAGCCTGGAATTGCCATAAAGAGCACAGGAGAGTTTCCTGGCAGAGCACACTGCCCAGAGAGCCATCAAGTGCAGCCTGGGCACTAGAGAGGTACAAGCATGTCACAGGGTGTGCTGGCACCCAAGGGGGGCTGCTGGCTGCCAGGCTTCATGGAGTGAGTGTGAGAGGACTTCTGAGCATCCCGGCCCTAAGCCGTGGTTCTGTGAGTCCTCTGCATGTACAGGCAGAATTCTGTATGTGCTTTTTTCTTAGAATCTGGCTTTCATCAGATTCCCAAAAGGTAGCCATAAACCCCCAAACACAGAGAATGACACCCAGTGCCTTGAGAAGGGGACTTGGTGAGGGAGTGTAAGGTAAAATGTCAGTGAGTAGAAAAGCTTGCAAGGAAGTGCTTATCTGTGGTTGGTGGGCTAAGCTGGATCAGCAATACCGATCTTCCCAGGTCCCTGGAGGCTTAGGTGTCCAGAAGGAAGTTGTGGCCAGGGCAGGGCAGCCCATTTCCACTCCTGGGCCCTGGAGGACCCTTCTCACGTGGACTCCCACTGACCTAACCCTATATATCAGCTTATGTCTCCCTCAGCTCGAGATGGCTTTCCCTGAGCCCCCAGACTATCAGTGCCCCTGAAAAGAGCTTCCACAGCACACGGAAGTCCCCGCTGAAACCCAACACACATTTCTTTGTGGCTTCCTCCCTTTCAGAGGAGCCCTGATAGTCTTGTCCACAGATGTAACCCCAGCAGTAGCCTGGCACAATATTCACTACATATTCATTGGATGGATAAAAAATATAAAAGAATATGTTATCTTGTGGGTAAGAACATGACACAAAGTTGGGGAGTATTTTGAGTCCTCTCAGAAAATAAGTTGAGGCTGTTCTTTAATCTACAAATATGAGCCTGAGCCTAAGATGTAACTCCAGGGAGGTTAAGCTGAATTCCACCCCCAGGATACTCACTGGGCTCCTTCACAAGACAGATTTATCCTCATTGATTCTTTGCTATAAAGTAAAAATCAGATGAGGTTAAATGAATTGATCAGATTGGAGAGCGCATTAGGGAGGCAGTTATTGTGAATATTTGTGAGGTGGACGTCATGCCTTCAGACTTACAGAGGCCTACACTTAATCCATGACCAGTCCACCATCTGCATCCTGGAGTGTCATTCTGGGCCAGGTGCTGAAGCCATGAGAACAGCACAAATTCATGGGCAGGAGTCACAGGAGAGTCACTAGCCTCACACTCACTGTGGCCATTTGGCCCCTGCTCTATAAGGAGGTATGTGTGTGTGAGAGAGAAAGTGTGTGTGGGAATGTGTGAGTGTGCATGCGTGCAGGTGAGTGTGTGTGTGTGTGTATAGGCCCTGATGAAGCTCCATCGTTTCCACCATCAGCCTAACCCTCTGCCTTCTACCTGGCTGATGAACAAATGATCAGATGGCTTTTAATTGGCTGTCCAAGGTTGTGGTTTGGTTTGGTTTTTCAATTTTTTGCAGTATATAACATAACATAAAATAGCCATTTTGAAATGTACCATTCAGTACCGTTAGTACATTCACGTTGTTGGGCAACCACTCTACTTTTTTGGGGGGGTTGGTACTAGGGTTTGAACTTATGGCATCATAGTTGCTAGGCAGGTGCTCTACCACTTCAGCTACTCCCTCAGCCCTGGACAACCACTCTAATTCCACATTTCCATTACTCTAATATAAAACCCCATATCTATTAAGCAGTTCTCCCAATCTTCATCCTGTTTCTACAGATTTGCCCATTCTGGAACCTTCATATAGATGGAATCATACAATATGAAGAAATTTTGCATCTGGCTTTTCTCACTTAGCAAAATGTTTTGGAGGTTTGTCCATGCTGTAGCATATATCACAACACCTGTTGTGCCTTTTTATGGCTGAATAATACTCCATTCTATCTACATACTACAATTTTTTTAGCCTGTTGAACATTCAGACTATTTCTACCTCTTGGTTGTTGGGCATAAGTGCTGTTCTGGCCGTGTGTGTACATGTATTTAATTTTACTGGGTATGTACCTAGGAATGTAAACCCTCTTAAGTTTTTTTGCCCAAAATTTAAACATGACCTTAAATTCTGCCAGCAAATATTTGTCAAAAGTTCAGTGAAATGAAATATTATTCTTAGCAGGTTTTTATGTAAAACCCATTTCTCAGACAGCTGACCCCAAACTCTATTACATAAAACATAGAAAAGCAGAGATGCTGTGAGTGAGTGACTGAGGGCACCAGGAGCAGATGAAACCAGCCTCTATTCCTCCTCAACCCCTGCAAAGACCCAGGGCCTGGCAGAACTCCCAGTGGGCCTTGGGTAGGAGCCCAGAGGCACTGAGCTCCAGATAAAGCCCAACTGCCAGAGAGCAGAGGGTGCAAAGGCCGTCACTCCCTGGGACGCTCCCTCTCAGCAGGCTGGACTTGGGTGTTAGACTCAGACTGTCCTGAAAGATACATTCAGAAGCAGCTTCTTACACATGTTGTGATGTGGCAAGAACTTTCTCTCTGAGTACCTCTCAGCCTCTCCTTTAAGAGGAGGCCTCTCAAGGCATGGAATGAAATCCCCGAGCTCCTCCTAAACTGTGATTTGTCCTAACCGACTGTATTTCTCTTTTTGCTTTGGGTGATAAGAAACTCAGAATTAAATTTGCAGCCTGAGTCTAGCAATTCTGCAAACCGACCTTATGATTGGTTGCACATGGCTATCCTGTCCTCCCTGCTGAAAAATTAAATGTATCTATTTAATTTTTTTCCTACTGAATAATGCATATGCATGAAGCACCTAAAATCTTTTTGGGGTTGATATAAGATAAAAGGAATCATTTGTTCATCTAGGTAATTATGACTACAGTGTCCTCCTGCCAATAGCTGAGCCCGGACCCAGAGAGGGCCCAGGTAGGAGGACCAGAGCAGCCTTCCTCACTCCCACGCTGGCCCTGGCTCCAAGGAGGAGATGCCCACCCAGGACAATCAGGGGAAAGTGGGCAAGCCAAGGCTTTATACAGCCATTATCAGCTCCAGGTCAACCGACCCTGAGCACCAACTAGCGAAGTGTCCCTTTGTGGAAAGTTAGGTTGACCTCAGGTCAAGAGGCGCTGTAGAGAGCAACAACACCGAGGTCAGTGCATGGGAGTGAGTGGAGACTCGTGGGCCCAGGAGCAGCGAGGAGGAGGAGGAGGTTTTACTGACCAGGGCATCTGAAAAAAATGCGGCTTTGATCTGGGTTTTTGTCTAGTGTGGTAGAAAGGATAGCTGCCATCTAGCAGGAAACTCAAGTGAAGGCTGAGGCAGGTGTGGAGAAAAGTGTGGGGAACAATGAAACTAGACACACAGACTGCAAACCCAAAGGCCTGCAGGTGTGCAGTGAGCACACACGCTTAGGGCATGAAGCTGGAGTGCAAAGCTGGGGTGCCAAGGAGTTGTAGTGAGGCCAAGCTCAATGTACCCCACCAGATCACATAGTTCTTCGAACACTGTGGAGCATAGACAGACAGACAGCCACAAATTTCAGGCAGGCTCTGAGCTAGAGTCACCAGGCGTGGGAGGGAGGACCCTGAGGACAAAGGAGACTGACTTGGGAAGGCAGGAAGTGGTTGAGTTTTATTGAGCTTTTTTCTTAGGGCCTGGGGAGAAACACAGTTGTGTTTTTTAAAAGTTAGAAAACTGAATACTCTAAATACATACTCATAGATTGAAAACTAAAATATTAACAATGATAATCCTGCATATTTTCCTAACTCAGGGCCTCCTTGTACTTGCTAGGCAGGCACTTTACCACTTGAGCCAAGCTCCAGCCATTTTTTTTTTTTTTTGCTTTCAGTTATTTTTTCAGATAGGGTCTTAGGTTTTTGCCCAGATCTGACCTCAGACTTTGATCCTCCTAACTAACACCTCCCGTCTAGCTGGGATTTCAGGTATGAACCACTATGCCCAATCATATCTAATGTTTGCATTGTTAAATGGTAGTCAATAAAAGTTTTCTCAAAATAAATAGTTAACTGGCAATTGTGAAGGAAAAACAAGACTCTGAACAAGGGTATTGGTAGCAAGAGTAGGAATAATAGATGGGGCTAGTGGAGTGTCTCAAGTGGTAGAGCACCTGCCCACATGAGGCCCTGAGTTCAAACCCTAATGCCACACACACACACACACAAAATAGGTGGATTTGAGTCTTTTGGAAGAGGAGTCAGCCTAGGCTGGAGTGGGGAGAGGAGGACAGGAATGAATGAATGAATATGAATGAATCAGCTGGAACAGTCAGGAGCAGTCTCTACCATAGTTAAATTCCCTGATGCGCCCAAGCACCTCCCAGCCTGTCACTATTCCTGGTCCCCTGTACTTTAATGAGGATTAGCAGGACCTTAATGGGGACTATGGGTGGCTCTTGGCTGGCACAGAGAGCTGCTTCCTCCCAAAGGCCTTAAAATCCCTGGTGGAACCTGGTTAGTGGGTCTCAGTGAAAGAGCCCAGGCAGTGACAAGATAGTGTTTCAGCCAAGTGAATAGACTGAAATGTTCCAGGGAACACTGTCTTGCTTTCTGGACATTTGAAATTAAAAACTGAATACTAACCTGCATTTGTACTTCCTGCCTATCTGTTCCACATACTGTAGATAGGCAGGTAGACTTGTATTGTTTCCAAGTGGAGCTCTCAAGACCTCCACAATAACAGGTGGAATTTTAACTCTGGGAACCCACGTGAGTGAGAAAGTGGGGGACATGTGGCCACCACCTTGATTAGAGGCCTGGCTTCATCACTACCTGGAGGGTCTTCAGCAAATCACTTCAGTAAATGAGCCTCAGCGTACTTATGTATTAAATAGATTTGTAATACTAGCTTAATTTACATGAGGGAGTTACTCTGAGTTTATAGTGTGTGAACATACTGTATAACCTAGGAAGCATTGTATATAATTATGTTATATACAATACTGTTTCTTTTCAGAAGATACATGGCTGCTTTCACAAAGAATGTATGCTCTGACAAATGCCCTGGCCATGACCCAAAGTCTGATTCTTGGCTCTGTGCCTGGAGCACAGACATGGAGGGTTGGGGCCAGGCAGGTTCACATGGATATTATGATAAAAGCCAGGGCACAAAGAGAGCCCTCTAGATGATGGATCAAAAGGCACAGGACTATGTGAATGGATATTTTGGTTACAGGTAAAGATCTCAAAGGTGACCATAACTAGAAGGAGAAAATAATCTGTAAATTCAATCTCACATCTGTTTGGGAAGGAAACTATGTGTGATTTGATTATGCCCCATTGCACGCACATTATGGGATTGTGGATCTTGGCTCCCAAGTGTGAAATGGAAAATTTGAATATAAAACATACTTGTGGAAATATACACAATGTTGTTTACCAATGACTGTAATCAAGAAAGGACTTCAACTTCATGTGTTAACTTTAAGAAGTGAAGTATAAACAAAGCCAAATGCATAAGCTGGGTGGTCCCTCTTCCTTGCTGTGGCTATTAGTCAGTTCAAAGGTGGTAATCATGCATATCCTATTCCTCCAAGTGTGGTCCCCAGAGCAGCAAAGTCAGCACAACCAGGGAACTGTTGGAAATGCACATGGTCCACTCCAGACCACTGAGTTGGACACTTTAGGGCTGGCCTGGCAATCTGCATTTGAATAAGCTCTCCAGGTGAGTCTGATGCTTGTAGGAGGATGTGTGATTCCTACACAGGCACCTGCCCCTAAATGCTTTGCATTAACTGTCTTTGGTTTCTTATGAAGAATAGGGCATTTTAGCAAACATGACAAAACAATTGAAGTTCTTGACATTGGTTAAACTTCTAAAACTTCCTGATTCTATCAGCTCACATCCTGCATGAGCTTGTCCTAGAAACCTAACTGAGGGTGATGGGAGATGCAGAAAAAGACAGACAGAAGACCAAAGATGCATAAAGCTGGGGCCACGTGGCTGGGCGCTTGGATGGAGACACACCAGCCACCTCCACCTCCAGTGAGTTTATTATATACATGGCAAAACAAGGTGGAGAGGCAGTTCTTGGGGAAGGGGGAAGTGACATTGTAATTCTCAGGAACAGGAGGAACCTGTGACCACATCTCTCTGAACGTAAACATATTAGGAGAAACAGCTGTACTGCATCTTGCCCATTTCTGCAGCTGAGGCTGTGCCAACTCAAGCCTGCAGTTTATTGGGCATAACTATACTTGCTCCCTTCTGTGGTTTGGGGCTGTGCCAAACTCAAACCCACAGTTTATTTGATACACCTGTGCTTATGTATGCCACTCTCCACAGACTAGAGCTAGACTAGACTTCCACAAAGGACCAGAATTTTCTTCTCAGCATCTGGGTGTGAAAAGACAGAGGATACTTGTCCAACAATGTGTGACAATAATCAAGGAAACTGAAGAGTTTAAGTGTTCAAAGAGCTCAGAAATAAAGGCCTCTCATGGGTTTTTTGAAAGGACTTTTGATACCTAGTTATGAAAAACATAGAGATAAAGGGAGAAAAGAAAATAAGTGGTTGCCAGAGCCTGTGTGAGAGGGGAAGATGAGGAGTAGCTGCTTAATGGCTATGGGATTTTTGGGGGTGATGAAGATGTTCCATAATAAGTGGTAATGGTGCACAACTTTTAAATCACTGGATTGCATACTTTTAAGGTGGTTAAATTTTAAAATTTTGCCAGATGCTGGTGGCTCACACCTGTAATCCTAGCTACTCAGTAGATAGAGATCAGGAGGATCACAGTTCAAAGCCAGCCCAGGCAAATAGTTCCTGAGACCCTATCTCAAAAAAAAAAAAAAAAATCACAAAAAAGGGCTGAAGTGACTCAAGGTGTAGGCACTGAGTTCAATCCCCAGTACTACAAAAAAAAAAAATTGAAATTTTTGTTTTGTTATGTTTATCTCAAAAATGTTTTAAAAACCCAGAGGTTTAATGGGAAACAGGATCACACTTTTATCTCTCCCCCACCCCCTAGCTGCAGTAGGGACTTAATAGGTGCTTAATGAGCTCTTGGTCACTTGACTGCTGTGATCCCTGAGAAGGGGGTCAAATATTCACGCACCTAGAAATTGGTACACGGTGGAACTGTGGTTCCTCGGATGGCTCCCTGAAGCAAGCTGTACCTTTCTCTCCTTAGACTGAATTCTTACCTCCAGTTTGAAAGATTCCTCTGGGATTGTAAAGGGGGAAAGCTAGTGTAGAGGAGAAAAGAAATATGACTTCTTGCCTCAAGCATGAGTTGTTTCCAGTTCCCTGTGATGAGCACAAATTTGTTTATGCCGTCAGAGGAGAAGCTGGGAGGCCAGCTGCTGCCCCTTGATGCAAAGAAGACGCCTCTCCTGGGCTGACTCCTGCAGCAGCCAGCAGACAGCCCCAGGGAACCGGCGGGATGAGCTCACAGTCGGGTGGAGCCGGTGGAGCGTGCATCCCGGACAAGGACCAGGCCCCTACACTCACGGATATAATCAGCTTTGATGGGCAGAGGCTGAGGCTGTTTTTCCAATTAGAAGATTCTGGCAGGGGCAGCAGTGGGCTTAATTCAACAGACCCGGGACTCATTGAATTAGCAAATGTAAAGGGAATGAGAAGGGCACTAATGGGAGGGATCCTGGGGTAGAGATGGGGAAGGGGGCCCAGAAGGATTGGTCAGTAAAGACACACTGAGGCCTAGCAATGTGGTCAGGCTCAGGGGGCTGCATTTCAACCAGGAAGCTTGTGCACGCAGGTGGGGTAGACACACCTTTGGTACTGGGAAGATAGGTCTGGTGGGCTTTGTTTGTGGGGATCTGGATTCTTAAAGGCTATTGTCCAGGCTTCTAGACAGTTTCTTGTGCCCTTCTTCCTTCCCAGGACCCCTGCAGCTGCTGCCCTCTGGGCCCCATTCCAGAACCCGCAGTTCTAGGTGCACCCCAACAGTCAGCCTCCTGGATGGAGAATAAAGAACATTAGAGCCAGAGCAATCCTTAGAGGTCCCAAGTCTACATCTTCATTTTGCAGAGGAAGAAATCACATCCCAGAGAAGTCCAGGAACTTATCTGAGACCAGCCAACCCTTTAGAGGCAGTGTCAAGGTTGGCAAGGTCTCACTGCACGGTGATCATTGGTGCCTCTGTCCTCAGAGCCTGTGTATGCAGGCCTCTGCACTCCTGGTGATTTGTATCCACCATCACTGAAAACCATCCTTTCAAAAAGCAGACTACCAAACTGCATACCCAGCCAGCGTAGTCTCAACTATTTAAAGGAGAAAATACAGGGAAAGACTTGTTTCTGGGAAATGAGCTGATTGTTGAGTTTTAAGATCCATCCTAGCAGTGGCTTTTGTTGATCAGACTATGATTCAGCTCCTATGTTGCTAGGTGACAGTAACATTTTGTAAAATCCTTTAGGAAAATAGTTTAACAGTATTTACTTTTTAAATGTACATTAAAAAGAATTTTAAGTCACAATAGCAGAGTAAACACCTATGTTTATATTTCCTACACCCCAACATCCTGTTGGAATAATAGAAGGTATGGAAAAAGATAATCCTATTAGTTTCAGAGAAAAGTGGGGCACAGAAAGGTTTAGAAGCTTGCCCAAGGTCACATAGATAGTAGCAAAGCCAGAATCCAGTCCCAAATTTATCTGAGCCATCAACCACATGCTTTGCACTTCCTGGTGCAATTATAGTAGCCCTAAAGTACAAGTTCCCTGATTGTGTGTAGTTTACTCAGACACCTGCCATCTTCACTCAAAGGGACATTCGGAATAGAATTCCCTAAGGAGAGATGTACAGGGAAGATTCCAGCCTCCTCCAAAGCCGTCAAAAGTCCAGGCCTTTCCTGCAGGAGGCGAAGGTCGGCTCTGGTCTACAATGAGCAAGCTGCAGGATTCTGAGATGGCTGGGGCATTCAGGGCTCATCATGACTGATTGTACTTGAGGGCTTGCATGCATTTCACCTTGAGCCTTCCAGAGCCTCCTGGCTTCTTTGAGAATGACCTAACCATAGCTAAACTTGCCTGTGCTCCCACCTTGAGCCAGACCTGCCTCCTTGAGAGCAATTGGTGGGGGAGGTAAGAGTGTCCAGACACTGCCTATATTCACATCCTTGCTCCGTCACTTACTAGTGGGGTGACCTTAGGTAAATTAGTTTAATCTCTCTAAAGCTGATGTCTCACCTGTAAAGGAAGGCAAAGCTGCATTATAGAATTTGCTGTGAAGAGGAGCTAAATTCACAGCTAATGCAATCCCTGGCACATGGCAGGTGTCTGTCCAGGTAACCATGGCCAGTGCCCTTCCTACTGAGTCCAACACTACCTACCCAGACCCAGAGAAAACAAGGCAAGACAGCTTCCCTTTAGCAGCTTACCAGCTTGTGAAAGAAACAGAAAATCAGAAGGAAAAATAGACCAACCTTTGCCAAATTCCTCTGATTTGCCAGAGAAAGGAAAAGGACACTGTGTCTCATTTCTTTCAAGGAGAAGATAGCCCACAAGTGTGACATGTCACAGTGTACAAAAGCTAGATGCTGTGGCTTTGGGGTAGCCCTTCCAGGCCCTTTCCTTGTGATTATTTTCTTTCACTGACTTTAACTGTCCCCATCTCATCCCTTCAATCCTGTCAGACAAACTGGACTCTTCTGTTGCCTGGCTACCAGGCAGGTGGTCCCAAATGTCAAAGAAAAGCTGCCCAGCCTTAGAAGCTGGCCTTGGACGTCACTGTGGGAGGACAAATAAATATAGAACATCAAGAGATTACTCGTTTAGCGTCCAGCTCCTCCAGCATCTCGCTGTGACTCACAGTCAATTGAAGTTGCAGTAATTCAGTGTATCAGGAAGGCTGCGGGGGAACTGGTCCAAGTCTCCCCCTGTGACAACCTTCCCTCCCAGCCTCACCCTGGTGAGATTTGGCCCTCCCTTGCTGGGTGTATAAGTTACCACTGTATGTGTCAAGAAAACCAATTAAGAAACCATAAGTTGCAATCAACTAGGAAGGTCACTGCACAGGCTAGAAATACAGGCATTTGGAAGCTGGGAGGGGAAGTCTCTGAAGCTTTCTCCCCTCCACATCCATGTCCTCCAGCTGAAGTTTTCCTTTGATAAAATGAGAGAACATTCAGCCTAGATTCAAAAAGGCATTCCCAGGTTTTCATTTTGCAGCCTATCCTTTTGGGTGAACCTGGGACTATAAGTCTTAGGCTTTCCAGCCTAGACTTCAGGTTTGATTTTCGTTTGTTTTTTCTTCTTATAACAATTATTTCTTCACAATGTATAAAAGCAAAATCTCAGACAAGACTAAAAAGCAACAGAGGAAAATACTAACTCATAATTCAACTGTTTAAAAAAAAAAGTCTCCTGGGTATGGTAGTGGACACCTGTAGTCTCTGCATTCAAGAGACTGAGACAGAAGGGTTGGGAGTTTAAAGCCAGCCTGGGCTACATAGTGAGGACTATGTGAAAAAAAAAAAAAAAACAGCTGAAAGAGTGTTACATTTTAGGACATGTTATTCCAGGTTTTCTCTAGGCTATGTATACACATAATTCACTTTTCTTTACAAAAAAAACTTTAAAGAATGTCATTTTGTAATACAGTTTTGTAGCCTGCTTTCTCAGCAGTATTTAAGTTTAACATTTTTCCATGGTGTTCCATGTGTACCATAATGTATTTAACTTTCTCTCTTTTGTTAAGCAGTTAGAGTTCTTCAGGCATATGTAATGCTGCATTATTGACTTAGTTTTCATATAACCCTTGATATTTAAGACTGGTTACTATTCCCAAGTTGCCTTCTAGAGGGTTGTCCCTATTTACACTTACACTAGTGTATGCCTGTGACCACTTCCCCATGCCCTTGCCCAAAACTATTAATATGTATCTTTGTGTGTGTGTGTGTGTGTATGTGTGTGGTGCTGGGGTTTGAATTCAGGGCCTCCACCTTGAACCAACCACCAGCCCTTTTTGTGATGGATTTTTTCGAGATAGGGTCTCTCAGACTATTTGCCCGGGCCAGCTTTGAACCATGATCCTCCTGATCTCTGCTTCCTGAGTAGCTAGGATTACAGGTGTGAGCCACTGATGCCTGGCATCTTTTCATCTGGACCAATTTTGGGGATTTAAAAAAATTGTCATCTCGTTTTAATCTAAAAAATTCCTTAGTGCCTAAACACATCTCAAAAGGTACCTAGACCCACCCGAGGAAGCTAACTTGAAGTGCATGCCTTCCCACCAGCCTCTGCTAGGCCCCTTCTGACATCTGTCCTCAGAAAGGTGATAGGGAGAGCACTAGTGTTCCAGGTCGCCCCAGGGTAGATCCAGAGCTAGGCACAGATTGGCAAAGGGTCCTTTTCAGCCCAAAGGAAAGACATGTCAAGGCCAGCCACCCACCTTGCGCAGGCCCAAATGCAGAAATCTGAGTGGGAACACAGGTGGACAGGCCCAGGAGCAGAACCAGGCTCATGTGCTTCCCAATAGAGCCCTGTGCTCAGCAGCAAAGAGGGATCTCCCGGGCTCAGTCTCGGGATTCCAGCTACATGTGTGTAACATATAACTGCCTAAGCCCTTTGACATAAATGTGCCATTTAATCCTTAAGACAAAGTAACAAGGAAGACAAAGTATTATCCTCCTTTACAAATGGAAATTTCCAGGTTCAGAGAGATTGGATAACTTCGACAAGTAGAACTAGGATTTAAATTCAGACTTCAGGTCCCAAACCTGAGCAATTCCAGTGTGACCTATAACCTCTGGGGCCTTTGACATTTCTCAGCCTAAGGTTTCACTCCCCACCCTCAAATATCTGTGTGAGTTTCAGGACCAAGGTTCTTTCCCAAGGGTCTTGCAGTGTTAGGAACTTTCTGGGAGAGCAGAGCACACTAGCTCCCCACTGCCAGCTCCACCAGGCAGGCTGCCAGGAAGAGAGCAAGACCTTACTAACCATCTGGGATGTGGAACGAGGAATTAGATAGTTCATCAGGTGAACTTTGACATCCTTTGACATACAAAGCAGAATTATTAATAATGTTTGAAATGAGATTATTTAAAAAAACATTAAGTGGTCATGGAACAAACCCTAAGCAGAATTCCAGTCCTTAAGCAATCTCTTTAGCCCTAGGCTCCTCTTAATTTACAGTAAATACAGTTAAGCTATCTAGCCAGGCTGTTGGACCTTTGAGCAGGAGAACTCATCCTAAGCACATCTATTTTGAGACTTGCTTGATCTAAAATTGACATAAATAACTGACCAATGTACCAGTTTGTGTGTGTTCATTCAGTTGGTGTTTTTAGAGCCCTTACCACGTGCTGGTCCCTGGACCAGGCACCAAGAATACAGAAATGGACAAGGCAGTCCCTGCCCCAAAGGCTCCCTTTGCCCATAGTCTTGTGCAGTTGTAATCAAATGACTGTGGAATCCCCAAGAGGACTGCTAATAGAAGACACTCAGCACCTGCTACACAGGCTGGGCGAGAGCAGGAATCACTCACAGGAGCTCTACACAAGTCAGGGCCCAAAGCATGAGAGCGAGGTCTAGAAAGCCCACTCCATAGCTGTCCCAGAATACTAGGCTTTTCCCTGGGGAATGGGGAACCTGACCAGATGTGTTTTGGGGAACTTAGTCTGGTGGCAGAGTGGAGGAGGTACTCACTGCAGGACCTGGATAACAGAAAGGGAGAAGTGGGGGTAGTGGTCCTGGCACCTGCCCATGCTAAGCCATGGAGAGCATTAAGCGTACAGCTTCCCACCTGTGGAGACCTGGATTCCATGCATCTGGGTGGAATCGGGGACCTGGGTGGTTACAAGATGTCCCAGGTGGTACCAATGGCTGCCGGGCTTTGGGACCTGCTGGCTTCAATGTCCTCCAGCTCAGACATTGTTGGAGACAAGTTAGTACTTAGGCTTTGTACACTGTGAAATCCTTTACAAATACGAGTGATGTGTTTCTCGGGATTTCTCTGTAAAAGTAATTTTGTCAACCACCACCTAATGGGTTTTTCTCACCTAATGTAACCAGTGGCAGGTTTGACCTTCTGTCTGATATTTCTGCATCTGTTTCCCTGGCCCTCCAGTCTTTGATCAGTCAAGGCCAATAGATAGATAGATAGATAGACAGACAGATCAAGGTATATATTTTTCTCTTGCCAAGGGGAACCATTTCCAAAGTAAATAATCCTCCCTCTTTTCTACACCCACTCATCTGTTCATAGATTTGGTAAATCCAAATTATATTCCTCTGGTTTGAAATAAAAGTTACTCCCACGTGTGCTTGTTAACCATCCAGAGCCCATTAACCACCTCCCAAGGGAGCATCCATGACCTAACCCTCACAGGGAAAACCTGCTCTGGCCCAGACCTGCTATTCCATTGGCCCTGCCAATGTAGAACCATGCTTATTGCAGGACAATTCACAATAGCCAGGCTACAGAAACAGCCTAGATACCCACCAGTGGAAGAATGGATAATGAAAATGTGATATATACACATACGTACATATAATGGAGTATTGCTTAACCATAAAGAAGAACAAAATCATATCATTGGCAGGAAAATGGTTGGAACTGGACTTCATGTTAAGCAAAATGAACCAGACTCAGAAAGTCAAATATCCCATATTTTCTCTCCTGTCCGGGGTCAGTCCTCTGTCCTCTGAGTGTTCCCTAGAGCCTCCTCAGTTAGCTCAGATCAGCTCCACCCTCTAACCCCATGCTGACAGAAAGCACCAGAACCCTTCTATAAGCCCAAAGATAGCTTCAGTCTGCCATCAAACCCACAATTTGAGCTGGATACAGTGGCTTACACTGGTCGTCTCATCTACTCAAGAAGCAAAGATCTGGGTGATGGAGACTTGAGGCCACCAGATAAATAATCAGTGAGACCTCACTTAACCAATAAAGTTGGGCATAGTGGTATGCACCTGTCATGCCAGCTACTCAGAAAACATAACTAGGAGGATCACAGTCCAGGCTGGCCCAGGCAAAAATGCAAGACCCTATTTGAAAAGTAACTTGCAAGAAGTAAGGTCTCTGACTCCTTAATCTCAAAATCTCCAAGTACATTCCCAGGAGAGCAGATTGGGTTCTTTCTTTCTCCTCCTTTTCCATTTTAGAGCATTGTTAAGTCCTGGATCTGAGTCCAACCAGGAGGAAGTACACCTGGAGGTATCCCTTAAAAAGGAGGGCAAAACAGTGTCTTGGACCAGAGTGACAATGATCGAACACTTAATATTTGCAGAGTGCTGTGACATTATTTTGGCTGATCCACACAACCAGCTTAAGAGGAAAGTAAAGCCGTGTAATAATAAAAAAATGTTACTACCCCATTTTGCAGAATGAGAACACTGCACTCAAAGTAGTTAGGAGTCCTATCGTTAGATCAAAAAGAACTAACCTAGAAGGTAACACCCACGCACAGGAAATCAATGTGAGTCAATGCCCTGTACAGCTATCCTTATCTCAACCAGCAAAACCCCTTGTTCCTTCCTATTATTGCTTATACTCTCTCTACAACAAAATTAGAAATAAGGGCAAAATAGTTTCTGCTGGGTATTGAGGGGGTGAGGGGGAGAGGGAGGGGGCGGAGTGGGTGGTAAGGGAGGGGGTGGGGGCGGGGGGAGAAATGACCCAAGCATTGTATGCACATATGAATAGAAAAAAAAAAAAGAGTCCTATCCAAAGGGCTGGGGCTGTAGCCAGTAGTTGAGTACTTGCCTAGCATGTGCTAAGGGCCTGGGTGTGATTCCCAGAACAAAAGGAAGGGAGGAGAGAGGGAGGGAAGGGGAGAGAGAGAGAGAGAGAGAGAGAGAGAGAGAGAGAGAGACTGTTTGAAAATTTGAAACCTGGTCCTTAACTCATGTGGTAGCCATAAGCATAAAAAGGAGGTTAAAGGTAAGGCCAAGGTTACAAGCCTGAAGGCAAGAAGGAATACTGTCTACAGGAGTAGAAAGCGCAACAACAGCAGCTGCTTTTTTTTTTTGGAGCAGTTATTACATGCTTGCTACTGCAAGCTTAAGAACTTTGTATGGATTTTCTCACTAAATCTCTCAATGACCCTGTGATATGGTTACTTTTGTTATCCCCGTCTTAGAGATTTTAGTGAGGAAAACTAAGACCATGGAGCCAATATGTCAACCTAGTTCTGGCTGACAGTCCCCAGCGGCCCCTCCAAACTGCCTGCAGAAACAAGCTGTATAAAGGGGGTCTTAGTTTGGTGAGCAAGGCAGACATCCCGCTACAGCTGCTGTCTCCCCTCAGAGACTAAATTTCACACTTCCTAGGATCTGGGTGGTTAGCTGGCAGCGGCCTCTGAGATTGGGATTTCTGTTTAATGTATTTTTTCTAGAAAGGTCTACTATATGGGTGGGAAAAGGAAACTCCAGACTTGGTCAGGCCTAGGAAGATGCTGGCCTTTAGAACATTAAAGAATGAGGAGAGAGAAGGAGAAGAAAGTTGGGGGATAAAGAAGAGAAATTCCTCTAAAGCCCAGAACATTTTAAGTAAGGGCTGATGTGTGAGCAGCCATCCAGGGAGAAATGAACAGACACAAAAGAATCTGAATCAGAGCCCCCATGGGTTATTTTGTCTGGGTTTCTCCAGCAATGTTTCCATTGTGCCCAAAGTCTAACAGCCCAGCAAAGCTCCCCTAAAGCCAGCTCAGAATCACCCAGCCTAGACACCTTGTCCCAGACACAGGATTTTGTTCTTAAACTCAGATAACATATTATCTCTAGATAATATTAACATGCAAGAAAAAGGAAAGATGGAGTCTAACCTCATAAGACTTCAGTGTTGGAAATAGTAGTATCCTTAGGCCTCTTTTGCCTCTCTCAGGCCACAATTCTCCCCACATGGAAGACAAGTCTGTGAAGTTGAGTTGTGTCTGTGAACCAGGCCTTTGCCCTTCCTACACAGCCTAAGCTGCTTTCAGGGCCCAGGCTGGCCTCTTCCCCGAGTCTGTCCTTCCCTGGATGTGCTTGGCCCTGTGCCTGCCTGGGAGCGAGGTGGCTGTTCTTTGCCAGAAGTAGATGGAAGGTGGACATCCAGGCTGGAGTGTACACATTCTGTGTACACAAGGCCTCTCCTGGTTACAGGACCAAATCAAGGGTAGACAGAAAAGGCTGGTGACCAGACAGCTATCCCCAGGCTGCCACACTTCAACACAGAGCTCCAAAGAGTCAGAATTCTAAAATTGAGCCCTGCTTGTCCAGGTGCTATGCAAGTATATCTATCAAGGCAGGACGATGGAACATTTTTTATTTAGCAGTCCCTAGCTTGATTTCTAACTTTTAAGTCTGTAGATACTTGGTCTGTAGCCTCCATAGCCTTTTGCCTTAGGCATCACAAGTATTAAGAGAAAGACCTTGAGCAGAAGGAACTGAAAAAGTCACTTTCTCCAACCACACAGCCAAGCTAGAGTGCCCCCGACCACATGCTTCACCACCTCCAATTATGATCTGTGCAGGTCTCACTGCTGCCTGCATCTCTCTGTCACTCTGTCTCTGCAGTTTTCTCATTGCTAAAAAGTAATTTGTTAGTTTGAGTCAAAAATCTGTCTTCCTGTTCTAGAAACACTTCATGGCTTATTGTGCTAACCTCATGTAAACCAGGTCCAAATCCTGACTCTTCCACTTAATAGACGTGTGACCTTGGGCTAGTTTCTTAACTTCTCTGACTTTTGGATTTCTCTTCTGTAAAATGGAAATATTAATTCCCCCTTCAAAAGGTTGTCATAAGTAATGAAATCTCTATAGTAGAGAATGTTCATTCTTAATGTCTTCCATGGGAAGCCCAATCTCTGTGATGAGTGGCTTGGTAATTATTGTTCCCTAGGTACTTTCACATTTTTCTCATGGCAGAAAGGGGTCGACATCTGGCATAGAAAATCTGAGAAGTCTCTGTATCACCACATACTAGTCCCGTGAACTTAGACAAGTCACCTATTCTCTCTGTGCCTGTTAGCTTATTGATTAAATGGAATTGATGATGATGATTCCCATCACCCCAAAGAGCTCATATTAAAAATCCCTTACCCAGATAGCTGGGTGTGTGGCGCATGCCTATAATCCCTACACTTGGAGGCTGAGGCAGGAGGATCATGAATTTGAGGATAGCCTGTGCTACATAGTTTGAAACTGTCTCAAGAAACAAAAACAAAAAACCCCACCCCAAAGTCATTCGTTTATTCTATTAATATACATGGAAAGTCTATTCTGAAATACAAAATGGGCCCCAGCTCCTGCCCTTAACAGACCTACATTCTAGTGGATGAGACAAAGAGAATAAAAAATAAAGCATACGGTGTGATAGGTGCAGACATCCTGAAGGGGACAGCTGACTCTGCCCAGGAAAGCCACACAGAGAAGGTAGCATTTCAGAGAGGTGAAGGTGGTGGGAACAGGAGATCAATGGAGAATCAGGGAAACAAAAGGAAAGGACTATGTGGCGCCACATAGTCTTATGGAAAAGAATAGAATTAATCCTTTCAAATGATATTTCACAAAGCTAAATAGCCTGTCTTGCCTCCATTCTTTCTCCAGCATCTTCTCTTGGGCAAACTCAACATCCCCAGCTGTCCATCCATTGCTCCCCTGATAAGCTGGGAGTCTCCTGGGCCTTCCCTGGACACAGTCCATTCTCCGTGTGTCCCAGTGGCCAAGAATATTTATATATCTACATGTGTCACATACATTGTTGCCATAAGCAGTTTTTTAGCCATGTCATGGTCAAGACATTATTTTTAAGCAAGTTACATTTTCCCAAAGAGTGTATGAGTCATACTACGAGTCAGAAGGCTTTTCATGGTGATGCATGGGTTTGTCTCATGGACACGAAGTATGTATGTGACAGAGTGGGGACACAGAAACAAGAAAAAGCATGTGCTGTGTTCATCCAGAGCTTCTGTACACTGCTGGCTTAATGCTGTTAGGAGACAATGAAACGCCAGCTCTAGACAGTGTCTTATTACATCCCAGCAAGATGGGTCTGGGACTAGAATTTCGGTTGTAATTTCACAGCTCAGTTTGGTTCAAAGGTCTTGGAATGGGCTTTGATGGAAGTGGGTGATTTTCCATGGTTGTAAATTTAGAAGAAAAGCAAAATGAACAGAAGGAAGCAGGAGCCCAACTGCAGGAGAGGAGGCCAGCTGCTATCTAATGATGCTGTGGTCGTTTGGTCAGACTGCAGAGCACTTCTCATGCCTAGGTGGCTGTTGTCACCTCGGCTGCCTGACTTCACCCAGGCATCCTTTCTCACCATCAAGGATGGGGAATTATTTGTGTGAATATTTTGGTACCCTTAAAGCCCATCAATGAGTGAAAAGAGCCAAGTCCTTGAAGGATACCTGGAGGGGACACCAGTGTGCCAGGAGACTGTGCTTGCTAGGACCTGGCTGGGGTCCTAGCTGCCCTTGGCCACCCTCTCTTGGCCACCTTCTGCTTCTGCTCAGCCTAAGGGCAGCCCTATAGCTACCTGCTCAGCACTCAGTTGAGAGCCTGTCTTTGCCTTGAAGTTTAGGAAGTAAAGGGGAAAAAAACAATCTGGTTCCCATCACCAAAGAATTGGAGCCTTGGAGTCTGAACATCCTTTTCAAGTGCACATCCCAATGACCCAAGACCTTCCGCCAGGCCCCACCCTGTTAAAATTTCCTTCACCTCCCAATAGCACCAAGCTAAGAACCAACCCTTTAATATAGCGGTCCTTGGAGGACTCCTAAGATCCCTGCATCAAACTTGGCATGCATTATACACTACGCTTCTTCATTGGAGATATAGATAGATATATCTCGAGCAGCTTCTGTGTTCTAGGCTAGAGTCTCTGGACAAGGCAGACACAAAACAATGTGCCAAGGGGCCCAGAACTGGTTCTCAGGCTCTGCCAGTGCAGGGCTCCCAACACACCTGTGTCCCTCTTCCTCTGTGATCAGCAGTTCTAACTGAGGAAACGTGCAAAGCAACCTGTGTGTCACCAAATCAGGGAGCAGTGAGCTCAGCCTGTCCCCTGCCACAGGCACCAAGGATGCCAGCAGCACCTCTGTGCCAGCCCAGGGCTGAGAGGAGCAGGCTCCCTCTTGTTTTTGTCATCTATCTGCAGAAAATATTTGTTGAGAACCCCAAGTACTGAATGAACTTGAACTGAATGCCTGTTACGGAGACTCTAAGGACGCCAAGAACCATGGAGGTCTAATAGGGACCTCAGAGTCACTCCAGGCCTTCCTCAGGTGCCTGGCTCTCTAGGGGTCGTGAAACCTGAGGACAGGCCATGCCCACTTTTGTTTACTCCCTTTTATCCAGCATGAGAGACTCAAGGACACCTTGTCATCTGTGTGTCCCTGGGGTCAAACTCAATGTCAGGCACTTCCCTTAGTGCTCAGTGACTAGTGACCATGGAATAGATGCGTCTCCATAAGGGTCCTGGCCAGAACATGGTCATGAACTGCAGCCTTAGGGACACATTCTAATCCCAGCATCAGGCCAAATACAGAAGGAAAGAGGAACGACAGGCCTTTTTTCACATGAGTTACCCCAGGCATAATTCAGCTATGAGCCAAGATGTGTTATGTGGAATCTAGACAAGATTTACTCAAACCCCCAATACAGAGCTCATAGGAACAGGAAGCCCAAAATCTGTCTCAATGGCTACTGTTTTCACAGTCACCTCTGGCTTTATACTCCTGCCTCCACTAAGTTAGTTCTTTTTTGTTTTTTGCTAGAACTGGTGTTTGAACTCAGGACTTCATGCTTGTGAAGCAGGTGCTTTACCACTTGAGCCACACCTCCAGTCCAGCTGGTTATTTTGGAGATGTGGTCTCAGGAACTATTTGCCCAGGCTGGCCTTGATCCTTGATCCTCCTAATCTCAGCCTCCCAAGCAGCCAGGATTACAGGCGTGAGCCACCAGTGCCCAGCTCCACTGAGTTAGTTCTTGCTGTCAGTATAAACAGTGTACCACAGGTGTACACCCAGGTGTGAGCTCAGTCCCATCATTTGATTGCCACAAACGAGGATAACACCATTCACATTTGAGAAGATGCCACCACAAAAATGTGGAATTAAATAGAACTTCCTCGCTGCCTGACTTCTGGAATGTTTAATTGGCCAACAAATCCCAAAGAAGCCCCAGCCTCAGCCATGTTTTCTGGCCCCTCTCTCTTCCTCATTTCACCCTCTCTGGTCTGCCTGCTACCCACACCCTGACACGCTCTTCTTACTCCGTTATGCTGAGTGACTGACTCCAACACTTAGTCTGGCTGAACCCATCAAGTGACGGTTCTGTTAGTGCCAAGGACTGCAGGGACTCTGAGGCTCTTGGGACAACATCTTCCCTCCTTAGAAGGCAGCAGAATTTTAATTCGTACCCTCCCATGTGTTCATCACCCTGTAAAGGAAGCATAATTACCTCCATTTTTCAGCTGGAGACCATTAATTGTCCAAAACCACACAGGTAATGGATATGGGAAATAGAATTTTAACCCAAATCTTGAGATTCCTCGTTCTCTCTCTCTCTCTCTCTCTCTTTGTTAAGGTTTGAACTCAGGGCCTTATGCTTGCTAGGCAGGTGCTCTACCACTTGAGCCACGCCATAGTCCTCTTTCACTTTAATTGCTTTTCAGTAGGGTCTCAGAGGTTTTGACTGGGCAGGCCTGGACCTCAGTCTTCCTACCTGCAGCCTCCCGCATAGCTGGGATTATAGGAATGGAGCTGCCACACCTGGCCTCTTCTTTGTTGTTTGAGTTGAGCCTCAACTGCAGAAGACTAAGTCACAGCACATTATCCTTTATTACTGTTCTGTGCAAGGTTCTCTCTTGCTTTGTTTTTTATTCTTATTCTCACTCCCACTCTCCATTCTCTTCCTTCGATAAGCATCCTTTCTAATGACGTTCAGCTGTGCCCAAATTTTGATGGGTGTTCTTGAAAATGTGAATTGTTGATCTGTAGGCTTGTATTTTAAATTTATGTAACTAGTATTTTTGCTTTTTTTTTTATCACTTACCACTATGCTAAGATTTCTCCTTGTTGCTATGTGTTGCTATGTTACAAAGGGTCAACTGTTTTGAATAGTTTCATTAGCGACCTCATTTCACCTTTCCAGTCCCCAGTGATGATCACTCAGGGTACCACCAATTAATTCTCTGTCACTGAAAGCACAGTAATGGACATCTTCACACATGAGCCACTGTGGCCATGTTGAGCAATTTGGGGTGCCTAGAGCCAGTGCCGAATTGCTGTTGCATGGGATATGTGTGCACTTCATATGACTAAGTGGTGATGCTAGGTCACTCCCTGAAGGCTGCCCCAGCTGTACCCCCCTGCCAGGGCTCCTGTGTTCCCACATCTACACCAACACTAAGCGTTATCTTCCTTCTCTTATCCAACAGATAAAAAGAGGTAGCTCGTTGTGGTTTGAACTTAAATTTCTCAGATTCCAAATGATTTCGTGCATCTCTTCATTTTCTTTTTTTAATTTATTTTAACTGATACATAAACACGTAAAAATTGTACAAGTTAATGGGGTACATGCAAGGTTTCTGTACATGTATACAGTGTGTAATGTTTAAATCAGGTTAAATATATCTCTGTCTTCAAGTAATGATCATTTCCTTACGGTGAAAACGTTCAAAATCCTTTCTTCTCCCTTACACGTTTTCGTTATCTATAGTCGCCCTACAGTGCGATAGCACACCAGAACGTCTTACAGTAACTTACTGCCAACGGCCAACCATTCCCCACCTCCAGCCTCTGGTAACCACCATGTACTCTCAACGTGTATGACATCAGCCCTTTTAGATTTCACATGAGTGACATCATGCATCCTTGTCTTTCTGTGCCCGGTTTATTTCACTTAACATAATATTCTCCAGTTCTATCCATGTTGTCACAAATGACAGATTTCATTCTTTTGAGTATATATTACATTTTCTCTATCCATTCGTCAGTTGATGAACACTAAAGTCGTTTGCACTTCATGGCTGTTGTGAATAGTGCTTTGATGACCACGGGAGTACAGATGTCTCTTTCATATACTAATTTCATTTCCTCTGGGTATACCCAGTAGTGGAATTGCTGGATTATATGACAGCTCTAGTTTTAATTTTTTGAGGAACTTCCATTCTGCTTTCCATAATGGCTGAAGTAATTTACATTCTATCAACAGTATGCAAGGGGCCCTTTTTCTCCATCTCCTTACAACCCTTGTATCTTTAGTCTTTGTTATAACAGCCATTCTTACTAGGATGAGGCAATATCTCATTGTGGTTTGGGCTTCGGTTTTTGTTTTGTTTTGTGTTTGAGGTTACATAATTCTCTTTTTATTAGCATACATTAATAGTATAAGGAAGTTTCATTGTGATAATTCCATAGATATATAAAGTGTATTTTGACGGTCTGGACTCTGAACTCAGGACTTCACACTTGCCAGGCAGGTGCTTGAGCCATGCTGCAGCCCCGTACACTGTACTTTGAACAGCTTCATCCCCTTTATTTTATTGTTTTAACCCCTCCATTTTGGTTTTGGTTTCATTCGTGTGCCTGTTGACCACTCATGTGTCTGCTTTTGAGAAATGTTGGTTTAGACTTATTGCACATTTTTAAAATTTGGTTTTTTGGGAGTTTGCCATTGCATTTTTAATGTTCCTTATATATTCTGGATATGAACCCCTTTGAAATTGTGGTTTTCAAGTATTTCCTACCCTTCCGCAGTTTGCCTGTATACTCTGCTGACTGTTTCCTTTGCTGCTTGGTCTGATGTAATCCCATTCATCTAGTTTTGGTTTTGTTTCCTGTGCTTTTAAGTTCTTGTCCTAGGTATTTTATTTTTGTAGCTATTGTAAATGGGATTGCTTCCTTGATTTCTTTTTCAGATACTTTGCTATTAAATGCTGATCTTTTTTTTCTTGGTGGTACTAGGGTTTGAACTCAGGGTCTCACACTTGCTAGAGGCCTCTACCACTTAAACCATGCCTCCAGTCCTTCTTAAAGCAGTTCCTTTCTTTTCTTTCTTTCTTTCTTTTTTCTCTTCTTCTTTTTCTTTTAATGTACGGCTGGATTTGGTTTGTGCTCTACCACTTGAGCCTTGTTCCCCAAACTTTTTTACTTTTAGTTATTTTCAGATAGAGTCTCAAAATTTTGTCTGTGCTGGCCTCAGACTACAGTCCTCCTACTGCTGCCTCCTAAACAGCTAGGATTTCAGGCATGTGCCACCAGGCCCAGGCCCTGGTTTGCTAGCATTTTGTTGAAAACTTTTGCATCTATATTCATCAAGGATATTGGCCTGTAGTTTTTCCTTCTTGTTGTGTCTTTATTTGGTTTGGGTATCAGGGCAATGGTGGTCTCATAAAAGGTGTTTGAAGAATTCCTTCCTCTGACATTTTTTTGAGATAACTTAAATGTTTGGTAGAATTCAGCAATGAGGCCAGCTGGTCCAGGGCTTTTTTGGATGGAAAGCTTTTTATTACTGATTCAGTCTTATTACTTGCCATTGATCTGTTCAGAGGTTTTTTTGGTTTTTTTGTGTGACTTGGTCTTGAGATGGCGTATGTGTGTAGGATTGTCCGTGTCCTCTGAGTTACCAAATCTGTTGGCACCATCTCCAGGGACCCTTTGTATTTCTATACCCCACTGCAGTGCCTCCCTTTTGAATCTCTTACTTTAGTCTCCTCTTTTCCTTAGTCCAGCTAAGGGTTTGTCTCATTTTTTTACCTTTGATTTTCTTTCTTTCTGTCTTTTTTGTTTGTTTGTTAGGGTGGCACTGGGGTTTGAACTCAGAACTCCTCACTTGCAAAGCAGGCATTCTTCTTGAGGCACACTCCAGTACTCATTTTTTTTAATCTGTTCAAAGAAGCAGTACTTTGTTTCATTAAACTTTTATGTTTTTTTATTCCCCCTTTCATTTATTTCTGCTCTGCTCTGCTCTTTATTATTTCTTTCCTTCTACTAATTTGGAGGTTTGTTTGTTCGTGTTTTTCTATTTCCTTGCGATACAGTCCTAGGTTGTTTGAGATCTTTCTATTTTTTTGATGTGGGTATTGATTGATTCTATAAACTTCCTTCTTAGTACTGCTTTTCACAACACACTTGGCCAGAAAAAAATTCTTGATGTGATTTTAATTTTTTAAATATTTGTTGACACTTTGGAAAACAAGATGGAGGCTTCTTAAAAAACTAAACATAGATCTGCCATATGATCCAGCAATACCACTCCTAGGATATACCCAAAGGAATGCGACTCAGGTTATTATAAAGACACCTGCACACCCATGTTTATTACAGCACAATTCACAATAGCCAAACTATGGAAACAGCCAAGATGCCTCACTACTGACGAATGGATTAAGAAAATGTGGTATTTATACACAATGGAATTTTACTCAGCCACAAAGAAGAATGAAATTTTGTCATTTGCAAGTAAATGGATGGAATTGGAGAACATCATCTTAAGCAAAGTCAGCCAGGCTCAGAAGACCAAAAATCATATGTTCTCCTTCATATGCAGATTATAGACCTAAAACAAATGCAGTAATATTATTGGACATGGGCCACATACTAAGGGGAGAACATGCACAGGAGGAATAGGGAAAGGGAAGGAAACCTAAAACTTGAAAGTGGTTGATGTGCTCACTGTAAAGGAGTAAATAAAGTAATCTTAAACTGGCAGAGGCCACTACTGGTGACCAGGTAGCAGTAAAGAGTTCTGGTAGAGATGAACCAATGTGGGTTGTAATACACAAGTGCATGGAAGCAATGCTAGGAATCTCTCTGTATAGCTATCTTTATCTCAAACTAGCAAAAATTCTATGTCTTTCTTATTATCTCTTATGTTTTCTCTTTGACAAAATTGGAGAAAAGGACAGAACAGGTTCTGCCTGGAACTGAGGGGGGTGGAGGGGAGAGGTGGCCCAAACAATGTATACACATGTGAACAAATGTATAAACAATAAAAAAAATTGTTGAGTCTTGTTTTGTGGCCATGATATGATCTATCCTGGAGAATGCCCCTTGTGCTAATGAAAAAGATGTGTACTAGGCAACCATTGGATGGGGTGTTCTGCATCCATTTGGTCTAGGGTCCATTTGGTCTAGGGTGCAATTCTACTGTTTATCTGTAGATTTTCTGTCTGGATGATCTGCCCACTGCTGAAAGTGGGATGTTAAAGTCCCCAATTCTTATTGTATTGAACTCTAAATCTCTTTTAATGTTGCCTTATACATTTGGGTGCTCCAGTATGGGGTATAAATATGAATGTGTATGTGTGTATATAGATATATAGATATAGATATAGATATATACATATATTAGAATTGTTATTTCCTCCTGATGAACTGATCCTTTTATCATTATATAAAGACCTTCCTTGTCTCTGTCTCTTTTTACTACTTTTTTTTTTCATTTTTCTTTTATTATTCATATGTGCATACAAGGCTTGGTTCATTTCTCCCCCCTGCCCCCACCCCCTCCCTTACCACCCACTCCGCCCCCTCCCTCTCCCCCCCCTCAATACCCAGCAGAAACTATTTTGCCCTTATTTCTAATTTTGTTGTAGAGAGAGTATAAGCAATAAAAGGAAGGAACAAGGGTTTTTGCTGGTTGAGATAAGGATAGCTATACAGGGCATTGACTCATATTGATTTCCTGTGCGTGGGTGTTACCTTCTAGGTTAATTCTTTTTGATATAACCTTTTCTCTAGTACCTGTTCCCCTTTTCCTATTGGCCTCAGTTGCTTTAAGGTATCTGCTTTAGTTTCTCTGCGTTAAGGGCAACAAATGCTAGCTAGTTTTTTAGGTGTCTTACCTATCCTCACCCCTCCCTTATGTGCTCTCGCTTTTATCATGTGCTCATAGTGCAATCCCCTTGTTGTGTTTGCCCTTGATCTAATGTCCACATAAGAGAGAGAACATACGATTTTTGGTCTTTTGGGCCAGGCTAACCTCACTCAGAATGATGTTCTCCAATTCCATCCATTTTTCTCTAGTTCCCGGTCCCCTATTTCTGGCATTGTATTTTCAGTATAAGGAGAGATCATGGTTTCTGGAAAGCTTTTGATGCTTGTTGGTGTGCAATGTCATCCAGGCATTGAAGGATTAGGTATTTCAGTCTTCATAATCTGGCTTTGTTTGTGTCTGTCTTTGCAGAAATTCTAAGCAGGCTGCTTATTAACTCTGAGCCTGTAGCACTTCCACTATTTTAGCACTGGTTCAGATTTGCCAGGAGTCTTTTGATGGGCTGTCACTGTTTCAGTACTAGAGGGTAATCCAAACCTACTCAGTTCTGTTCCAAATACAGTGTTGGTGTATTGTTCAGGAAAAAACCAAGAAAGTACCTAGTAAGAGTAGTCTCTTCCCTCAAGTCCTTCCCTGGGGCTAGAGTAGACCTACATGCCTCATCTATAGTTATTGCACTAAAAGATTTTGTTCAGCTCTGGGCTGAATCACCACAGATGGATAAGCCCCAGATTCTTATGTCTCATCTGTGGTCACCAATGTTCTAAGCCATAGCTTGCCAAGACCAGTACAATACTGGGGTAAGACCAATAACTGCACTGCTTTGAACTACCTATTGCTGAAGTGGACTGTGGCCAAAGACCCCTACAACCAGCTACAGGTAATGCTAGTTGGAACATTAGTCCAATGAATTGGGGCCATGTGTCTTCCCCTGGCACTGAAGCTATTCCAGAGGCTCTTTCTCAAGCTGGCCAGAGGATGGGAGTTGCTAGGATCTTCCCCATTTAGGTGTCACTAGCCCAGCACTAAATTCCAGGGCAAATCTTTGTGCTTACTACCCAGGCCAACAACCAGTGAATGAGGCTTTGCACTATGCTACATTGCCTGAGGACTGAGTGTGGTGAAGGCAGTCCTTTGGCCACCTTAGCTGACACTAAGCTGGGTCATACCACAAGGCCTTTCATAGTCTTTGTGTATACCAAGGTCCATGCCACAGCTAGCAGTGATGCAGATCCATCCACTGTGGCACAGATCTGGTGCTAGGGAAGTTCTAGAGCCCTATATGTGAACATTGGCCTAGCTATGCTGCCCAAGGTGGGGGGATGTATTTTAGAGACAGTTCCTTGGCCACCAAGACCAACACTAAGCTGAGTTGCACCTGAGTCCCATGGTTGTAGGGCCTCACAGTCTCAGGAGGAGTGCAGGTGTGACTAGTGCCCACTCCAAAGCTGGAAATGATGCGACCAAAACTCAAGTGTGTTCTGCAGCCCACAGATCTCCACCTAATTCTGGACTGGTATAGAGACTCCATCTGTGAGATCCGGCCTGCATATGGGGGCCTTCTGTTTCTACCAGATACTGGGTCTCACCACAGTGAGTCTGGCCCTGAGCTCTAACACAAAGCCCTGTGTTCACTTT
The DNA here is from genome assembly GCF_047511655.1 of Castor canadensis. NCBI lineage: Eukaryota > Metazoa > Chordata > Mammalia > Rodentia > Castoridae > Castor > Castor canadensis. The sequence goes on along the minus strand of NC_133396.1, from coordinate 83,620,533 downwards.
TTATGCTCTATTTACCAAAATGTAGAGTCCTTCTCCTTGCTCTGCCACCTGAGGTTTGAGAAGGAGTGAAGGCAGCCCTCAGCCACCTGGCCCAAGGAAGTTCCAGTGGGTTCTACTGGCCTGGGGGTAGGGTTCACGGGGCTCTGCCCTAGCACCAAGTTTCACCATGGCGGGTCAAGTGCTAGATTTCAAGTCTAAGACCTGGAGTTCATTCCCTCTCCCTTCTCTAAGTGGAAGGCATGTCTCTCCATGCTGGGCTACTTGGAGTAGGGGAGGGGTGATGTACGCCCCTCTTTCCTTCCTGCCTTCTTCAGTATAACTCTTCATTTTATTTTGGTGAAAGCAGGCACTATGTTCACTCGGTTTCCTCAGCTCTCGTGAAGGTAGTTTGGTGGTAGAATCTTTGTTCGAATTGGTGTCTGTGGGGAGACATCACCATCTTGCCTGTCCTCTTCATGTTCGTGTAGCCTTTAGGGCTTCATCTTTTATTTTATTTTTCTTTTATTATTCATATGTGCATACAAGGCTTGGGTCATTTCTCCCCCCTGCCCCCACCCCCTCCCTTACCACCCACTCCGCCCCCTCCCTCTCCCCCGCCTCAATACCCAGCAGAAACTATTTTGCCCTTATTTCTAATTTTGTTGTAGAGAGAGTATAAGCAATAAAAGGAAGGAACAAGGGTTCCTGGTTGAGATAAGATACTATACAGGGAGTTGACTCATATTAATTTCCTCTATGTGTGTGTTACCTTCTAGATTAATTCTTTTTGATCTAACCTTTTCTCTAGTACCTGGTCCCCTTTTCCTATTGGCCTCAGTTGCTTTAAGGTATCTGCTTTAGTTTCTCTGCGTTGAGGGCAACAAATGCTAGCTAATTTTTGAGGTGTCTTACCTATCCTCACCCCTCCCTTGTGTGCTCTCGCTTTTATCATTTGCTCAATGTCCAATTAGGGCTTCATCTTTTATAAACCACCTGCCCATGCCCATTGCTAGACTGCAGTCCCTGGCTTTTTCCTTCGTGTATCTCCTAGAGGGACCTCTTCTCAGACAGTGCAGGCCTCCGTGCTGCCTCTGTATAGCTGTAGCTATTTATCTAGGGCAAAGGGGCCCATGTGGTCACCAATTGTTCAGAGCCTCCTCTGGGATTCAGAGCTTGGCAGTGGGCTTAAGCACAGCAAGTCAGAGTGCTTCCCTTCACTCCCCTCTGAGCCCTGAGGGTTGCAGGCCAGGAAACAGGTAACAAGGAGTAGTTCCTTTCTCTGGAGCGCTAACCTGCTGTGTCAATTTCATGAGTTAGCAAATGATTGGAGAAGACTTAATTGCTTTGGAAGAAATCGAGATCAGCTGGTGCTTAGGCCCCCCACTCAATTAACTTGTATTCCTAAGGGGGACAAACAGTGGGCAGGGGGTGGTGATCGTTAATTACACAGGCTGGTGCCTGCTGTGGCCAGCATTTCCTGCCAGCCTTGGACCAGGCAGTAAAATGAGTTCAAAGTCACTGAGGGTATGGGGTCCTTCAGAGAGACCAGAGGCTCCTAGCCTAATAGGGAGTGGAGACATTCTCTCAGGCTGGCTTTTAAGGCCCTTCCCCAGCCTCTACTAGAAGAATAACCTCTGAGTTCCCCCCACCTTGGCCTCTTTATTGGCTCCGTGCCCCTCCCCCAGGCTAATTGCCCTTGACCCTTCTCAGACTTCTCTTCTCCTCCTGACTTCTGGCCCACTTTCCTCAAGAACATGGAACCTAGAGCCACTCTTGTCATGGCCACTAGATGATGCAACAGGCTCTGCAAGGTCACCCACCACACACACACACACCCGCTGCCTCCACACTGAAATCCGCCCAGAGACCTTCGTTCTTGCATCATTTCCCAAAAGGGCCAGGTGGTGAAATGCAAGCCTGTTAACAAAACAGATTCCTGAGCCCCACACTGAAGATGCTGCTCCAGGAGGTATGGAGTCTGTTTTTTAACAGGTGGCTCAGATGATTATTACCATCAAACCGATTCTAGGAAGCCTACTTCAAGGGACACTTCAGCTTCTAGTGAAATAAGCAGAGATCTTCTGGAAGAAGAGACAGCAACTCTGGGTTTAAGAGGCTCTACTTCCACCACATTTCCATTTCTGCCTCTGTCTTTCTCTATGTGGTTAAGCAAGTCACTTGCCCTCTCTGAACTTGGATTCTTCATCTAGAAAAAAAAGATATTGGACCAGATCTCTTAAGAGTCCTTACAACTCTCCTCCACTGTTGGTGGGAGTGTAAATTAGTACAACTGTTATGGAAAACAGCATGGCGGTTCCTCAAATATCTAAAAATAAAACTACTATATGATCCAGCAATTCCACTCCTAGGAATATACCTGAAGGAATGTAAGTCAGGTTACAATAAGAGGACCTGCACACCATGTTTGTTACCACATTATCCACAATAGCTAAGCGATGGAAACAGCCAAGATGCCACACAACTGATGAGTGGATTAAGAAAATCTGGTATTTATATACAATGGAATTCAAAAATTATAACACAATAGATTATATAAGATATGATTCCATTAATATGAAATGCACAGAACAGACAAATCCATGGACACAGGAGGAAGATTGCTGGTGACTAGATGGGGAGGGAAGAAGAGAAAGCATGGGGTTTCTTTTTGGGAGGGTGAAAATGTTCTGGATGTCACATTCTAACTGTGAATGAAATAAAACTCACTGCACTGTGTACTTTAAAAAAAAAGAATGCCTACATTTCCAAGAATAATTTTTCTAAAAGTAACTGCTATGTTAAATAAGCATGCTGCATGGTTTGTGCTCTCTCCTGAGTGTCCCTTTACTCTAAAACGTATTTTTGATGGGGGAAATCCTCCCCTGCCCTAGAAAAAAAAACTTGGGTCAGGCCCATTGCTTTTTACCTTACTCTTAGGTGATAGTTACTTCTCACAAGCTTTCTCACGAGCTCTTGGCCTATGAACCTAACTGGAGGTGACTGGTGATGCAGAAAGGACAAAAGACAGAAGACAGACATGTGTAAAGTTGGGGCCAGGTGTGCTGGGCACTTGGATGGAGACACACAACACCTTCATTGCTTCTTTTCTCTTATTCTTTAAAACCTTACTTCTAAAAGTCTTCTTTTCTATTCTTTAAAGTCTCTTTTCTTAATCTCTCTTAAAGTCCCAGTCCTCAGACTTGCAGACACACGATAGCAGCCATGTCTAAAAACTGCGTTAGCATAACTCTTAGTCTCATCCTTAGACTTGCACTGTCCCACGTTCTCTTTAGCTTTTCTTTTGCTCAGCTTTTTAAACACCTATATATAAGGTTCTCAGTGCAGAAAGCTGCTCTGGTGGAGACACACAACAGCCAGCCACAGCAGCATCAGCCGCCTGGCAAGCAGCCCACAGGCAGCCAATCAAAAACCCCAATCAATCCATCTATAAACCTCTTTTCCTCCTTCAGTGAGTCTTTTATATCCAGTGGTAAACAAGGAGATGGGGGAAGGGGTGTGACATTGTAACAGTGATGTAGCAATGATGTAGCAGAAACCTGCTCTCTACTCCTCTGAATGTAAACAACTTAGGAAAAGCAGCTGAGCTGCATTTTGCCTTCACCCCTTCTGCAGCTGGGGCTGTGCCAAACAGCCTGTAGATCAGTGAGCACAACTGTGCTTATGTTAAGTTTTCATAGGCTTCTCATGATCCTCTCCCCACAGTTACTCTTATAGTTATTTTAAGTTATTTTAAGTTGACTCAGCAATCAGAATGCCGGCCAGCCGTGAGGAATACTCAACACATCTCCAGTCTGATGGTGTTATTCTTTCATCCAGTTGGGATATGCTTCAGACCAGAAGTGCTGGGGAGGTGGGCCAGATGATGCTGTCTGTGTTCCCCCTTTTCTTTCCCTCCCTCCTGCTGGGCCCCTCTCTTCCTGCAGCTCCCTTGACCCAGGGAAGTACACCATCTGTATACCGAGGGTCCTTTGCTCAGCCCCTGGGCATCTGGGCCACTCTGTAGATGACCACTGGCCTTCTCAACTTCTCCAGACCTCTGCTCCAGAGAGCTGCTGGCCTCAGACACACACCAGTCCTTGAGGCACTAATTTCTGTCCTTTGGCCTCTAAGCTTCCAGCCGAGGCAGAGAACCTGGAGGCAGACAGCTCTGTTCCTTCTGAAAATAGCTCTGTGGTCATAATGTCTGGGTCTCCTACCCAGTACAAACACCCCTCAGGACAACTGAGCAGAGACTGAATGTCACACCGCAGATCATCCTGCCTCTGCCCTGTTGAATCCCTATATAGCACCTACACTCTTCTAAATAATGTCAAGCAGATATTTAAGGAATTTAAAGGGAGCCCAATAATCCACCCACATTGGCTTCCTAAGCGCCTTGGCAGGGTCCTTCCTCACCCCCTTCTAACTCATCTGACCATCCAGTTGGCACTCTTGGCCTGACAGAAGTTGGGATATTGAATAAAGGAAGTACTACGCAGCTCTGAGCACTGGAAGAAATAGGCCCAGGGAAGGGTGGGGAGAGGGACAGGAAAGAGACCAAAGAAGGAGGGGTGATCCATGCAGGCACATGGACACCTGTGCATGAGAACAGCTCTTAGTTCTCAGTGACCTGAAAGAGAGAACTGGACTCCTGTTCCAAACAGAGGCTCTAAGGGAAGGAAAAGAGGATGGGATCAGATGTGACCTCACAAGTCTGTCTCCAGGTTCTTAGGCTGGGAGTCTCAGATTCAAGCCTCTTGAAGACTTCCAGCCTAGAGTCCTGTTTTCCCAACCTGGTGCCAGCCCCAGCTCCAGCTTGTTTATCCTCTCTCAGCCCCACGTCCAGCTGCCATTGAGCCTTCCCTGTCTTCTCTGGCAGGGACCAATGCCCTTGACCATGACGCACCCTCAACTGCTATTTGCTCAGACACAGCCCGCGTGATTGAGCCTCCACTCCTCCAGCTGTTTTGCGTAAGTATAAGGCACAGGCTAACTCTCTCCCCCTCTCCCCACCAGAAGAAGGTGTTTGGACTCTGGGGAGGGAGGAAGATGGGGAGCGAGGAAACTTCAAAAAGTCCTGATCACAGAGGGCAGGCCCTCAAGGTTCTTCAGTGGGCAAGTTTGTTCTCTTTAGCTGTCCTCTCATTCCTAAGTTGGCCACCCCTGATTCTTTCTGCCCCTGATCTGCTTGGACTGGGGTGGGACACAGGCACCACTTCTCATGAAGGCACTCAAGAAGCAGTGGATTTGATGGAAACTCCACAGCACTGGCTGTTGGGTCCTGGCTCAAAGAATTGCTATTGTGTGAGTTCAGGCATTGCAGGGTTTTTGTAATGTTCAGGGAGGTGAACCTACTGCATAACAAACTTAGCAACTTAAAATAGCACACACTGATTCTGCCATGCATCTGGGCAAAGTCAAATGGGTCTTGAACAGTGATGCTCCAGTTTGCAGCTGGGATCTTAAGCTGAGAGATATAACTTGCTTCCCCCTTGTGGTCAGTCAGAGTCATAACTACTGCACAGTCAAAGGCCAAATTTTATTATGTGCCTGCTGCTATAGGAAACAGTACAAGACAGACACAAGCTCTGAATGCAAAGGACTTTTAATTTAGTGGAAGAGGCAAGATATTCTCACAAGGAGCATCCCACCAAGAAGGCGTCGTGGTAGTATTCAGAATTCAGGGATGGGGCAGTCAGGGGAGGCTTCTAGGGGCCTTGCAGGATGGGCAGGAGTCGAATAGGTACAGGAAAAGAGAGAGTAGGCGCTTCCCTACTGAAAGCCCCTCAGGAGCCCCATCACCTCCAAAACCGTTAAATCCCAATTCCTTGTCTGGCCTACAGGCTCTCCAGCTTCATACCTGGTCTATCCCAGCCTTTCCAGATTCCTTACAGTTTCTGGACCCTACTCCCCCAACCCCCATGTTCTTCATTAGCCCTGGCCTCTTCATTCTCCCCTCGCCTACCTCTCTCACTCAGCTCGTAGGATTCAGCTCAGGTTTAACACCTTCTATAGAACAGCAACCTCAGAAATTTTAGCTGGTAGTAATTAGCAGGTACTCTGTGTACCTGCATCTATGCTGTAGTTATATGTCTTGCACGGCATCATAAGGTTGCTATGTGTCTTTGTGTCACTAAGCTGTCAGCTTCCTAAGAACCAGGACTGCTGGATGGGGCAGAGGCACCCTGTAGTGGAACAGTGGGAGGCCAGGAGGGGAAGCTAAGTGGATCAAAGATATGGTGGTAAGCATACACGGAAATGGGACAAGACAAAGCCTTTGAAGAGGTGTGTGAAAATTTGTGCCCAGGTAAATGTATCCGGCAGGCGGTGGAGCAACATAGCCAGGCACGGGGGCAAGATGGGAAGCCAAACCACAGTGGGAGGAAGGTGCTCAGACCCAAAGCCAGGGAAGTAGTTAGGAAGCCATTGCACAAGCCAGGCTTGAGATGTAGTCTTAATTGGCATGGGGAACTGACCAAAGAAGAATTTGAGTGACTAAGGGCACATCTAATGGCTTGGTCAAACTATGTGCAAATGAATCACCTGAAACCTGGTTAAAATGCAGACTTTCTTATTCAGCCTGGTTGGGGAGAAAGGTGAGATATCACTCTCCCAGAACATTCCCTGGAGAGTCACACTCCTGGTCCCCAGACCACCCACTAGCACTGAGGCTTTCAGCATCTCTGAGTGAATTAGTAACAATGCCACTGGCAGATAGAAGCCTCCATGACCACAGTGGTAGGCAGGTAGTGTCTGGGTGAAAGAAAAGATACCCCTCCCTTCCTCCAGGTAAACACACACGGTGCAGAGCTGAGGTACAGCCCCCCACTTGCCCTCTGAGGATTAAACATCCTGCCTAGCACTAAGAGCAGCCCTGGAGTAACCACAAATAGAGACAGAGGGCTCAGAGGTGTACACCTGTTTGGAGAACAGAGAGAGATGGCTTTAGTCTGTCTTTTTTGAGTTTGAGATGACAGTGGGGCAGCCAAGTGAGAAGTCAAGAAATGTGTGGATGGAGATCAGAGAATAGGCTAACCCTGGGGGCCTTTCCAGTGATCAACGCTCTTCTCCTAACACTTCCGTTCCTTTTGTTGTCTTGCAGGTCACCGTTCCCTTTACTGAACGTAAGTGCTCACAGACATTCTTCTGTCCTCCAAATGTCAGATCCCTACTGTCCTGTTTGTGTGGCCCCCCCATATGTCTGGGAAGCTCAGAAATCCCCACCCACTGACCTTCCCAAGGCCTGGACAGTCTCGCACCCACAGCTTGCCTCTATCCTATTCATTTGGCCCCACTGGCCAAGACCAGTCTCCCCAGCCTGGCCACAGTCTTCCAGGAACCCGGATGCTGCCCACCCCTTCCCTCTGGGCTCACCTTGCCCTTGTTTTCCATGAGAGTTTGAAGGAATGTGGGTTTGAGCCAGGGCCGAACTAGGCAGAACTTTTGCATGCAGGGTCATGTCCTCTCCAGCCAGGGTGAAAGGCTCAGATGCCTCTGGCGCTGTGACCAGGACAGCAGTGATAGACAGCCTGGCCTTTGAAAGGAATCCCAGCCAAGGTCATCAAAGCCTCAGCTCCTCCTGTGAGAAGAGAATCAATAGTAGCTATCCCAAAAGGTCACTGTGAGGACTCATGAGAGAACACAGCACACTGGCCCCAGCCCTATTCTGTCATTTTCTGTTTTGGAGCCATGGGGATGGGAGTGTTGGAGAAGCATATAAAGAGAGGGGGAAGAGGAGAAAAGGACTAAAGAAGAAAGACAACAAGAACATTGGACAGAAACAGGGAGCAGAATTAGCACCTTGTCTTCTCTCCCTCCACCTTCCAACCCCGGAAGCCATAACCCCCAACCCTACCCCGCTTAGGCTGACCCAAGCCCCAGCCACAGCGGGTTCTCAGTCTTCAGGAAGCCCCTGGGGGCAGGGACTCTCCCAGTTCCTGCTGCTCTGAGGCCCCTGGCCACCAATTGTGCAGAGAGTTCCAAACAACTGCTCCTAACCCCTGCACACATGTCTTTGCAGAGTTTGATGGGGCGTCGGGCGGATGACAGCGGGAACGGTTGTGATCACTGGCGGAATCCTGGCTACAGTGATCCTCCTCTGCATCATCGCTGTCCTGTGCTACTGTAGGCTCCAGGTCAGTCATGTGGAGCTGTAGCCAGAGACGGCTATGCCACCAGCAAACCACTTCTCCATTCTGGGTGCAGAAACTGGAGGCCTGCTTCCAGGTGGACAAAGCCCAAGGCCACAGAATGTGGGAAGCTGGGAATTGGAGGTGATCATAAGGGCATTGTGCACCCCTCATACCTTGCACCATTCAGGGCACCCAGAAGGAGACAAGTCATTGTATTCACCTCTTAGGTTTTAGGAGTGGTGGGAAGGCCACCATTCTGGGGGACTCTGAAAGCTGCTACCAGCAGCTCCTAACCCTGTAGTCAACATACTGTGTATGTCCCTTCATCCCTGCCTCCCTGCCCACCCCCAACCATGGCCTAGGTAGTACACTGAGAAACAAGGGGAAAGAAGAGGGGAAGTATTGGCTTTGCAAAGCTGGGAATGCATAATGTGGGATGTGGATCTCTGGTGTTCTGTTTTATCCCCAGCACCAACAAAGTGCCCAGCACAAGGTACTTAGTGATACAGGAGGCATGGGTGCCTGTGCACACTCAAAAGTGCACTGGGGCTGGGAGCAAGGGAGCATAAATGACCTCTCAGACCTTCTTTCTCTTCCCCCTAGTATTACTGCTGCAAGAAGGGCACAACGGAGGATGCAGATGAAGAGGAAGAGGAAGGGCACGACCTCCCCACCCATCCCAGAGGCTCCACCTGCAATGCCTGTAGTTCCCAAGCCCTGGATGGCAGAGGCAGCCTGGCACCTCTCACTGGCGAGCCCTGCCAGCCATGTGGGGTGGCTGCGAACCACTGCACCACTTGCTCCCCATACCGCTCCCCCTTTTACATACGGACAGCCGACATGGTGCCCAATGGGGGTGGAGGTGAGAGGCTCTCCTTTGCTACCACATACTACAAAGAGGGAGGACCCCCACCCCTCAAACTGGCAACGCCCCAGAGTTACCCGGTGACCTGGCCAGGCTCTGGGCGTGAAGCCTTCACCAATCCAAGGGCTATTAGTACAGATGTGTAACCCCTTTCACCCCAACTCACACATACATCAACACTGCTGCCCCAGCAGAAGTAATGGGACAGTGAACAACCCTCCAACCACCCCACAAGGACTATCTCAGTTTCTCTGGCTTTTCTTGCTCCATAGCAAAAGGCTCACCAGGGCCCAAACTTTTAAGTGTATTGAGAACCAGGCCCAACCCAGTGGTTGAGATCGCAGCTTTGCCAGTTTCTCTGTAGGGACTTCCTGCTGCTGACAACCCCAGTGCCACCACAACTGCCTCCAGTAACCCCAAACCCCTGGCTTTCCTGGGCTGTGCAAAGGAGCACCAGGAAAAGCTAAGCAAAGGCTCTGGAGGCTTCCAGTCCTCATGAGATGAAGTGGTCATGCCTAGAAGAAAGGGAGACGGAGGGCAAGGAGAGAAGTGAGGATTAGTGATTGCAGAAGTTGGAGAAGAGAGAGGAAGAGAAGGACTTGCCTGCTAGAACACATCTGAGAGCTATTTTGTAATCTAGTTGTGTGCTTTGGTTATCACAGCTAGTGTGGTCATCGTAGTTGCTCTGATCGGGATCTTGATTACTGGACATACCATGTCTGTATCTATCCCCTCCTTATGGAACACTTCAAGTCGACTTTAAAGGCCATGACATATGGTTATTTGTGGGGACTGCACCAAGAAGCAACCATCTAACTTTGTCTCCCCCCAGATCCTTTCTCTGCCTTAGGAACCAGCTGCCCCCTGCTGGAGAAGCATTTTCTAGTTTTGTTACTAGAATTCTAGACACTTGGATGACAGGTCTGATTGTCTCAGACCCTGGTCCACCATGCCGAGCCACAGGTGTAAATGCAGTCCTGTGAGAGTGTGTGCACTCACGTTCCCAGCATGCACACTCATGCACACCAGTCGCCACCAGCAGCCCTAGGGGCTTTGTCATGTTCAGGAGCTGGAAAGGTTCCGGGGACACCAACTAGAAAGAAAAATCTGGCACACACCCCACCCAGGCAGCTGATCAAAGGTGATTTAGGTGACCAGTCCCCGTGGCAACCAGCCAGCTGGTACAGGAGGGGCCTGGAGTCCCTATGGGGCAAGGATGCTAAAGCTGCTCCACCCCCACTCCATGTGAGCATCCTCCCAGGACTCACTTATCCCTGAGCATCAGAGGGCTCCTGAGGACTGGATGTGTCTTAGTAAATGTGTTTTATGCTTATTGTCCTTCCTCGGCCACCCCACTCCCTACTGTCATGGAGATGGGCCACTCATTGCTGTCTCACTCTAGCCCCAAGTTCAAGTCCCACTTCCTGTATATAACCCAGCAGTGGCCTTATTTATGTTTTTTGAGTTTTCCAGTTGCTTCTGCAGTAAAAGGTGGCTCACCCCCTTCTAAGGGCATAGCTAACCCCCACCCACTCCTGAGTCACTGAGTGCTGCAGAGGGTGGGGTAGGGAACCAGCTGGCCTCAGTTGAATCTGGATTTTGCATCTGACACAGGGATTTGTGCATCTGTGGGAGTGGGCAGGGAAGGAAGATGCATCCCTTTGGCAGCACTCCATTTCAGCAGCTCAACTCTTAGTTTGGAAGTAGCACAAACTGAGTTGAAAAGCAAAAGACAAGCTCTGGCCACATTTTGGTTACCTATTAGCTCCAGGACCCATCACTCATCTTCTCTGAGACTCCATTTTCTCCAGGGAAACAAGATAGCCCTTTAGTACTCCATGAACCTAGAATTTCCTAAAAAGATCTGCCAGCCAAGCCATACCCCTTGCCCTCAGACTGCCCGGGACTGATATGCTGGCCAGCTGTCTGATCCTAAGTGCAAGGATGCTTGCTGAGGGATGAAAGACCACAAATAAACAAACAAATCCCACAAGATTAGAAGGCAAAACTACTTTAATTGTTAGTATAAAACAAACATGGTTGTCTGACCTCTCCCACTCTATTAAGCAATCTCAAATGGAAGCACTGCTCTTGCCTCAGGAAGCCTCACCAGGAGGGATAATGAGATCTGTCTCTCAGTGCAGAGGGGCAGCTCAGACAGCAGCTTTAACACATCCCATCCCACCATCAGCCCTGCCTGGGCCATATGCAACCCGTTGGTGAGCTGCCAGGCCTGGCAGCCCTCTCCACTTTTTGATGACTAGCCCAGTGCCTTGCTCCCTTGCAATTCCAGAGCTGACCAACCTCACATCCGTGACCTTTCTCACCCCAAAGAACACCATCATCAATCTCCTGCCTTTGGAAAACCCAGGACAACCCCGTTAGCTACCACCTACTTCTTGACCCTGATCTACTGGGAGCCCTGAACACAAAGCACCCTTTGCCATTGTGTCACCTGTAGCTTTCCCAGTCTAAACGCTGTTAACCCACAAATCAAAATCTGGGCCCAGAGTGTTAGAGAGAAAATGAGTCATGTCCTTCCCCCCACACAGCCCACATTGCTCAGGGCACAGGCTCCAACCCAGGCTAAAGATGGCCTGCCTGCCTGCCTCACTGCAGCTACAAGGGCTCCACCCTGTGGAAGAGGAACCGCATGTCACTCAATGGCACTGTCCTTTCAGCTGTGGAGTCTGTACTATGGGACACTTATTTGTACACTCTTCAAACTGAACCCTAAACAGGAAGAGAAGAAGGAGGGGCTGGGCATGCCCAGTCCTCTCTGCCATCTTTCTCGGCCTCACTTCATCACTCCTGCTGTGGATTTCTTGTCTTGCATCTTTGATAACTTGGAGTCACAACCAAGTGAATGTCAAATAAATGAGAAATTTGAAATAGAAATCCCACAGGGTCCTCCATTTTTCACTCAGAGAGGGGGCAGCAGGCCATGGATTTAAGAGTGAATGTTGTCAGGCGCCAGTGGCTCATGCCTGTAATCCTCGCTACTCAGAAGGCAGAGATCAGGAGGCTCTCGGTTCAAGGCCAGCCCTGGGCAAATAGTTTGTGAGTCCTATCTCAAAAAAACCCCATCACAATAAAAAGGGCTGGCAGGGTGACTCAAGAGGTTAAGAGTGCCTGCCTAGAAAGAGTGAGGACCTGACTTCAAACCCCAGTGAAGCAAAGAAAAACAACAACAAAAAAAAGGAGGGCATGCATTTAAATCAACACTCAGAATGTCTATTTTCAACACCAAAATGTACCTGCTTCCCCTCCTCCCTGTTTATGATTAATGAAGCCATCACTTATTTATTGCACTGAGCCCCTATTCTCTCAGAGTTCACATCCAGGGAGGATTTGTTTTTTGGGGAAAGAGGATGAGCACCAGGCATGGTAATCCCATCTACTCTGGAGGCAGAAGTAGAATTACGGCTCAAGTCTGGCCTGAGCAAAGCATGAGACCCTATCTGAAAAACAAACTAAAGCAACAAGAGCTGGGGCTATGCTCAAATGGTAGAGCTCTTGACCTAGCAAGCACCTGGCCCTGAGTTCAAACCCCAGTACCACAAAAAACAAGTGTGTGTGTTGGGCGGGGGATAGAATTGAAGCATAGTAGCTGCTGCCTCTGAGGTTGAAGTGGTTCTGCCCACAACAGTGAGACTCACGACGGTGAGACTCATTGGGAAACAACAAGGCATCTGCTCCCCATCCGGCCCCCTCACTTCCCAGCCTGTGATTTCCCCACCTATGTAATTCAGGACCGATCACCAGTTCTCAAAAGCCCGAGAAAACTCAATAGTGGCACACAGCCAGCCCTGTGTTGTTGGGGGAGGGAGGGAAAGAATAGGGAGTTGGGCAGAGATGGCAAAACAGACTGGGAACTGGAGAGCCAGGAAGTAGGATCCTGCATGGAAAGGAAACTTAGGGATGAAGTAAGAATGCGTTTGTGTGCACACAAGAGTATGTGAAAGAAGCCTTTCCCCACCTCAGGTCATGGCGGCCATGATCACAGTTGGAAGGGCAGTGAGCAGCCTGGCCTGGCCAGTCCCATGCCCAGACCTTTCCTAGTGCCCATAGGAGCACAGTTTCACCCTCAGCCCAGGGAGCAGTTAGGCCACCACTCTGCTGTCACTGTTCTGCTGGAGTAGCAGAAATCAGGCCCTGAAGTAAATTTCATCATGCTCCCATCTCACCCTCAAGCCAGCACTCACCCTACTTCCACCCTCCCACATGGCAGACACATCAGTTTGGCCTTGGGATTGTTTTGTTGTTGTTTCCCTTTTTTTTTTTTTTTTTTTTTGATGGTACTGGGGTTTGAACTCAGGTCCTCACATTTGCTAGGCAGGCACTCTACCACTTGAGCCACAATTCCAGCCCTTCATTGCCTTAGTTATTTTTTAGGTAGAATCTTGCATTTTTGTCCAGGGCCAGCCTTGGGCCATTTGTAATCCCATTGGGGTTACAAATATGCACCCTACAGTTGGGGTTGCAGACATGCACCACTACGCCCAGCTTATTGAAATGGAGTCTTGATAACTTTTATTCCAAACTAACTTCAAACCATAATCCTCCTAATCTCTGCCTCCTGCCTGCTGGATTACAAGCATGAGCCACAGAGTCTGGCTGCCTCAGGCTTGGCGGGGCCACAGTCCCAGCCCTGCTCTTCTCCCTGGTAGCCTTTGACCTCCCTTACCCTCAGGCCACTGAACTGTCCAGTCTTGAGAGGAAAGAAAGCATAAAAGGAGAAGCAATGGTCAAGACTGCAGACCTTCCCCCTAATACCTGTGGGGCTCTCTGAGCAACAGAGCTCTGGTGCCTAGATATCACCAGCCAGGTAAGTTGCTTCGTTTCAACCCAGGTCCCCAAACCTGTCTCTGTCACTCCAGCCCTGTTTCAGGAGGGACTGCAAGGAGAAGCTCACTGTACCATGAAAACTTCTCACCCAGTTTTCTCATTCAAGTTTAAAAGCGCTGCTCAGAGACCACCAATTATTCCCAGAGGAAGCTCACCAAGCCATGAACATCTAAGGTTGGGGATGTCCAGTGATACAGGGCTGGGCAGGAAGTTAGGAAACCTGATGACTGAGGATGATGGCTTGGGTGTTGATAAGAAATCACATTCTGGGCTGTTGATGCTAACAGAATGGTTTGTGACGCCCAGCAGGGCCTTGCTGACCCATAGTCCCTGGAGCCTGCAAAAAATCACAGCCCAGTGTAACCATCCACAGCCAAAACTTCTCCCCGCCTGACATGTGGGAGGAGTTGATGATACATAGCCCTGTCTCAGAAAGGTAATGACACATAACCCAGTTTTCCAGGACTAACCAGCCCCAGATGTGCAGACTTCAATAAAAGCTTGAGGTCTGGGGACTCCCTGCACAGTGCTGACCACCCCAGAGGGTGCTTTGCTTTTCACAAATGAACCTGCTGTTGCTTAAGACTCCTCTGTGTCTGTCCTCGAGTTCTTTCTCTTATGAAACCCAAAACATTCTGGTCCCCAGACCCGGTGATCCAAATATTCTGACATATTTTAGTGAGCCAAGCCAGGAGCACCCAACTTTATTTTTATCTGATTCTGGTTAACCTACCTGGTTTCTTATCGGTATAGAGGAGGAACACTTTTTTAGTTTTACTCTCTCATTCTGGACTATTATCTTGCAAAACTTGCACAACAGTGAAGGTTGACTCTTCCTCTCTCATGTATCAAGGAAGACCAAATAATTGTATCCTAACAAGATACAACACATAAAAATTTGAGGCTGTTTGTGAATTTTCTCTGCCTTTTGCCTTCTTTTGCTTTAACTAAGATAGTTTTGTTGCTTTTTTAAAGTCATTTGGATTTTTTGTTCTCTTAGCCAGCCCTAACTGGAATGTAACATTCTATAGCTTTTAGACTCATGGAAGACCAAAGGAGAAAAACACGTGAAGTCACCTTCTGAAAGAACCAAGTGGCAGAAAAGTTTACAACCTATCTGCAGCTAGGTGATGTTTATTTGTTTTATTTTATCATAAATATAGTTGGGTTAAAAAGACAAGGTAAAAAGGAATCAGTAGGTAAGAAAGGCTTTTGTACATAAAAGGTTTTGTCCTAAAAGCAAAGAATTGTTCCAAAATAGAAACAAGCAGATAAGGAAAAAAACAGAAATCTAAAATCATGTCACAGAAGGATCATGTTAGGGTTTATGCTGAGATACAATTGATGAAATATGGTAAGGTGTGAGGAGATGTAAGACAGCTGTGAGCAAGAGGGCACTTTCTGAACAAAAAAAAAAAAAAAGGATTTTACATAGCAAAATAAGGTTCTGTCTTAAAGTAAATGTCTATTTCCAAAATGGAAATAGACAGAGAAGGACAAAACCAAGAGGATAAAGCATGTCCCAAAAGGATGTGGTAGAGTTTGCGAAGAGATATAATTGATAAAACCAAAACCCCAATACTGTCTTAACAAATTTATAAAAGGCTGAGAGACTTTCCCTTAAGCCCCAATAAAACAAAGCTGGACATAAAAACGGCATCATCATCTTCTCTCTGAGAAGACCTGCTCTCCTTCTCTTGAGAAACTGCGCTGTTCTTAATAAACGTTGCTATTCCTTTTGCTACGTGTTGCATCTTGCCTAAAATCTCTTGTGGGAACACAAGAATGGAGGAGCCCAGCCAAAACAACCGGTAACACCAGAACAGCAGAAGAACCAGAAGGGGCATAACCAGGTAGCTCTGCTCAGAAAGGAACAGCCCTGCTCCCTGAGCCCAGGCACCTCTCCTGCTTAATCAGTGAGATTCAAGCTGCTCCTCCCCTTCCCACCTGCCTGGGCCTCTCTCTACCTCTAGTCCCTCATCCCAATGGCTACTTTTCCTCTATCGCCCATGGCCACCCTCTGTGGAGAACCAGAGAGTACACACTGCCTAGTATCTCAGTTTCTGGGTATCTTCCCCGTGTGTCCTGGGCTACCCTTGGACTGTCCTCCCACTCTGCATGCAGTACCCTCCAGACTTTATCCCAGCCACAGCAGCATTGTGTGGGGACCATGGTCAAAGGAGAAGGAGTCGTTCCTACATTATAAAATCATCATCTCTTTTCTGTCTGTGACCTGACATCTCAGCAGTAATCTAGTAGCAGTGGTTAGAGTGGGCTTTTGAATTAGCCTTCAGTGTGAACCCTGGCTGGCTCCAGTGCTTATTGTGACTTCATGCAATATTTTTGACCTCTTATATCTCAATTTCCTCATCTGTAAAATTAGGATAGTAATGCCCAGTTTAGTTCATTGTTGGGAAAACTCAGTGAGCTGATATTCAGCACACATGGTAGCCATTATCATGTGGTATGTAGATAGACCTGAACCTGCATTATAGGAGCAGCAGAGTCCACCTAGGATTTCTGAGACATCATGGCAGAAGGTCCCACCAGTTTCCACTCTCCTCTCCCCATCTCCATTCATGCCCAAGCTTTTCCTAATCTCTTCCTCCCCCACCACCTCTCCCTGCCTGTACCAGTTGTTGCTGGGCTGACCTCTCCACTCACTATTATCTCTTCCTTTGGAACTCCTCCCCTCCCCCAATAACTCTGCCTGTGACTCTCTGAGGGACCCTCTTGCCCAATAACCTGAATGAATGAAGGAGCATATTCCTGGGCTAACTCAAGGGGATGGTGCTCAGCTTGGCTATGTGTTTCTTGTTTCATTGCTCCCAAGTTCAAGGTTCAGCCTTCCTCTAGAGCCTGGATTTCTTGGCTTATCCATTTCCTGGCTCAATTGGGCTTCACTCAGAACCTGCTACCCATGCTGGCATCCCAGGACTCTGAGTGTTCCAGGAGAGGTAAAAGGCAGAGGAAGGACAGGAGGGAGGGTATCCTGCCCGGATATCTGGCAGGGAGAGAAGAGAATGCCCTTCGGCAGAAGCCAGCTGCATCTTCAGAGTTAGGAAACCAAAGAAGAACCACCTGGAGGACTGCACCTGCCACTATTCTGCAGACCCATCTTCCCTCTGCCCTGAATCCACCTTCCTCATGTCCCACCAGGCTCCTTGGAGAAGGAAGAGACATATCAGCACAGCTCTAAACTCTAACCAAAGGCCACAGCAGACTCCATTTCCTAGATCAACCATTGTATGGTCCCTTACAGTCCTCCTTCCAATGGACATAAGTCTCCTAAGAAATAAAACCAAAGGTCTTGTTCTCTACTCAGCTTATGAAATGGTTAAGCCTACCTTACAACCTGCTGTGACCCTGGTCATCTGATAAGTACTGATCTGTGTGATTTTAAACAGGTTTTCTGTGTAATTCTTGGTTGTTTAGAGGCATCATATCCATAGACTGACTTCTGCTGCAAGGTGAATTAAGGCAGAATATGGGATAAAACTCTGGGCCCAATTCTATACAAGACTATCAAGCCACCCTCTGGGATAACTGGCAAGATTTGGACAGCCTGCCAAGTGCTATCAACCTTCACCAACCACCTGTACACTCTGCGTCTATCTCCTTGTGACCTGCTGTGGAGACTAGTGGAAGAGGGCTCTGCCAGAGCAGCTCACAGTGCCTTGCCTTTCCCCTCGCCCTTTCCTGAAGAACTGAAAAGGACACTTTCTACTCACAGAATTCCATGAATCTTCCCACTCCCCAACCACAGGAGCCCAATCAAAGGGAGAGGCCTTTTCCAGATGACCAGTTTACACAGTTACACTCAGCAACAGTGAATTAAGGCCGTCGTAACTGTAACCAGGGAGGGGTTCTCTAACTGCTCACCAGCAGGGAAGAGTCCTAAATAGAGGGGTGGGAGGAAGGTAAGGAGAAGGCAGGTGGTCATCTTGATCTGATCTCTAAAAGGCGAGATCACCGAGATCAGCTACCTACAGGTTATGAAAAGCTCAATGTTCTGCAAACCTGTGAAATTATTGTTCAATAAGCATATTTGAATATATTCAGGATAAACCCAATTGCTATGAATTTATTAAGAATGATATTTTTCTCCTAATTCTTTTGTTGGGCAGCCTTAAACTGTACCTGAAGCTTATGAGAAGAACATCCAGCCAGGGTTCCCACCCCAACCAAGGCATAGGTCACCCCTCCCTCCTGAAGAGTCCCCTCCACAATCCTGGGGGCACCTCAGAGCTCCTTTACCAAGGGTGGCCAGTCCCTGAGGGAGACTTGGCCCAGGCCTCAGGGAACCACCTAGCCTCCTCACTTCCTTTCTATTCTATCAGAGCCACCCCCCTTTCCCACACTCCAACAGCAGGAAACCCCAGTCACAGCAGGAGTAGGGAACAGGGAGTCCCAGTGGGCAGGACAGTTCCTGTCTTCATAGGGGTGCACATCAAAGGCTGGATGTCTGGGTCACCCTGGGCCCATGAGCTCACCTTCCCCTCCAGGTGTGAACCTAAGATGACACAGATATCTGAGCACATGGAGGAACATGGGTTCCAGTGCAGGCCCTCAGACACAAGCCAGGTCTGCATTCACTCCAGCCTATCCCTATGGGGCAACACAAGGTTTCGCCCTCATTCAGAGTTGTTTCATCCATTGGTGTAATCACATCCTTATTCCTAAAACTAACAAATGAGCACTCCCCTAGGAGGATTTGTGTTCTGGATCAAATGAAACATTTTGAAATTAAACTAAAGGTCTCATCCTCTTCACAAAGAACTCTCTTTCCCCAAACCAAATGGCTCCTGACTGATCAGCAGACCCCCCCAAGTCTCAGGTCCCTGGTTACTAAGAGTCTCCCCACCCTTCTCTTGACCTTGCCTCCTTTCCTCCCACCCTGCCCCACCCCCTCTAGCTGAGGTGTCAGGAACTGATGGCAGTGAATGAGAAAGAACCTAAAAAGAGAAAAATTAAGAACTGAGAATTTTATTTTATTTTTTGGTGGCATCAGGGCTTAAACTCAGAGCCTCACACTTGCTAGGCAGACACTCTACCACTTGAACCACTCCACCAGCCCTTTATTGTGATGGGTTTTTTGAGATAGGGTCTTGAGTACAATAGTTCCAAGGACTTGCTTTGAACGATGATCCTCCAGATCTCTGCCTCCTGAGTAGCTAGGATTACAGGTATGAGCCACTGGTGCCCAGCAGAACTGAGATTTTTTTAAATAAGAGGAAAGTTGTAACATAAAATGTGCTTGAGATAAAGAAAAATTGAAGGGACACACACACACACACACACACACACACCCCTAAAACAAATGATAAAAAGTTTCCTACTGGGAAGGAATAGGAAATGACAAGAGGATAGAAATGAGGCCTTTTCACTTTATCCCTTCTAATGTTATTTTGATTTTTGTCACTTTACATTTCAAAATATTTTTTCTAAGTAAACTTTCATGTAAACCATACCTGAGAAAACAGAGCCACATCTCACACAGACGCATGCATGGAAAAGTCTGTCAGTCTCTGCTCCTTCAGATGTGAGCGGCACAGAGTGAGCTGACAGCCGCCACCTGGGCACGTTGAAACTGTCTTAAGACGCTGCCATGCTCCATCTCTTCCAGATCTGGAGCTAGGACTTGGCTACCATTGAGCCTCCTTGGCGCCTTTCAAAAGGCAAAGGGGTTGCTACCCTCCAGTTGTAATTTTCTCCCCACAGGCCAAAGGCAAAAAACTAGTGGGGAAACAGGATCAGCCAAAACAGGTTCATATTATATGAATTTTTAAAAATACTTTTGTTGTGGCAAAAAATACAAAATGACTTAACCATTTTGAAGTGTACAATTCAGTGGCATGGATTTATTCATGATGTTATGCAGCCATATTACCACTATCTTTCCAAAGCTGCTCTAACAGAAACTGTGGAGCCATTCATGTTTGAATAATCTTTAACAGATAATGTGCTACGTTTGCATTAAAGCAAAGTTTTTTTCTTCTTTGTTTCTTTTTTGGCGGCATTGGGGTTTGAACTCAGGGCCTTGTCCTTGCTAGGCAAGTAGTCTACCACTTGAGCCACTCCACCAGCCCTTTTTTTGGTCTCACAAACTATTTTCCTAGGCTGGCTTTGAACCAAGATCCTCCCAATCTCTGCCTCCTGAGTAGCTAGGATAGGATCACAGGCATAAGCCACCAGCGCCCAGCTTAAAGCAAAGTCTTAAGGTAACTTCACCCTACTTGTCCCCTAGAAGGATGGGGCTCACTTAGCAAACCTGAAGGAAAAGAGGATAACAAGGAACCATCACTTCTGCTCTCCCAAGATGAAATCTCCTAAGCAAAAACTGGCCCTAAGGAAACCCCAAAGATAAAAGGTTTGGGATGTAGCTTGCAGCCTGTCCTTGGGACAGGACACGGAGGCCTGGGCAGGCAGCACATTTAAGACAAAAAAGGAAAGGACATAGACAGTGCAGAGACTCACAGAGGTGATATAGAAGGCTAGAGAAAGACAGAGAAGACAGCCAGCCAGCTATAGGTGCAAGACTCAGCTGAGACATCTTGGTGGGGTGGGTGGCTTAGTTTCCCCCAGCACCCTCCACCCCCAACCTGGCTTCCTCCCTCCATGCCGGTTACACACTGAGGTCCTGAACTGTGGGATACAGGGTAGAGGCCTGAGGAAGTCCGCTTAGGGGTCCCCAGGCAGAAGTCATCCACCAACCTTCCTGCTCCCCACCCTCTTCCACAGCCTCATCCTCTCCAGAAGTCTCTACCCTGAGCCACCTTCTTCTGATGCCAAGCCTGACACACAGAGTGAAGCACTAACCACAGGAAATGGGGGAGAGCAAACTAGGTGCACACTCCTGGCATCTCCAGACTCTACCCAGAACCCCACCCAAACTGATCATAAGGTCTACAGACCTGCAGGGATTCAAAAGAAATGTGTGCATGTCAGGTCTTCTGCAAGGGTCTATGCACCTCCCCTAGAGTTAAAAAGTTACTAGCAATTTCTCCATCCTATTCACCCCACTTTTCACTTATAATGCTGGCCCCACACACTCATCTCCACCTTCCCAAATCCTCCCTCTCCTTCAAACTTTCCCTATGATGCCTCTTTATTCCCTGGTTGCTCTTGGAAGTAGTCACTTGCTTTTCTGAATCAACAAAACAACCATTTCTACCTCCCTGCAACATTCTGGGTTGAATTGCTGGTATTTGGCATGCTGACATATTTCATGCAGGTGCATGCACAGGAAAGTCCAGGCTCCAGGGCTGCAGTCAGCAACCCCAGCACCAACCAGCCCATCAACTTGCACACAGTTTGCAACCGGCCAGATTCTGCTACAGCAAGGAGGATGCATTGCTCCCTCTTATTAGACTGTTTTTGGGGGTTTTTTCAGTTTTTTTTTTCTTGGTTATATTTGCTGTTGTAAAATGCACATAAAAATTTACCATCTTAACAATTCAGTGGAATTCAGTACATTCAGAATGCTGTGCAACTATCAATGCCTTTCATCTCCAGAACTCTTTCTTCTTGTAAAACTGACTGTATGTATTAAACAATGACTCCTCATCTTCTCAACCCCTGGAAACCACCACTATACTGTGTGATTTTGACGACTCTAAGAACCTCATACACTATGTCTTTTTTTTGTGACTGGCTTATTTCACTTAGCATAATATCCTTAAGATGCTCTTATGATGTTGCATATGTCAGGATTTCCTTTAAGGCTGAATAATATTTCATCATATACAGTACATACGGTACCACAATTTATCTACTCATCTATGGATGAACACTTACTTGGGTTGTCACAACCACTTTAGTTGTTGTGACTAATGCTGCTGTGAATATAAGTGTACAACTATCTCTGAGAATCTGCTTTAACTTCTTTTGAGTGTATATCCAGAAGTGAAATGGCTGGATCATGTGGTAATTCTATGTTCAATTTTTGAAGAATTGCCATACTATTTTCCACAGCCATTTTACCATTTTACCTTCCCACCAACACTTCCCCAGAGTTCCTGTTACTCCACATTCCCACCAACTCCTATACTTTCTGGGGTTTTGACAGTAGCCATCCTAATGGGTAAAGCACAGTAAGCTGTTGTATTATAGCAGGAGTACAGAGGTGAAGAAGAAGAAATAGAATAATACAGTAAATATGAGAGTATAAGAAAAGACTCAAGTTCAGGGAAAAAGGATGCCCTCACTCTCTTTAAGTGTGTCTTTTTAAGTGGCATTAGGTCACAGCATTTGAGAAAATGAAATACTAGGGCTTCATTATGTTACAAACCAGCTGGATAGGTCCTTCTGCTCTTCCTGGACAGGAATTGTGGGTAGGTGAGAAGCTCCTCCAGTTATTCCAGGCCCTTGGCAGGTTTTCTGTAATCCTCTGAGAGCAGTGGCTGTGGAGGACAGTGAGCAGAAGTGGTGCCTTCTAGTGTTACAGCTCTTGTGCAGGTTCTGGGGGCTGGGATCCTTACCCCCAAAACAACAAATGGTAACATCTGAGCTCTTATGCCTTAGATGTTGGGAGCCACAGCCCTTGGTAGTTCTCCTGACTTAGACACCAGGATCAAATGCACTTGACAGCTGGCAGCAAGGTGTTACAGCTCTAACACCTTGGGGATTGGGTTGGGGTGCCTGACAGCATCTGTGGCAGTGTAGCAGAGAGGAGGATCAAAAGAAAACAGACTAGGCCTGAGTCCTGAGAAAGTAGCAGAGAGGTAGGGATGGCATAGCTGAGAGATAAAACTTGAAAAATCTGAACATGAGGAAGCTCATGTAGTACCAGGGAGGGGAAAGTCACATAGCACTAGGATAAAGTAGCCAAAAAAATTAAGTATAGCCATATATGGATTAGACCTTGCTTTTTGCTTCTGTAACCTGCTTGCAAGGGTATATAAGGTGAGACCCCTTTGTTCATGTTCAACAGACATGAGTCTGTTGAGTCTGTGCTGGCACAATCAAACGTTGCTTCCTGCTAACTGCCTCAAGAGTCCCGTATCTCAGCTAGCAACCTCCCGCAATAGCAGCAAGAGCGCCTGAGGCTTGGGGGTTGGGCGCAAGAACCAGTGTTGACAGCTATGGAACCAGTGTTACAGCTCTCTTCCCATGGCCATGGTCTGCAACTTCTTCTTCCATCAGTCTTCTCCTCTGCTCCTGTCACTACCAGTTCCTACTGCCAGCTCCCGACTGGCTCCACCTTTTGGCAGGTGACATTGTTAGCTCCAGCTCCCGCTATCCCAGGTACCCACAGAGGCTCTGCTCCTGCTCCTGCCACCAGCCTGATTGATTGCCAGTATCAGCTTTCCTTCCAGGATGGCTCCAACCACCCCTGGCACAGCTCTTGCCTCTGCTGCTGCTTCTTGACAAACTCTACTTTGTACTACCAGCTCAGCTGCTCTACTAATGATGAAAATCTAAAGTAAGAGATCACTCAAGATAAGCCTTTGTTGGCTCTCATATTGCAACACCAGGGCTCAACACTGAAGCGTGTCTCCAAGCTGACTCTCAAAGTGAGCCAAACAGCTTGCTTACACATCCAAAAAGAGGTGTGACAACAGTGTCTGCACCAATCATGGCAGTCCATTCATGCAAATGAAGGATTGTATTTGCACCAATGATGGCAGTGCTTACACAAATGTAGAACCAATCCCAGTTCTTCCGTTGGGCTACCAGGGAAAGTGCCTCACCTCTTCCCTACCCTAATACCCAGGGGTTAGGCATTGTTAGAGCCCTGTTAAATATTGCTGAAACACTGTGTGTTTATTTCAGGCCAGAACTAATAAATACCTGAAAGGGTTTGGTATTTTGCCTCTAAAAATGTGTGTCGATTTCCCACCACAGAGTTTAATAAGAATCATGAGGGCAGGAGTAGTATTTTTATTTATATTTCTCAAATTCCTAACACAATATTTAGCACTAAATGTTAGTTAAATTAACAGTCTTGCCTGTTAGCCCTAGTCTCTAGTGGCTATTTTGTTTATTTTTTCCATATAGACTGTGTATCTTTCTTTAAAAGTCCTATTAGGGATTTTTTTACATCTTGCAAACATGTTTTAAAAATAAAATGTTGGGCTGGCAGAGTAGTTTAAGTGGCAGAGTGCCTGCCTAGCAAATGGGAGACTCTGAGGTCAAACCCCAGTAGTATCCAAAAAACAAGTCACCACACAGTAAAACATTGGGAGGACCCAAATTTCGCAAATTCTGTGGCATTTTTAAAGTTGAGATGGTATATTGAACTCCTGGGCGTTCTCAGTGCTTGAATATGGAGCACACACATAGGGAAACAAAACAACATTGCATGTTATATGTACTGTATTGCAAGTAAAACTCTTTAACATTGGCACCAGATTGTCTGAAGGAGTGGCTCGAGTGGAAGAGTGCCTGCCTAGCAAGTGTGAAGCCCTGAGTTCAGAACCACCAAATAGAATGAATAAAATAGGCATCGAGAATAAAATGTCAACTTTGCCACCTCAAAATCTCATGAGGAAAAAACTTCAAAATTATGTATAAGAACATTTATGAATCAGATATAATAAGTGATATGGAGTATAAAGAGGTACCATATAAGTGCTATTATTATTATTGTTAAATAATACTCAGCATCTTGTATAAAGGGATATATGGTCCTGTGGAAGCAGCCACTAATAACTTTGACAGAATGGTATGGTTCTATTTTTCTTTTTTTTTTTTTGAAATATAAGTTGCATGTTCATTAATTGAGCTTCTATGTGTGGATCATTTTGATGCATGGCATTCAACTGTTATATCCAACCTGATTCACTCAGTACTGAGGTATTTTAGCACACTAAAATACTATTTTACCATTTCATAACACCCCTTAGCTTGACCTATGAGAACCCACTTTGAAAGTGCACTTTGGCCAGGTACCGATGGCTCACAACTGTAATCCTATCTCCTTGGGAGGCTGAGATTGGGAGCATTGTGGTTCAAGGACAGGCTGGGCAAATAGTTCATGAGACCCTATCTCCAAAATAACTGGAGGTGTGGTTCAAGCCTGCTTTGCAAGCCCTGAGTTCAAACTCCAGTCCCATCAAAAAAACAAAAAAAACTGTGCTTTGTTAGCCACACCCAACTCACAGATGACATTCCCATTCTTCCCATGGTTCTACTTCTGTTTTTCTTGCATTCTGAGAGATTTCTACATCTCAGGCAGGAAGCAATATGGCGAAAACCTGAAGGAACATATAGAGAATGGAAAATAGATAAAGAATGTCATTGACAATAGAACCTACATGGTGATTTAGTAACCAGAAGTAGCCATGTTTGTTCACACTGCTCACAAATGTGTTTGGTAAGTAGAGCTCTGCTTCATGTAAAATTATTGGCTAGCAGCAGAAAGAGAGAAGAGGCATATTCAAGTTAACCTTCTTCAGCCAAAGACAAGCTACGTGACAAATAAGAAGTTATGAAACTAACTTGCAGCATATTTTATACAAGGTGTGTTGGCTTTTTTGTCACTGTGACAAATACCTGAGGAAAACAATTTCAAAGAGGAAGGATTTATTTTGGCTCACAGTGTCAGAGGTTTTGTTTCATGGTTTGCTGGTTCCATTATTTCTAGGCCTGTAGTGAGGCAGGTGTCATGGCAGAAAGGTGTGCCAGAGCAGAGCTGTTCACATTACGGCAGAGAGAGAGACGGCAGGGCTGGGGGAGATCAGGGATAAGATATACCCTTTAAGTCATTCATTCCCCAGTGACCTACTTCCTCCAGCTAGGCCCCGCCTCCTAAAGTTTCCACCACCCCTCAAATTAGTATCACCAGTTGGTGACCAAACCTTCAACACATAAGCTTGTGAGAAGATATTTCATATTCCAACCATAACACAAGTCATTCAAGCAAGATGTTTTCTAAAAGGCTGCCTGAGACAAAATAATTACCAAATATTTGCAGAAAACTAAACCAACATCTCAGAGCCTGCAAACCAGCAATGGTGACTAATTAAGCAACCTGGTGTGCAGCCTTTGCCTAACTTTGGGTGCAGGGCCCATGGATCTGTAACTTCGGCCCCTCTGACCACTCTAAGTTTTAAATTCTGTTTCTGATCTTCAAAGACATATCCCTTGTTTTGAGCTCAGCTCTGTTTCTTTTTTTTGGTGGCACTGGGGTTCCCATCTCTTTTAAATGTTCCTTGAAATCTTTCATCTATTATTGTGTTTGGAGTTATAGAGGAGTGTCAGTTCCAAATGAGAACTTCAAATGACATCCCAGGAAATATAATAAAAAGCATTTATTTATTGATGATGAGTTCATCTTAAATACTGATTTGTAGGATAATATAAAATAAAGTGAGAGTATCTCATTTTTAGTGTACAGGGGCTTTCTGTAGGCTACAGTATCATATAGCATGTGGGTGGATTTCTCAGAAAAGTTCCCTGTACATTCACAAAATAGCATCTAGCTGCCTAGTTCCTTATTTTGAAAGGGGGTCTTACTATGTTATCCAGACTGGTCTTGAACCTAGCTGGGCACTGTAGGTCACATCTATAATCCAAATTATTCTGGAGGCAAAGACTGGGAAGATGGTGATTCAAAGCCAGCCCGGACAAGAAGTTAGCAAGACCCCATCTCAACCAACAGCTACGCATAGTGGCTTGCACCTGTCATCCCAGCTAGGGGGAAAACATAAATAGGAGGATCACATTCCAGGCCAGCCTAGGCATAAAGCGAGACCCTATCTCAAAAATAACCAACACAAAATGAGCTTGTGGAGTGACTCAAGTGGTAGAGCATCTGCCTAGCAAGTGTTGAGGCCTAAGTTCAACCCTAAGTACAACAAAAAAAAAATTACAATTCTTAGAGTGACTAAATAATTCCTAGCCCCTCCCTTCTTTATTAATCAGTTTTTACAGGATTGAAGCCTCGGTCTGTTCTGGTGTATTTAAATTAAAAAGTAATATCCCTTAGTGGTGAGTCAATGAATTAAGAAAGTCATGTTAGCTGGGCACCTGTGGCTCACTGTTGTAATCCTAGCTACTCACGAGGCAGTCATAGGGGGATCACAGTTCAATGTTAGCCAGGACAAATAGTGCATGAGACCCTGTTTCAAAAAATATTCAACACTTGAGAGGCTCAAGTGCTAGAACGCCTGCCTAGCAAGCATGAGGCCCTGAGTTCAAACCCCAGTACTGCTAAAAAAAAAATCTCTTTTCCTTACATGAAAGCATCCTACTCCTGTCAGCCTCCAGCCCATGGTCTCCTTGAGTTGCCTTCAATTAAGTTGCAAAGTTCTGATGGAGAGATATTTGAAGTTGATGTAGAAATTGCCCAACACTGTGATGACCAAGACCATGTTGGAAGATTTGGGAATGGCTGATGAAGGAGATGACTCAGTTGCTCTACCAAATGTTAATGCAGCAATATTTTAAAAGGTGCCATTCAGTGGTGCCCCCACCACAAGCATGACCTTCCTACTCCTCAAGATGATGAGAACAAAGAAAGCAAGTACACAATATCCCTGTTTGAGACCAAGAAAACAGCAAGTTGACAAGGAACAGTCTTCAAACTTATTCTGGTTGCAAACTAATTAGACATCAAAGGTTTGCTTGACAAATCCCAAAACACACAGAAGGAAAGAAATAATAAAAATAAGGGCTGAAATTAATGAAATAGAAACAAACAAACAAAAATACAAAGAATCAATGAAACAAAAAGTTGGTTCATTGAAAAATTAAGTAAGATTGACAGACCCCTGGCAAACCTGACTAAAATGAGGAGAGAAAAAACCCAAATCAGTAAAATCAGAAATGCAAAAGGGGAGATAAAAACAAACACCACAGAAATCCAGGAAATCATCAGAGACTACTTTGAGAACCTATATTCTAATAAACTTGAAAATTTTGAAGAAATGGACAGATTTCTAGATACTTATGACCATCCAAAATTGAACCAACAGTATATTAATCACCTGAACAGATCTATAACACAAAATGAAATTGAAGCAGCAATTATGAGTCTCCCAAAAAAGAAAAGAAAAGCCCTGAATTCCTTGTTGAATTCTATCAGACCTTTAAAGAAGAACTGAAACCAACCCTCCTTAAACTTTTTCACAAAATAGAAAGGGAAGGAATACTGCCAAACTCATTCTATGAAGCCAGTATTACACCCATCCCAAAACCAGACAAAGACACCTCCAAAAATGAGAACTATAGGCCAATCTCCTTAATGAACATCGATGCAAAAATCCTCAACAAAATAATGGCAGACCGAAGCCAACAACACATCAAAAAGATCATTCACAATGACCAAGTCGGCTTCATCCCAGGGATTCAGGGGTGGTTCAACATACGAAAATCAATAAATTTAATATGCCACATTAATAGAAGCAAAGACAAAAACCACTTGATCATCTCAATAGATGCAGAAAAAGCCTTTGATAAGATTCAACACCACTTCATGATAAAATTGCTAAGAAAACTAGGAATAGAAGGAAAGTACCTCAACATTATAAAAGCTATATATGACAAACCTACAGCCAGCATCATACTTAATGGAGAAAAACTGAAACCATTTCCCCAAAAATCAGGAACAAGACAAGGATGCCCACTCTCCCCACTCCTATTCAACATAGGACTGGAATTCCTGGCCAGACCAATTAGGCAAGAAGAAGGAATAAAAGGAATACAAATAGGTAAAGAAACTGTCAAAATATCCCTATTTGCAGATGATATGATCCTATACCTTAAAGACCAAAAAACTCTACCCAAAAACTCCTAGACACCATAGACAGCTACAGCAAGGTGGCAGGATACAAACTCAACTTACAAAAATCATTAGCTTTTCTATACACCAATAACAAAAAAACTGAGAAGGAATTTATGGAAATAATTCCATTTACAACAGTCTCAAAAAATCAAATACCTAGGAGTAAATGTAACAAAGGATTTGAATGACCTCTACAAGGAGAACTACAAACCCCTGAAGAAAGAGACTGAGGAAGACTACAGAAGGTGGAAAGATCTCCCACACTCATGGATTGGTAGAATAAATATAGTAAAAATGGCTATACTACCAAAAGCAATCTACATGTTTAATGCAATTCCCATCAAAATCCCAATGACTTTCATCACAGAGATTGAAAAATCTACCCTAAAATTCATTTGGAAACACAAGAGACCACGAATAGCCAAGGCGATACTCAGCAAAAAGAGCAACGCTGGAGGTATCACAATATCCGACTTCAAACTATATTACAAAGCAATAGCAATAAAAACAGCATGGTACTGGCACAAAAACAGACATGAAGACCAGTGGAACAGAATAGAGGACCCGGATATGAATCCACACAACCATGCCCACCTTATTTTTGACAAAGGTGCTAAAACATATACGATCGAGAAAAGACAGCTTCTTCAACAAATGTTGCTGGGAAAAATGGTTATCTGTCAGCAAAAAACTGAAACTAGATCCATGTTTATCACCCTGTACTAGTATCAACTCAAAATTGATCAAGGACCTAAATATCAGACCCAAAACTCTGAAGTTGGTACAGGAAGGAGCAGGAAACACTCTGGAAGTAATAGGTATAGGCAAGGACTTCCTCAATAGAACCCCAGCAGCTCAGCAACTAAGAGAAAGGATGGGCCTTCATAAAACTAAAAAACTTCTGCACAACAAAAGAAGTGGTCTCCAAACTGAAGAGAACACCCACAGAGTGGGAGAAAATATTTGCCAGCTACACATCAGACAAAGGACTGACAACCAGAATATATAGGGAACTCAAAAAACTAAACTCTCCCAAAATCAATGAACCAATAAAGAAATGGGCAAGTGAACTAAACAGAACTTTCTCAAAAGAAGAAATTCAAATGGCCAAAAAACACATGAAAAAATGCTCACCATCTCTAGCCATAAAGGAAATGCAAATCAAAACCACACTAAGATTCTACCTTACCCCTGTTAGAATAGCCATCAACAAAAACACCACCAACAACAGGTGTTGGAGAGGATGCAGGGGAAAAAGGAACCCTCATACACTCTGGTGGGAATGCAAGCTAGTGCAACCACTCTGGAAAAAAATATGGAGGCTTCTTAAAAATCTGAACATAGATCTACCATATGATCCAGCAATCCCACTCTTGGGGATATACCCAAAGGAATGCAACACAGGTTACTCCAGAAGTACCTGCACACCCATGTTTATTGCAGCACTATTCACAATAGCCAAGTTATGGAAACAGCCAAGATGCCCCACTACTGACGAATGGATTAAGAAAATGTGGTATTTATACACAATGGAATTTTACTCAGCCATGAAGAAGCATGAAATCTTATCATTCTCAGGTAAATGGATGGAACTGGAGAACATCATCCTGAGTGAGGTTAGCCAGGCTCAGAAAACCAAAAATCATATGTTCTCCCTCATATGCAGACTTCAGATCTAGAGCAAATACAGCAATGTGATCAAACTTGGGTCACATGATAAGGGGAGAGCACATATGGTAGGTATGGGGAGAGGTAGGAAACCCAAAACATGAAAGCGTTTGATGTCCCCACTCCAGAGGAACTAATACAAAAACCTCAAAGCAACAGAGGTCAACATGAGAAGGGGATCAGCAACCAGTGTAAAGATCAGGTAGGGATGAATCATTTTGGGTTGTAACACATTTGTGCATGAAAGCAATGTTAGGAATCTCTCTGTATAGCTATCCTTATCTCAACTAGCAAAAACACTTTGTCTCTCTTATTGTTGCTTATGTCTTCTTTTCAACAAAATTGGAGAAAAGGGCAGAACAGGTTCTGCCTGGAAGTGAGGGGGCGTGGGAGGAGGGAAAGGGGGTGGGGGACGGGGGGGGGAGAAACGGCCCAAACAATGTATGCACATGTGAATAAACGAATAAAAAATTTAAAAAAAAGGTTTGCTTCATGTTGCATGCAAGACTGTCACCAACGTGATTAAGGGGAAAACTCTTGAGTTGATACACAAAACCTTCAGTAGCAAAAGTGACTCCACTAGAGGAGGAAGCCAGGTGTGCAGAGAAACAGCGAGTGTGCAGAGAAGTAAAATGTGTCTGACATGGTCACACTACAAGGATTGTCCCAAACACTAGCTGTGTTGTTTATAATTATTAATATTAGGCAAACAGTGGAGAAATGCAGCAGCAAATCAATCCTATTAGCATAACACTGTCCTCATTCCGTACTCTGAGTATGGGTTCCAAATTGATGGTCAAGCTTCTTTCAGTATGGGCAAACATTTCTTGTTTCTTTACTATGAATTAAAATGAACTGTAGGCTGGGCAGCGGAGGCTCATGCCTGTAATCCTAGCTACTCAGGAATTAGAGAGATCAGGAGGATTACAGTTCAAAGCCAGCCTGGGCAAATAGTTCCAGGCAACCCTATCTTGAAAAAAACCTTCACAGAAAAAGGGCTGGTAGAGTGGCTCAAGGTGTAGAAAAATCGAGAAAGAAAGAAAGAACTGTGGGTCTCTGTAGAAGTGGTGTTTTGGGCTTTCTCTCTTTTTGTAAAGTAATTTCTGCCTAGTATATTGTCTGATTAACTTTAGAGAGCATGTAAAAGTTTCCATTGTAAATAAAACAACTTGCAAAAGTTTTCTGAAACAGAATTAACAAAATACTATATTCATGAGTTGGTAACTGGATAAAAAGGCTACTTGAAGTAAATGTTCAACTGAGGTTATTAGGATGCCTTCCAGACTTCTAAGTGAAGCAGTAGCACTGATATTGATTGGCCTGTATGTAACAGGGCTCTCTTAATTGGACCTAAGAACTTTTGGTTTTTTAATTTTTAATCCTCTTAGCTTTGAATATGTTGCCTAGAAACTCGGTTACTACTCATTTTATGAATTTGGGGGTAAATGTAACAGACAACTTGCTAGCTTTTCACTGAAAATAAATAAGAAACCAAAAACACAAAAAAAATCAGGCTTGATCTACTGTGGGTATCTGGAATGAGTGTTAAGACACCATATTTTCTTTGCTTTCAGATTCATCACTTCACCTAGCTGAGTTCACTGAAAAGTTCATAATTTAAGATATGCTAACACCTGAGAGTTACTATTTTTGAGAACAGCAAGAATGAAACTTCAGGGGCTGGTGGAGTGGCTCAAGTGGTAGAGCACCCACCTAGCAAGCATGAGACCTTGAATTCAAACCCCAGTGCTACCAAAAAAAAAAAAAAAGGCGAATCTTCAGATTTTCATGATTCAATTCATAGTTGATAAGTGTTAGATTGAAAAGCACAGAGAGATAGACAAAGAGTTGGCTCACTGTTTGCGTAAGGTTATTCAGGAGAAGAAACCTGCAGAGAGGGTCTCCAGCAAGAGAGCTAGAACCCACTGCCACTTATGGAATGGGGATTTATAGGAGAGGAGGGTCCTGGTTAAGGGGTGGGAGGGGAATTTTTTCCATGTGTCTTGTCTGTTGTCCATTGCAGGGAGAGGAGTAGTCAAGCAGCTAGGTCTGTCTGTCTGTCCCAGCATGGGTGCCCTTGGGGGGCCTGTCTCTACTAGAGACAGACAATTCTCGGGTCAAACTGAATTTAAGATGGCATAAGTGATGTCAAGTTGAGACCTAACAATAAGAAACTAGTCTGTAAAATGTGTTAATATATTCTTTGGTTTTAGTTAAGTATAGATATTGGGGAAGACACTGGGTGAGGGGCTAAGAGGATCCCCTCATGTGTTTCTACTCTCTTAATTCTGGTTTAGTGACATTCTGAGACTGAATTTTTTTTGGGGGGGAGGCAGTACTGAGGTTTGAACTCAAGGCCTCATGCTTGCTAGGTAGGCACTCTACCACTTGAGCCACTCCACTTGCCTTTTTTTGTGTTGGCTATTTTAGAGATAGGGTCTCATGAACTATTTGCTGAGGCTGGCTTTGAACTGTGATCCTCCTGATCTCTGCCTCCTGAGTAGCTAGGATTATAGGCGTGAGCCACCAGGACCTGGTTCTAAGACTGAAATTTTTTTTTAATTCCTTTTTTTTTTATTCATATGTGCATACAATGTTTGGGTCATTTCTCCCCCCTTTCCCCCACCCCCTCCCTTTCCCCCACCCCTTCCTTCTCTCCACCCCCCCAATCCCTCACTACCAGGCAGAAACTATTCTACCCTTATCTCTAATTTTGTTGTAGAGAGAGTATAAGTAATAATAGGAAGGGACAAGGGTTTTTGCTGGTTGAGATAAGGATAGCTATACAGGGCATTGACTCACATTGATTTCCTGTGCGTGGGTGTTACCTTCTAGGTTAATTCTTTTTGATCTAACCTTTTCTCTAGTTCCTGGTCCCCTTCTTCTATTGGCCTCTGTCGCTTTAAAGTTTCTGCATTAGTTCCTTTGCATTGAGGACATCAAATGCTATCTTGGTTTTTTTTTGGGGGGGGAGTTGATGTGTAGCTGGCAAATATTTTCTCCCACTCTGTGGGTGTTCTTTTCAGTTTAGAGACCATTTCTTTCATTGAGCAGAAGCTTTTTAATGAAGTCCCATTCATCTATGCTATCTCTTAGTTGCTGTGCTGCTGGGGTTCCATTGAGAAAGTTCTTGCCTTTACCTATTAATTCCTAATACCTCCCTTGTGTGCTCTCGCCTCACCATGTGATCAAAGTCCAGTCCCCTTGTTGTGTTTGCCCTTGATCTAAAGTCTGCATATGAGGGAGAACATACGATTTTTGGTCTTCTGGGCCTGGCTAACCTCGCTCAGGATGATGTTCTCCAGTTCCATCCATTTACCTGCAAATGATAAGATTTCATTCATCTTCATGGCTGAGTAGTATTCCATTGTGTATGAATACCACATTTTCTTAATCTATTCATCAGAAGTGGGGCATCTTGGCTGTTTCCATACTTGGCTATTGTGAATAGTGCCGCAATAAACATGGGTGTGCAGTTGCCTTTGGAGTAACCTGTGTTGCATTCCTTTGGGTGTATCCCCAGGAGTGGGATTGCTGCATCATATGGTAGATCAATGTTTAGATTTTTAAGAAGCCTCCATATTTTTTTCCAGAGTGGTTGTACTAGTTTGTATTCCCACCAGCACTATAAAAGGGCTCCTTTTTCCCCACATCCTCACCAACACCTGTTGTTAGTGGTGTTGCTAATGGTGGCTATTCTAACGGGGTGAGGTGGAATCTTAGTGTGGTTTTAATCTGCATTTCCTTTATTGCTAGAGATGGTGAGCATTTTTTCATGTGTTTTTTGGCCATTTGAATTTCTTCTTTTGAGAAAGTTCTGTTTAGTTCACTTGCCCATTTCTTTATTGGTTCATTGATTTTGGGAGAATTTAGTTTTTTGAGTTCTCTATATTCTGGTTGTCAGTCCTTTGTCTGATGTATAGTTGGCAAATATTTTCTCCCACTCTGTGGGTGCTCTCTTCAGTTTAGGGACCATTTCTTTTGTTGAGCAGAAGCTTTTTAGTTTTATGAAGTCCCATTTGTCTATGCTATCTCTTAGTTGCTGAGCTGCTGGGGTTCCATTGAGAAAGTCCTTGCCTATACCTATTAGTTCCAAAGTATTTCCTACTCTTTCCTGTACCAACTTAGAGTTTGGGGTTTGATATTAAGATCCTTGATCCATTTTGAGTTAATCTTGGTATAGGGTGATATACATGGATCTAGTTTCAGGTTTTTGCAGACTGCTGACCAGTTTTCCCAGCAGTTTTCGTCGAAGAGGCTGTCTTTTCTCCATGGTACATTTTTAGCACCTTTGATAAGACTGAAATTCTTCATACACACCCACCTCCCACTTGTAAAATACAAGATGACGGGACCCACGCCTACAACACACTCCCAATAGGAACAATGACTCCCTTACTCTTTCTTCACTGATGGCCACTAATGCTGCCTGACCTCACAAGAATTCTTTGGCTCTTCAGCTAACTGCCAAGTGAGGGCAGTTTCCTTTTCCGCCATTAACAACCACATCCTCATTTCTATAAATTTGCTGTTTTGGAAATTTTAATCAAGAATCAGTCAGCTGAGAAAAATTAATGTTTATTTTTTGTAACAACCAGACAACTAATTTGAATAAGGCACATTCAACACCCATACCAAACAAATGCAAAAGCAATCATGGTTGTATAAGGAAGGGAAATACCAAGAAATCTGATATTAATACTGGCAAAGTCCATTAACTTTTTAAGAACACAAAAGCAAAATTCAGTGGAGTTCAAAAATTTTGGTTAGATACATGCCAATAAAAGTGCTGGTGAAAATCATTTTTCTGGATTATTTTCACTCTCACATGTTGCATTTGTTGTATTCTAGCATCAACGTTCATTCTGCTTCCTGCCTTTAACAAACAAAGGCAGAAGACAAACAAAAGCTGTGCAAAGCTACCTCAGTGGCTCGTGTTCAGCTGGTACTTAGCTGAGAGGAAGGTGGATCAGGGCCATGTTGAGTCTCACTAACCAAGCTTTGAGGCATTCAATGAAGTGTTAAAATTACTTTAATGATTTAAAAAATAGAAATAGAAACAAACAGCAATATTACCTTAAGTGCCATCAAATCCCTAGAACTTTTCTGTCACACTCTGGAAACTAGCTAGAAAACCTAACTTTTACCTTAAGGAGGGAAAAAGAAAACCAACTTCAAGTCCAAAGACAGTTTCTGATTCCCCTACCTGCTTCTATAACTCTACTATTACTCAAGAAGATACTTACATTGATGTATAATGTAATGAAAGTTGTTCTGTGAAAAAATTCAAAGGTGATGCTTGGGTATGCTATTATGTGTCCACAAATCATTTTTCTAAGTCAAAACAAAGAAAATGATCTTTCATAATAATGAGAGATGAACTACTAGATACACAGAAATTTGAAAACTTAAAAAATGTAAAAACCAACTAATGGACTGTAAAATTAACCTAAAACAGTACATTAGATAATAGATTTTAATGAAGTGTACATTTTAAAATACAGGTTTATGTTTTAAAAATAAAATCATTTTTATCCAGGTGTGGTGATGCATGCTTGTCATCCCAACACCGAGAAGGCTGAGGCAGAAGGATCACTAGTTTGAGGCCAGTGTGGGCTACACAGCAAAATCCTAGCTCAACATTTTATTCTTGAAAAGACCCAGGGCTAATATACTGTTTCTTTTTAAAATAATTTTTGAAATAGTGGACAGAGGGTTGGGGATGTAGTGCAGCAGCAGAACACTTACAAGGCCCTGGGTTCAAACCCTGGCAGTACAAGAAACAATAGACAGAAAACTGACAATAGTCTCAGTTGACTGCACTTACATATGGAAGGAAAAGTGTGTTTGACAAAGGCGAAACAGTAAACAAAAAATTTTGAAAATTTTAGAAACATATTATCCTCAATTACATGAAAAAACCATATCCAATCAAATGAAGAGACAATTACCTATGTCGCAACTGGGATCTGAGTCTAGAGACTGGTTATGTACAATTCATACTGGTTCCTCTATTAATCTGAGGTAGCACAGGTCAGCAGACCAACATAACAGCTCTACAAGGCACTATTGGCTTTGTGTGATGACCTGCTAGCATCTAAGATCTAAAACTACAGGGAAGAAAATCTAATATGACATACAGATTCTTCTTCAGTTCCCTCTGACTTTATGTTGGATTGACACTGATACTACATTTACTATACTTTAGTTTTGCGCTCAGGTCTTTTCTCAAATCTATTGGAAGTTTCCTTCAAAGTCCCAAATACATACTGTCCCTTCAAGTATGGCCTACACTCAACCGAGCAGACTGAAGGCTTTGATCAAAGCAAATTTGTTTTTCCTGTGGCTGTGATTTTTTAAGTATCAATAAAGATCCTTTATCTTCTTAGTGTTTCCTAAAAATCCTTCCAGACTTTAATTACATGACTTCTTTACTATATACATATATATGGTCTCATAGAAGTAGAGAGGCCAAAACTTAGTTAAAACATTCCAGGACCATGACGATAGTCCATCGGTCAAGATCATTTTACTAGAGTTCTTTCAGAGCTCAAATGCTAATAAAACAGCTACTGTCTCCAATCTGTCTTACAATCAAGGATGTAGTCCAACAATTGATAGTGGCCATTAAAACGTCACAGAATCTACTATTTCTGTTGCTTCTCACTAACATCTCTTTCATGTTTAATTTTCACCTTAATGATATTTCTAACCAGTTGTCAAGAAATGACCTGTATTATACAATGCCTAGCAAATAAGCTACTTGGTAAAGTTATCCCAATATGCCCATGTAAAAACTATTACTAAATAAGTGATTAAAATCTGTTCTTCTGAGATGCCACTCAAACTCTCATCCTAGGCAAGTATCAATTCTATTCAGGGGAGACAGATAGGATTAGCAGAAATGAGCAAAAGCATCAGACACATGCTAGTAAATGCTAGCTTATACATTCTGCTATTTGTATGTAGGTCTTTCTACACAATAAACCTACTTTAATCTTTCCTACTGCTTTCCCTTCTTCTGTTTTTACACCTGATCAATGTTTTACAAACTTCATTATTATAGGTGAAACTCTCTGTACCAATGAAATCTTATAGAGAACCCCAATGTATAAAACAATCAAAAGCAGATATCTCTGCTACAAAGGGGATGCTGCTAGACATGGTTTGAAAATCAATGCTCTAAATCTTTCAAGAAAGCTGAAGTAAAGATTAGCTAATTGAGATTTCTTCATTTCCAATGAT
Source organism: Castor canadensis (assembly GCF_047511655.1). Classification (NCBI taxonomy): domain Eukaryota; kingdom Metazoa; phylum Chordata; class Mammalia; order Rodentia; family Castoridae; genus Castor; species Castor canadensis. Next base: position 83,583,068 of record NC_133396.1, on the reverse strand, counting down.
TACAATTTCTCTACTGATTACAATATTTTAAGAACATTTTTTAATATAGCTGCTTTTACCTCAGCTTATTAACGGAATAAAAGCATAGTTCCTTACAAACAGTAAGTATTTATATAATAATTCAATGGCTGAATTCTTATTTCCTTTTCTCATACTACTCAAAAGTGCAAATTATTATAAAATATAATTCCATAACTAAGTTATTAAAGTAAGTTTTAAAAAAAATCTTTAAATGTGATAGAAAAGTTTTCTAAAAATTAACATTGCTTCATGACTGTAATTGCTTTAGTCCAAGTCGAAACACTATCAAAAAGGCTCTTTAGAGTAACATTCAAGAAAACAAAAATCACTCTGTAGTTACTCTGACAAGTATATCTTCCTGTGCAATGATTCTGTTGCTGTATTTTGGGACTTAAAAAAATTCCTCAGTTTTACATTATATATCCAACACGATTTGCTTAAAAAGGCAAAAGAAAAAGGTCAATTTTTAGCTTTGTCAAAGCTAAGATTAGAAAGATTTTACAAAAAGTAAATGACATGATCTTCTCTAAAATAAACTCAATTGTGCTTTTCAGGCTGTTCCCACACAGGTACCGACCTCCTTCCACAGAAATGAAAGACCTTTAAACTGACTTTTTTGGAAGCCCCAGGCTTTCTACAACTAACTCTGTGCTTAGTTTTATAAAAGGCATCCCTGTTTTTCTATGATCTGCACTGGCTGGACAGGCAGCACCAGGTGTGAAATACGACTCCACAGACCACTTAATTTGTCTGAGTCCATATTGTTGAAGGAGCTGGGGTTGTCAGAGTTGGTGAACTTGGCCCAGAGTAAATCTCTCACTTTCTCTTCAGTTTCCCTTGGGCCTACGTTTGCTTCTAATGTTTCTTCCTCTAGTAGAACGGTCAGGATGAGGGCCACATCTTTAAAGGCAGCATTCTCATGATCACAATATTTGTAGAAGATCAAGGTGGAGCCTGCAGGAAGGGACTCAAAGTGGTGTACCACAGCAGCCTTCTGACCACTCTCAAATCCATAGCTCAGCTCCAAGTCAACCCACAGCTTGACTGTGTCGCTGTCCTGTGAGGCTCTTCCAGCCCCATCGATTGTAATGGCAGAGACCTTCTGGGAAGAAGTGTAGGCATCAGCAACATGGTGGCTCAGGCACTTCAAGGTCTCCCTTCCCTCTTGAGCTGCTGTAAATATGATGGTGGCTGGCTCGGTGGGATTTGAAGCATTGAGGTGTTTCTGGAGAAACTTACGTCCTCGCTGCCACAGGAAGGAACTCTGGCCCGGAAATTTATCCTTCAATTGGCTGAACTGTGCCAAAAAGGCCTCCAAAGCTGGATTTTTGGGCACTTGATGGGATGGAGAGGAATAGTAGCTACTAACGGAGCTTAGCGCAACAGCCACAACCAGGAGGCCAAGAAGCACAGGACCTGTCAAAGAATGAGAAAATAACAAATGAGAGAACATGAGCTGGAAACAGAGCTTGTGGTAAACTGAAATGAGGTAGATTACTTAAAATTTTTAAACATTCACTCTTAAAATCTACCAGAAATTCCTTTTTTCTTATCTCTTCTCAAATTATTTGAAGATATAATATCTTTGTTAAAAGGGAAAAGCTGAGACAGGCACCAGTGGCTCACAACCATAATCCTAGCTACTCAGGAGGCAGAGATCAGGAGGACTCTGAAGACAGCCTGGGCAAATAGTTCGTGAGACAATATCTCAAAAAAACCCATCACAAAAAAAAAAAAAAAAAAAAAGAGAGAGAGAGAGGAGTAGCTCAAGCAGTTAAGAGCACCTGCCTAGCAAGTGTGAAGCCCTGAGTTCAAACCCTAGTGCCTCTCCAAAAAAAAAAAAAAAAAAAGAAGGGAAAAGCTGTCTGCATGTATTTTTTGTTGTTGCTGCAACTAATGATGCACTTTAGAAGTGAGCTATGAGGATCTTCTTCCACTTTATCAAAGTAGTTACTACCCAAAATAGACCCCGCTTTTAGGAGTCCAAACTTAAAAATGAGCTGGGCATGGTGGCATCCACAATGCCAGCACTCGGGAGGCTGAGGCAGGAGGAAGGCAAGCTCAAGGCCAGTCTGGGCTACATAGTAAGACCCTGTCCCCCAAAATAAATTAATTTAAAAAATAAATAAAAATAAGCCTTAAAAATGGCACTTGAGAAGTTAGCATCCTCTAAGTGAAAAGGTAGTTTTATTTTCTTAATTATGAAAAATCCTGCCTACTATAGGAATTTCTATTTTGTTAAGCACAGCAAAATACCAGCCAGTAACCCTAACGAGAAAAAAAAAAACCCTAAAACTTCATTGCTCTAGTTTACTACGACTTACTATGGAACATTTTTTAAAAAGTATATTAATACCACATTAACACTGTTCAAATGTACTAGTTTTTAGGCATTATCACTAAAGATTCATGAATGTGAATCAACACTGAAATAAAACTAGGTTTGTTCTCACCATAGCGCCAAAAGCACTTTTTATTAATCTTTCTCAAGGTATCCCGTGCAAGCTCTTCATTCTCTTCCACTGCTTGTGCTTCTTCTTTATGATTTTTGGCCTCTGGGAGAAGAAAGGAATAATGCTACTTTTGGAAAGGACATGGTAAGAATGTGTATACCTTTATTCCTCTCTATAATTCATGGAATTTTCTTTTACAACAGCAAGATTATAGATTAGCCCATCCCACTACATTAGGTTCTTTCCCACAATTCTTGCAGTACTGGGGATTAAACACATGGCCTTATACAAGCTAGGCAAGCACTCTATTACTGAGCTATATCCCCAGTCCTAAATTGCATTTTTTAAACACTATTTTATTTTTTCCACTCACAGTGAACCTGCACAAGGTGAAACTCTAATGGGAGATAATGGTAAATTCAATACATTCATTCACTTAGTCAAGAAATATAAAGTTGCTTCTACATGCCAGGGACCAAAGAATATAACGAAAGAAATGGCCCTAGTCTTTGTCTTCACAGACTATTTTCTAATGACTACTGATTTCATTGATTTGCAGTGAAACATGAATTACTACCCCTAGGTCAAGTCCCTGATAAACACAATGTCATATATTGTATGTTCTTCTCAACTGGCAAATGGGCATTTCAGACTGAAAGCTCTTCAAGGTACTCATAAAATATAAATTCACATGTACAATCAGAAAGTAAAAACTGCAGAAACCCTGGGTATCATCTCACCCAATGTCTTCATTTTGCATATAGTAACGAAATTAAGAGACTTGCCTGAGACTACCAAAGTTATCAATGTGATAGGACCACAACTAGAATCCACAGCTTACGAGTTAAGGATTTAGCACATTGCAACTTCTTCCTTCATAAGAGAAGATATGCCTAGTCCCCTTAACTTGAAAGCAGGGGAAAGTCAGGTGGAAAATTAATCGATTTGCTCAAAGTCCCATCAAACTGAAGTACAATTGAGTTCAGTACACAGTACCATTAGCACTCATTTTAAAATGTACTCACTCTTGATTTATGTAACATTTAGTTTCCCAAAAGGTAAGATAATTAAAAAAATTTAAGCCAAATATCATCATAAGAAACAAAGAACCACAGACAAATTCTTTTTTTAAAAAAAGTCATGTTCCTTTTGTCATATTTCATTAATATAAAAAGTAAATAAACATATTATATCAAAATGTGGTGTATGTGTAGAAGCAGCTTAATATAGTAGAATAAATTACTCTAGATTAGCAATTTCATTCCAGGGCTGGTGGAGTGGCTTAAGTGGTACAGTACCTCTGTAGCAAGTATAAGGCCCTGAGTTCAAACACAAGTACCACCAAAAAAAATAAGACATTAGAAACTCCATTCCAGTGTTCTAACAATTTTAATGACATTGAGCAAGGTCCAAATACCTTAATTAATGAAAGACAAAATTTCTCTGAGGGCTGGATATGTGGCTCAAGTGATAGACCACCTGCCTCACAAGTGTGAGGCTCTGAGTTCAAACCCTAGTACTGCTTAAAACAATAATAATAACAATAATAGTTTTCTGAAAAGAAGGTCACTGACTTATGCTATGTTCTCAGGGCACTACAAAAGAAGGCAGTTGTAGTTCAGTATGTTCTCTCACCTGGCACAGGCAGTCGCCTCCTCAGTGAATCCTGGCTCTCTGGCCCTGAACTGGGATGACCTGAACTGTGGGCACCTGGAGAATCTGCAGTAGGTGGCTCCTGAGAGGTTTCAGTTCTGTCCCTCGCTTCCTCAGGGAAAGCTGCAGAACTGCTTCCCAAGTGTGCATTCGCTCTTCCCACCTTGTCGCTTGGAGAAGGGTTAGGATCTGGATCCAAGGGTTCCTCACCCAGACTTTCTGAAGAGAGGTGATCCCCTTGCTCTCCATCCTGAAAACTCGGGCTATTCTCATGCTCTGCTTTATCCTTTTGATGTTTCTCAAATTTTATTTCATCTGGGCTTTCTGATTTATCACCAGTGTCTTCACATTCTGGGCCTTTTGAAATCTCTACCTCTTGCTGGTCTTTGTTAAGTCCAGAGGCAGGGTGTAGGACCTGACCTTCTTCAGTATCACTTGGTGTGACTGTGGTCTCCTGTGTCTGAGAATTTATTGGTGGATCATTTTCCAAATCCTTCTGAGAGTCTAGTAAAATAAAAATTTATACTTTTTAATTCAAAAAGAGTCCCTTTATTTTTTTGTCCTGATTAGCCAATATTTTGATTTTCGTGGTTTATAAGGCATTCTTCCTAAACATTACTTGTCTTGGATCCCACTAAAGGTAATTAAAACAGATTTATTATCTTGTTAATAAATCTAACAACTAACACGATGTAAAACAACTCTAAGTGATAAAAACAACTTTTGGTTATATTAAATATACCCTCTTAAACCAGGAGTGATGGTACATGCTTGTAATTCCAGTTTGTAATTCCGGCAGGAGGATTGAGGGTTCAAGGCCAGCCTGAGCTATATAGTGAGACCCTGTCCCCCAAAAAAATATAGAGCCAGATGTGGTGGTGTATACCTGTAATCTTAGCATTCAGGAGGTAGAGGCAGGAGCATCAGGAGTTTGAGGCCAGTGTGGGGTACTTACAGAGTTCCAGGCTAGCCTGGGCTATATGGTGAGACCCTATCTCAAAAACAAACACAACATATGTATAAATATGTACAATATGTATAAAATACATAAATATATGTATCATCTGTACGCCCTCACTTTCCACTCCCCTTATATCAGTTAATTGAAGCAGATTCTGGAATCCTGTAATTTTAGCCATAAATGTCAGAATACATATCACTAAAAGATAAGGATTTTTTTCTTTTTGGTGGTACTGGGATTTGAACTCAAGGCTTCATGCTTGCTAGGCAGGCACGTTATCATTTGAGGCACTCTGTCAGCCCAGATTCTTTTTTTCAAACACAATCGCAATATACTTATCATACCTAAAAAGATAGATAGTAATTTCTTAGTCTTATCCCCAGTACCACCAAAAACAAACAAATAAAAAACCCCCTGTAATTTCTTAGTTTCATTAAATAATTGGCATGTATATTTTTCTGATTGTCTCATAAATGTTTCTTTTCTTTCTTTCTTTCTTTTTTTTTTTTGGTGGTCCTGGGAATTGAACCCAGGGCCTTGTGCCTGCTAGGCAAGTGCTGTACCAACCGAGCTACATTCCCAGCCTAATAAATGTTTCTTTAGAGGTTTATTCTAAACCAATGAAAGATTACATATAGGTAAATACTCTTCCCTAATGAAAGGCAACAATTATCGATGCAGTGCAAACCATCATGCAAAACACTGATGGGAAATTTTATAATGGATGAACCAGATTAACAACTGCTTAACTCAATGATTAATCTTAATATAAAAAACAAAATGCAACAAACAAAACAAGCAAACAAACAAACAGAAAAATCAGGTACCAGTGGCTCACAACTGTAACCCAGCTACTTTGTAGGCTGAGATTGGGAGGATGAAGGTTCAAGGCCAGTCCAGGCAGGGAGTTTGTGAGACCTGCTCCCAACCTACAGCTGGGCGCAGCGGCATCTGCCTATCAGTCTAAACTCTGAGGGAGGCTAAGACTGGGAAGATTGTGGTTCCAGGCTCATCTGAGCAAAAAGAGACATCCTATTTTCAAAATAACAGAGCAAAAAGGGCTAGAGGTGTGGCTCAAGAAGTAAAGCACTTCCTTGTAAGTGTGAGGCTCTGAGTTCAAACTCTAGTACTGCTTAAAACAATAATAATAACAATAATAGTTTTCTGAAAAGAAAGTCACTGACTTATGCTATGTTCTCAGGGCACTACAAAAGAAGGCAGTTGTAGTTCAGTATGTTCTCTCACCTGGCACAGGCAGTCGCCTCCTCAGTGAATCCTGGCTCTCTGGCCCTGAACTGGGATGACCTGAACTGTGGGCACCTGGAGAATCTGCAGTAGGTGGCTCCTGAGAGGCTTCAGTTCTGTCCCTCGCTTCCTCAGGGAAAGCTGTAGAACTGCTTCCCATGTGTGCATTTGCTCTTCCCACCTTGTCGCTTGGAGAAGGGTTAGGATCTGGATCCAAGGGTTCCTCACCCAGACTTTCTGAAGAGAGGTGATCCCCTTGCTCTCCATCCTGAAAACTCGGGCTATTCTCATGCTCTGCTTTATCCTTTTGATGTTTCTCAAATTTTATTTCATCTGGGCTTTCTGATTTATCACCAGTGTCTTCACATTCTGGGCCTTTTGAAATCTCTACCTCTTGCTGGTCTTTGTTAAGTCCAGAGGCAGGGTGTAGGACCTGACCTTCTTCAGTATCACTTGGTGTGACTGTGGTCTCCTGTGTCTGAGAATTTATTGGTGGATCATTTTTCAAATCCTTCTGAGAGTCTAGTAAAATAAAAATTTATACTTTTTAATTCAAAAAGAGTCCCTTTATTTTTTTGTCCTGATTAGCCAATATTTTGATTTTCGTGGTTTATAAGGCATTCTTCCTAAACATTACTTGTCTTGGATCCCACTAAAGGTAATTAAAACAGATTTATTATCTTGTTAATAAATCTAACAACTAACACGATGTAAAACAACTCTAAGTGATAAAAACAACTTTTGGTTATATTAAATATACCCTCTTAAACCAGGAGTGATGGTACATGCTTGTAATTCCAGTTTGTAATTCCGGCAGGAGGATTGAGGGTTCAAGGCCAGCCTGAGCTATATAGTGAGACCCTGTCCCCCAAAAAAATATAGAGTCAGATGTGGTGGTGTATACCTGTAATCTTAGCATTCAGGAGGTAGAGGCAGGAGCATCAGGAGTTTGAGGCCAGTGTGGGGTACTTACAGAGTTCCAGGCTAGCCTGGGCTATATGGTGAGACCCTATCTCAAAAACAAACACAACATATGTATAAATATGTACAATATGTATAAAATACATAAATATATGTATCATCTGTACGCCCTCACTTTCCACTCCCCTTATATCAGTTAATTGAAGCAGATTCTGGAATCCTGTAATTTTAGCCATAAATGTCAGAATACATATCACTAAAAGATAAGGATTTTTTTCTTTTTGGTGGTACTGGGATTTGAACTCAAGGCTTCATGCTTGCTAGGCAGGCACGCTATCATTTGAGGCACTCTGTCAGCCCAGATTCTTTTTTTCAAACACAATCGCAATATACTTATCATACCTAAAAAGATAGATAGTAATTTCTTAGTCTTATCCCCAGTACCACCAAAAACAAACAAATAAAAAACCCCCTGTAATTTCTTAGTTTCATTAAATAATTGGCATGTATATTTTTCTGATTGTCTCATAAATGTTTCTTTTCTTTCTTTCTTTTTTTTTTTGGTGGTCCTGGGAATTGAACCCAGGGCCTTGTGCCTGCTAGGCAAGTGCTGTACCAACCGAGCTACATTCCCAGCCTAATAAATGTTTCTTTAGAGGTTTATTCTCATCTGAGCAAAAAGAGACATCCTATTTTCAAAATAAGCAGAGCAAAAAGGGCTACAGGTGTGGCTCAAGAAGTAAAGCACTTCCTTGCAAGTTGTGAAGCCCTTAGTTCAACCACCAGTATTGCAAAACAAACAGAGGAAACCAGGCATCATTAAACTCCCAGTACAGTGCAATATGAAATACACTATCCCATCTATGAAGCATTTTTGCCCAGCAACTGAACTTGAATCTGATTAACTTACGAGAGCTAACCACTAGTTTCTTAGGGATGCAGGGAGAAAGTAAATTATGCCTCAAGAATTTAATCAGGTCATGCACAGTGGTGCAATGCCTGTAATCCCAGCACTCAGGAAGAATTGGCAGGAGGACTGAAAGTTCACGGTCCACCTGAGCTACATAGTAATGCCCTGTCTCAAAAAAACCAGGGGCTGGAAACTAGAGGTGGAGAGGTAGCTCAGTAGTAGAGTGCTTGCTTAGCATGGGCAAGGCCTGGGTTCTATCCACAGCTCTGCCAAAAAAAAAGTAAGCAGCAAAATCCAGAATGTAGGAAATTCCACAGGATAAAAACACTTTGTTTTTTAAATAATGGCAGGAAATAAAAATAAGTGACCAAAAAGCGGGGAGGGGGGGGAGGAAGAAGAGTAACCTTTCTTAAAAGACACATCAATCAACTATGATATATAGACCACAATGTTTAGATACAGTTTCAAATAAACCAATCCCCAAGGAAGTACTTATAAGGCTGGAGATGTAGCTCAGTGGTAGTGCTTGCCTAGTATGTATAAGAAATTACTATGCATCTTATCCTTTAGAGATATTCCATATTTATGGACAAAATCTCAGGATATATAAAAGTTGTCTGAATTAAAAGTGAGGGAAGAGAACAGTGAGGGTACATATGAAACAATATTTGCCTTACATTGGTTGACAGTGCATGAAGCTAATGGGTCCATGAGGTTCGCTTCATCTCTTTACTTCTACATATGTGTGAAATATTATATAATAAAGCTTTAAAACAAGAGCAGTCTAAAAGACATATCAGCAACATGTAGTGTGTGGCCCAACTATAAAGAAAAAAATAAACTGTTAAGAAAAAAAATCACAAGATGGTTTGATAAATGTGCAGTCTGACAGGGTACATGATGGAATTAAACAATAATTATGTTTTAGATGTGATGATTATTTTGATTATGTTTTTCAAAGTAATCTATCTTTAAGAGACATAAACCAAAGTGTTTATGAATAAAATTTATGTCTTGCATTTACGTTAAAATCATCCAGAGCAGGTAACAAGATCAGCACTATGTTGGTAATAGTTGAAGTTGGATGTTGAATACATGGGGGTTCATTACACTGCTCTATTTTTATGTATTTAAAAAACTTCCTTAATAGGAGACTTAAATATGTCCCCTTTCTCTACTCTATTCCATATTTTACCTTTGTGTATCTCCTCTATGTACCTATAAGCAGGATAAATACTTTAATCCTCATCTCTACCAATAATTAAAAGATACAGCATATCATAGGGTTTTTTTAATTTAATAAATATAACTCTAAAATTCTTTCTACCAGCTTTTTAAGGCACACTATATTTTGCCAATACAGCAGGTTCCCACTATTGGATCCTAAAACATTTATCTTCCTTATATTAACGATTAGGATCTGATACTGTGGTAAAATTCAGTAAATATGGAGAACAAGAATAATCATAAGAAATTAATCCATTGAATTAGCTTTTGACTTCACAGCATCAGTTTCAGTCACTAGAGATGTTCTCTTAGCACAGCCCTGGCAGCTGACAGCACAAACCTCAGCACTGTACAACTTGTCTTACCCTCTGGAGGATCCCTAAGTCCACAGTCGGTCATGTTTCTACCTCTTCAGAGTTTGGGACACTTTTTTAGTGTCTGGTTTTCCTTGTGAAGATACCTCGTTTTCTTCTTGTCCCAAGTACCAAAAGACTCATGCTTCCCGTGGACCCAGGAAACAAGGCATATATACAGTAACTAAAATAAAATGAAAAAAATTAAATGACATTTTATCCATTCAAGGGCAAACACCCATTTCAACTTCATTGATTAATCTCTTTAGTTTGGATAGTATTTCCTCTTGGAAATCTTTTTTGTTGTTGTTGTGGGACTGGAGTTTGAACTCAGGACTTTGCACTTACAAAACAGGTGTTCTACCACTTGAGCCACACCTCCAGTCTGGTTATTTTTTTGCTCTGGTTATTTTGGAGATTCAATCTTGCAAACTATTTGCCTGAACTGGCCTCAAACCTTAATCCTCCCGGTCTGAATCTCCTAAATAGCTAGGATTACAGGTGTGAGCCACTGGCACCTGGCTCCTCTTGAAAACCTTAAGAAAAATTGCTTCCTGCCTTTCATCAGCATCACACTCCAAATTCTACACTATCATCCTTGCATAGATGTCACACTCTCCTAGTATATAGTTGAAAAAGCGAAAGAAATAACATCAAAAATTTTCAAGAGCCTTGAGTTTAAATAAAAAATCCTTCTAAAAGTAGAAGCTGAGGAAATAACTGCAGATTTCTTTCATGCCCTCAAGCTCTGTTCCATGTTATTTTCTCATAGCATGCCCACTACAATTTCAATGGACAGGTGCCACCTATAAACTCCAATGATCGCCTTGAGGTACAGGAATTACATCATTGTTTTTTTTTTTTTTTTTTTTACAGTACTAGTGTTTGAATTCAGAGCCTCCTGCCTGCTAGGCAGGTGCTCTACCACTTAAACCACATCCCCAAGCCCCTTCGGCTTCAGGCTGTTTTTCAGATACTGTCTCACATTTTTGCCCAGGGATGGCCTTGCAATCTTCCTCCCTATGCCTCCCCATGTAGCCATCACACCTTGCAAATCACTGACATCTTAGTGGATTTCTCCCAGCAATCTTTTTTGTAAAATATGGAGGCAGAAAATACAATGTCTTTTTATACAATACCCAAAAAAGACAGATAAACTATAATGAGCTTTATATAAAAGAATCAAAGTGAGAGGTAGTTTATAGGCACTCACTAAAAATCTCATTTTATATTTAAATCTTATTGACAAAAACAAATTCATCAGTAAGTTACTTAACCTTCCAAATCTGTAAAAATGAGACTGAAGATTGCTACAGGATTAAATACAAAAATTTATGTGAGTTTTGTAAAGTGTTAGTTTTTGATAGCCTATTTGAGAGGCATATCAATTAGCTTTATGTTTCTTCCACAGTACTCTTGTAAAATTTTACAAATTAAAATATTTAATTCCAAATGTCTAACACAGTGGACAGTGTACAGTTAAGAACTCTATATTTTATTTGTAAAGGATATGAAGCAGTGATACAATATGTTAACTGGAAGGGAGGTTAGGGACAGGCCCTTCTTCCTGCTGTGTGAACAATTAGGGACATGTCAGATTTGAAGTGTTCCTTGTTACCCCTTTTATCTTTTTCAAACTCTTGGGTTTGGGCTTTCAGTTTTTTGGTTTTGTGTTTTTTTTTTCCCCCCAGTGCTGTGGATGGAATGCAGGGCCTCAGGCATGCTGGGCAGGTGCTCTACCACTGAACCAACTATATTCTCCAGCCCCTCTGCTTTTCTTTTTCGTTTTTTTCTTTTTTGCAGCATGGGGTTTGAACTCAGGGCCTAATGCTTGCTAGGCAGGTGCTCTACCACTTGAACCACTCTGCTGGCCCTTTTTTGTGTTGGGTTTATTTAAGATGGTCTTGAGAACTATTTGGCCGGGAATGGCTTTTAACATTGATCCTCCTGATTTCTGCCTCCTGAGTAGCTAGGATTACAGTTGTGAGCCAGTGGCACCTTGAGCAACTTTTCTTTTAATTACTATCATAAATTACAAGAAAGGTTTTTTTTTTTTCCTATCTTAGTTCATCATAGAAAATTAAAAAAAAAAAAGTTCCTGACAGCAAAAACCAAGAAAACAATAATCAAGTATATTTTAGTTTCTTGAACAAGATATAAAATATAGCACCGAAAAAAATTTTAGAAACAAAGATGCTATTCGCAGTAAGTATAAGGTACGCAGTAATAGAAACTAAAAAGGACCTGGTAATAAATCCAACAATGAATGTGCAAGAACTTAGAGAGAGGCAACTGTTTATTTAAAAAAATAATAACTTTAGAGCAAAAAGCTTATTAGTTAAGGATTTAGAGCAGACCTAAATAACCAGGAAAATATACCATATGCATAGACAGTATGAATCAAAACCACTGGTGTCAAATTTTCTCCAATTAAATGAAATCTATAAATTCAATGCAATTTGAAACGCTCAAGAGATTTTTGACTGCTGTTGGTTTTTACTGGAACGGAGAATCTAAAAGTCACAAAGAGCAAGCAGCAGAACATCAAGAAGAGTTAAGATAACTGAAAAAAAGGGGGCTAAGACTCTCATTACAAACAGTAGGGCATTCATGCAAGAATAGATAAACAATACAAAGAACAGTCAAGAAATACATGTGTGCATTCATAAAGGGAATTGACTAAGTGGCAAAAGGTAAGGAGTGGACTAATAAATAGTTTAAGGACAATTAAATAGCAAAAAAAAGCTATTCTGGATTAAAGATCTAAATGTAAAAAGCAAAACTGTGAAACTTTCAAAAGAAAATAATCAAGTATATTGATTCTTGAACAAGATATAAAATATACAAAACATAAGGGAAATTTTGACAAATGTGACATAAAATTTTTAAATTTCTATACAAATAAGGATATCAAAATTAAAAGGTAAGTCATTGACTAGCAAAATATCTGAACACATATAACCAGTAAGAGATTAATATCCAGCATATATTCGAACTCCCACAAATCAGTAAAAGACAAATAATGTTATTTTTAAAAAGTGGCTAAAGAGATGAACAAGCAGCTCAACAATGAGGAAACCTAAAAGCCTAATGAATATGTAAATAGTCAAAGAAATGAAGAAATAAATTAATGAGATACCATTTCTCAATCAACAGATTGGCAGAAAGTTAAAATCAGGCAGCACCAAGTGTTAGTGAGAACTTAAGAGACACACAGAGCTCTCTTCAACCCTATGGGCAGTGAAGGAAAGTATTCCTACCACCTGGAGAGCAAGATGGCAAGCAAAGTTAAGACACATCTTTTACAAATCAGCAATTTAGCCCTAGTATGTCTGTTGCAGTATTATTTAAAATGAGGAAAAATTAGAAAACCTAACCATTCATTAATAGGGAAGTGGGTTAAAAAAACTGTGGCATACTCTCACAATGTAGTATTACATATGGCAATTAAAAAGAACATTAGATTTCAAAAATTATACAAGTACAGCATTATAGCATCTATATAAAATTTAAGAAGCATATAATACTACTAAATAGAATGACTCAAAAAGAATTGCACAAGGGGCTAAAAATAAACCAACTACTGATACATGACACAGCATGGAGGAATCTAAAAATGAAAAGAAGCCTGGTGCCAGGGCTCACACCTGAAATCCTAGCTACGCAGGAGGCAGAGATCAGGAGCATCGAAGTTTGAAGCCAGAGGGGGCAAATAGTTCTGGAGACCCTATCATGAAAATAACCAACGCAAAAAAGCGCTGGTGGAGTAGCTCAAGTAGTAATGTCTGCCTAGCAAGTGTGAGGTCCTTCAGTGGTAGATTGCTTGCATAGTATACGAGGCCCTGGATTCGATCTCCAACATCAGAAATAGTCATCTAAGGTGACAGAAAGATTAGTGGTTACTGAGGGAAGGAGTATGTGCTGGAAAACAGCATGAGGAAATCTTGAGGTGATGAAAGTGTTCCACTTATCAAACTTAAAGTCTGCATGTTTATTTTATGTAGATTATTCTCAGTAAACTTCACCGTACACAGAACTGAATGCTTTAAAATGTTTTATTTGGTAAGGACAATGCAGTCAGCAAAGGAACCATCACAGACATCTCTTATTTCTGCAAACACCTTTCCTGTCACAAAGCACAGGCCAATCCTGTGACTTAACTCAGTCCCTCTGTAATCTATCACCTCTGCTCACTGTTGAAATAGCATTCCCTTAAGGCCGTAAGGGAAAAGTGAGATAAACATGGAAGCTCTTGACACATCCTCACAAAAAAGACATATGGTCAGGTAT